>NC_048221.1:27441261-27525802 GCF_002007445.2 Ailuropoda melanoleuca
GTCTTGTCTTGTCAGAGTACAAGGCCTACAGGGAAAGAGGTCCCATGTCTTTAGACTAACCACAGGATTCATAGCTTCCTTCCAAGGATAATAAGACCCTTTCTTGTTATTTATTAGATGGTAAAAAATGAACCATGAGAAAACAAGGAAAGCCATTACTTTTTCTGAGCAACCTTTTAAGTTGAGAACATTATTGAGCATTTATATTGCATGATAATTTGACAAAAAGACATTTTTATGGTTTTTAATTATACCAATGATAAGATTAAAAATCCAGGAACTGTTTATTCAGATCCATCTTGGTAAAATAACTATGTTCAATAAACACAGAATACAGACTGCTTTAATTTTACATGTGGGCCAGGAGGATCCGTTTCTCCCAAAACATGTATCATCCCATATGTGCTGTGATTTACAATCCCCAAAGCATTAAAGTTTGAATTGTGAGTCTTCTGTTTAGGATTCATTGGAATTCTGATCCTATAGTCACACTAAAATAGATGAAGCCTAAAAGAAAATTCTCCACATTTTAAAGCCAGATGGCCTATATAAGCTAAATATTTTTTCATTGCTTGTTCAGAAGAAAATTCACGTTGGAAGTAGTGAATTAATTTAAGTAGACATGAATTTAAGGGATCCTTAGTCATCAATCCCAAACTTAGGGCTCTATTTAAAGAAAATGTATTTTTTAATTAAGTTTAAAAAACAACAAAAAAAAAAGAATATATATAACAACCCTGGCACAGAAAACTTTTCTTTTAAAAAAATCCCCTAATGTTAAGAAAAAAAAAAAAACTGAACTAAAACAATTCTCCATCCCATGGTGTGACCAAATTTTTTTTTCTTCAAATTGAAAAATAGATCTTTATTTGAACTATTTCTGGAATCACAAAAAAGGTCTGATTATTTCAAATTGCCTGGTAGTAAATATGTTATTGAAGAGTGAGCCTTAATCACGATTTTCCTTTTGATTAAAAAAAACAAATATCCAATTCTACCATTTCTTTTTCTCTTTTTTAAAATAGATTTATTTAAAGAGAGAGAGAGTACACATGCATGTGAATGGGGAGAGGGGCAGAGGGAGAGGGAGGGAGAGACTCCCCAAGCAGACTCTCCACTGAGCATGGATCCCGACACAGGGCTTGATATCCCAGGACCCTGAGATCACGACCTGAGCTGAAATCAAGAGTTGGAAGCCTAACTGCCTGAGCCATCCTGATGTCCTCAGTTCTACCATTTCTAGTCTTAGACTGATAGAAACCCAGCACTTGGACTGTATTATGCAACATTCACACATGCTACACTTACACTTCTCTTCTATTCATACAAATATATATAGATATACATGGAAGACTCCCCAGCAGCTCTGGGAGACATTACCATACTGAATGGTTCAGTTAAACGAAATCAAGAAACTAATTAAAAGGACAGCAACATTCTTCTCTCCATCATATTTAACATCTCTGTTCTTTAAAATGAAAGGAGGCAGCTATACAGCAGCTTTAAAAATGCCAAATAGTGGGATCTTCTCTCTAGCACTCTAAGAACTGTTCAGAGTTCTTCAAAGCATAGTTGACTCCTGAACAACATGACGATTAGGGGCACTGATTGCCCAGGGCAATCAAAATTCCATGTGCAACTTCTGACTCCCCAAAAACCTCACTACTAATAGCCTACTATTGACCGGAAGCCTTCCCCAAAACCTAAAGTCAATTAACACAAATTTTGTATATGTATTATCTACTGTATTCTTACAATAAAGGAAGCTAGAGAAAAGGCAGTGTTAAGAAAATCATGAGAAAAAACACATTTACAGGCCTGTATTGAATTTGCTGAAAAAAAAAGAAAAAACATATGTAGGGGCACCTGGCTGGCTCCATCAGTAAAGCACGAGGCTCTTGATGTCAGGGTTGTGAGTTCGAGCCCCACATTGGATGTAGATATTACTTAAAAATAAAGTCTTAAAAAAAATCCATGTATAAGTGGACACGTACAGTTCAAACCCATGTTGTTCAAAGGTCAACTATATTCCCTACTTGGGATAAAAAGGTTGGAGGCTTTATCCTTCTGCACATTACCTGCATATTGGTCCACTAGGCATTCAAAGTCAGTTTCTCAGCAAACAGCCTTAGAAAACAGACCACTATTTTGTTTAAGGCAAAGGTCTTCAAAGGCAGTCAGAGGCAGGCTGAGGATGGGAAGCCCCAAACAAGCTATGCTCTGTCCTAACTAGAGCACCTTACTGGAATCGGTTTGATAAACTGAGTTTCCACACAAGATTATAAATAACTTTCAAAAAAAAGGAATGCGCAGTTTAAAATAAAAATCTGAAAGCCGCTAGTTTCGTTGAAGTGGAACTGAATCATTCATGCAAGATAAGCCTCACCCCTGCATCAGAGTCAGGATTGGGTCAGATGACCCATTTCCTGAGACAGTCCTTGTACCCAAAGGCCCAGAGCAAAGGTCCACATTATAGAAAGTGTCCCGACTGCCAGGTAAGAACTAGCAACATCTGAGTGCCAGGAGCACATCTCTAAATCCTATCACAGACTCGAGTACTGATTCAAACAGAGGTTGAAGCATTCACAGCCCGCCTAACACAGGGCCGGGCCACAGGAAACACACACACTGAAGGAGTGCCTATGATGGGCCAGGCATCATGCCAGGAGCAGAAGGACGGTGTTGAACACAAACAGTGCAGCCCCTGCCACCTAGAGGTCAAGTCTAATGGAAGAATGGTCATTAATCAAAACTTAAAAAGAAGTGCCACATAACAAGCCCCTTCTGGGCACCAGGCACTGTTCTAACATCAGCTCATCTAATCGTCACCATACCTCTAAGAATGAGGTGTTGTGACATCTCCACATCACAGAAGAGGCACTGAGGCACAGAGAGCTCACGGGGCTGCTAAGAGGCCAAGTTTGGTTTGAGGTGCAGTTGAATGGCTTGAAATTTCAGGCTTTCAATCATCAGACCCTCTCCCCTCCCACACATTGTCATCAAACACCCAACGTACAGCTGAGGCAGGCCCTCAAAGAACAGACACGGCTGCTAAAAGTCTCTGATCTCCTTAGTGTTTGACCTAGGCAGGGAGAACGGACCACCACTGCAGAACTGACAGCTGAGCTAAGAGCGTAAGGAATGATGAGAAAAGGGAAGAGGCCAAAGCACCTGCAAAGGACCTGGGGGGTGGGGGAAAGGGCCTGGTGGGCACAAGGACTAACACCCAGCCCATCAGACAGAGAGCACAGAGGGGTGGCGAGCGCTGGGGACAGTGGTGGCAGGAGATAGGAGGTGAGAGGCATGTCGGAACCATGCTGAGCAGGGCCCTGCAGACCACTGGAAGTAGACTACAAGGAAATCACTGCAGGGAGGTCCCTCAGAGGAGCAGGTGTTTCAAAAGTACCCCCTGGATGCATCCACACACAAACCATGAGAACCTTCTGACCCTGTCAGGACTGACACAGCACCATCTTCCCCCACAGACTGACCAAGACAAAACCAACCCTGCTCTGGATCGTTCTGTACGTTCCTGAGGCATGCCGGCAACCCACCGTGGACCGACCACCTGAGCACTGTGTGGGGAGGGGGTGGTGTGTAACCACTGCAGCTAATCTCTCCCTGAGCATCGTCAGCGGGACAATACATCATCTCCTCAGACTTCAGCATGGAAGGACAAAGTTCAGAATACCAACATTTAAAAATGATGCTATTCTCCTCAAAATCTTTTCTTCATTTTGTAGGTGGTACAAATTCACATTACTGAATACCATGGGACATTTGTTCACACTTAAAAGTATTTAGGTGTTATTTCATGTAAATGTTGAGAAGAAAAAAAAAACACCTTGTTTTTCTTATCTCTTGGGAATCAGGTTTAGTTCCAAAAAAAAAAAAAATTCTCCAAATTGACAGAAAACGATGTATCTGTACTTATTTTGGTATATACAGATTTATTTTTTTTTAAGATTTTATTTATTTATTTGACAGAGAGCAGAAGCAGGGGGGAGCAGCAGAGGGAGAGGGAGAAGCAGGCTCTGCACCGAGGACAGAGCCCATTGTGGCACTCGATCCCGGGACCCTGAGATCATGACCTGAGCTGAAGGCAGATGCTTAACCGACTGGGCCACCCAGGCATCCCTTGGTGTATGTGGCTTTAATTACATAAGACTTACCACTAAACCCTGACCAAGGGCAGAACTTTGTGGAACTCAGTCTCTCAGTCGGAAGTACTGGCCCTAAAAACTGTAATTCTACCAATAGTGATTCAATACACATCACTCTGCTCTCCCCACCATCCTTTCCTCTATTCCTCCTTTACTGAAGAGACGTAGGAAACGTCTTACTAAATCCAACATTTCTTAGGGGGAAAAAAAGCATAAAATCTTGAATCCTAATAATCATGATCTTGCAAAGCCATGCAGCCAGGAGAGATTACAGCATGTCCAGAGGGATGGCATGGTTATGGACATGGCTTTAACCCAAAGCACACAGACTCTGCCAAAGCTCTGGCTTTGAGCAGTTGACCCCCCTGGGCTTCAGCATCCACATCTGTAAAACACATAATGTAATGATATCAACCTTACACTTAGGGTAAGATTAAATATTTAGCACAGGACCTAGCACAATAAAGGGGTGTGAGAGGGGTTTTTAAATTTTTTTTTTTACTATTTTCCACAAATCAGTGTAATTTTACCTAAGAAAATAACATCCACATTGGGTCGGACTCATGTCCCTTCTAGCAAGACTGTTGCAAAAAGAGATGTCAGAAGTTTCTTTTGTGGGAGATCACATCATTAGCCCTTTATCTACAGAGTGTGCATGTGTCACCAGACATATTAACTTCCCCTGAAATCCTTTGAAAGTGTAGAAGGAAATGGACGTCAAACTACCTACTTAATACCCAACACCATGACAGAACTCAGCCTATGAAAAGGTCCTCTTGTCTCTTGCTCAAAAAGGCATGACCCAAGGAGAAGAAATCTTTACTGGGTCCCTGCATTTTTTTTTTTTTTAAGTAGGCTCCATGCTCAATGTGGGGCTTGAACTCATGACTCCAACCCTGGGATCAAGAGTCATATGCTACATTTCCGACATGACTTTAAAGGCTCAGGTTAAGTCCATGCCATCAAATCTTCCCCTATCTTAAGAAAGTGTGGGCAGGGGGAGGGAGGCAGAGGGGGAGAGATATCCCAAACAGACTCCATGCTCAGCACAGAGCCCAACGTGGGGTTCGATCTCATGACCCTGAGATGATCTCATGACCCTGAGATCCTGACCTGAGCCGAAACCAAGGGTTGGACGCTTAACCCACTGACCCACCCAGGTGCCCCAAGAAGAGCCATGTTTTAAATAAAGGGGATAGTTTGGGATTAATCTTATTTTTATTAACTTACTAAACTAATTTTATACCAAGATGGTATTGTAAGACTTCCCCTTTTAAACAATTCCTTCTTAGGCCCATTTATTTCTTCAAACCAAATTCCCACTCTTTCCATGCTGCAAAGTTTTATAAAATGCTCTGCCTTAAAAGCAGTCTAGTCTTTGCTGCCTTTCAACTATACATTCTTTGTTTTTCACAGAGAACAGAAAACCACTGATAATCCCTCAAGAAACTTCTGACAGGATAGGAAAATGCCTGATGCGTCCAAAAGCCCCCAGTTCCCAAGGCATAGAAGCAAGAGAAGTTGGGGGGTGGGAATTTAAATACCAGTAATTATCATATCTCAAATTACAAGAAAAACAAATGCCTCAAATACCATTATTCATTTAAGTTTTCTGACAACCCGACATTTATCTCCTTTGGTCTTATATTATAGAAATGTCTCTTATTATATTCATTTTACAGAGACTGAGTACTTTTAATACTAATGAGATACATGTTCCAGAGTTGATCCTTTTCTAAAAAAAAAAAAAAAAAAAGTTGAAAAAGCTAAAGCTATTATGTTGATTGCACACCAAAGTATGTTACAGTAAATGATGCAAAGGACATTTAAAAACAGGTAAATGCACTTGAAAGTGGTACCTCTTTGCTCTCAAGGTGCTGGTCACAAGATATGCACCAAGGCTAAAAAAAATCCATCCCCACACCGATAGCCAGTTTCTTTGGTAAAGTTCAATTGAAATCAAACAGTAATTAAAGCACTTAATTTGTATGAGCACTGTTCCAAGATTAACTAAAGGGCTGAGGGGAGCTGGAGGCGGGGAGATCAATTAGGAACCCATTAAAATATTATAGGAAGAGAGAGAGACAGCGACAACTCTGAGCTCGGGATACAGAGTGGAAATGGAGAAGAGGGGTGCGAGAGAATGAATCCAGAGAGACCCTGTGGAGAAGAACATTTCAAGGCTTGAAAAAATGCAATGGTGGGAAGACCATTAACCCATTAACCGACAGAAGAAGTGGAAGAACTAGCAGTTTGGTGGGAATGAATTCTCCCTGGGAAACACGGAGCTGAAGGCACTCACACCTGACTCCTAACCACACAGGGAATTGTGGGTAACAACACGGGAGCCATATCAGAGGCAGACACGTCATTTTGGGAGATGGTTATGGAACCTTATACTCATCAGAACAGGAAAAAGTCATCTCCACCAATTCCAATGCATTTTTCTCCCTAAGCCGGCAGTGACACAATCTGGACAGGCACCATGTCTGCTTACCCAGCACGCAAGAGAAAGGAAGGCAGACAAGGCTGACAGAGGGCCGTGAGGGTCAACCCTGACCATACCAACACCAAAGGCGAGGCTTTCTTCTGATATAGAAAGCCGAAATAATTTTCATCAATAAGCTTTTTTTTACATCCAGGGGAAAATGAACATGTATTTACATTATGGCAATTTGAAAAATTCAGAATTAATGAAAAAAATAAGCCTCAGAATCTTAAATCAACCTAGGATGGATGAAGACCCAAAGGGCTTCTGTCACGCTCACATGTAATAAAAAAAATAATAAAAAACCCCACCGGTTATGTTTATAGACCAATTTTATAGGGCTAAATTAATGAATAGTTTTGGAAAGTCCTGGAAATTCCACAATGTTCATCTTTATATTACAATTTTTGCATTGATTAATGATTAAATAAGAAAATCATTAACTACATCATCAAAACAGTACAAGTGAGGCATGGGAGGCTCAATTTCACAGGTGCAACACTATCAACAAAATACAATTTCAGTTTTTAAATAGCATTATTTAAAGAGCAAACACGGTGACTATTACAAGAGCCAAGTTACCTGCCATTTCCCATCTCTAGAACTGGGCTCATGCCGGAAAAAGACACTATACACTTTGATATAAACCAATCACTTGGGGAGAAAAGGCAAATAATAATAGTAAAATAACAGAAGCAGCTGAGGAGGTATTTATTGTATGCCAGGTACTGGGCCAGGGACTTTGTGTTCATTAATCTTTCAAACTTTACAGCATCTCTATCAATTAGGTATCTTGTGATGCTCATTCAACAGATGAAGGAACTAAAGGTCAGGGAAGGTTAAGTAGCTCAGTTACTTAAATATATTCCTCCTTGGCTACAAGGACATATGCCAGAGGGTCTGAAAAGCCTTATCTTCCTAATCAATCATTTATTTATGTGCAAAACAGCAAATAAACATTAAATTCAACATAAAGAGAGGATAGATTTAATACTGTGGTTACTACTTTGAAACCAAAGCTATACAGCCTCACCAGAAAAACCACACCTGCAAAGCACCCAAGGGCTGAATTGGAGAAGCAAGTGTGTGCTCAGAATGGCAACAGGCAGTGGGGAAAGTGGATGGGCTGTATCCCGGAACCCGGGTGGTCTGTAAATCATGACAAGGTGAAAAGTACCAGTTTTGTGGTCATTTACATACACACTTGGATACTAACTTCATGGGCTTGTCCCAAACAGCTTATCTGCCCAAAACCTCATGTTCTTCATGGGAGTATTAATGGGAGTATTAATGTCATCAGCCTCCCCGCTCTGTGGTCAGTATTTTGTAGATTCCTTTATTTGTTGCTGTTTTCCAGGAACACAGAGTTCAGGTAAAGAGGAGCATTACCAAAAACAAAGCTACGCCTATAGAATTCCGTGTTTAAGGAAAGAATCCAGTGTGATGCCAAATTCAAACAATCACCTTCCTTTTGCCTATAAAAGTAAAAAAATATGAAGAAGGTTAAAAGAAAGTCTGTCATTTACCCATAAAGAGGGGAAAGACAATTTTAACTGCTTGAGGATTATGGATTTTTTTTTCATTTCTTCGAATGCAACTTCATTGCTTAGAATGTTTCACACACAATCTCAAACATAACAAAAATCAGAAAAATGGCTGGTGCACAAAATGAAGACTACAAAGAGAACTGGCAAATATTTCACTCCTTTCCTGCCATTATCTACTCCTTTGCTTTGAAGAGAGATGCAGAAAGGGAAGTGGAACGTTCATGTTCGTCTTTGAGTTTCTGAGAGAGTTAGGTCTTCTATTAAATCTTCTTTGATATCGTCAGCTTATGCCTCCTGAATGTGTACAATCTTGTGAGGTGTTACACTAGCCACGTTATGTCGTCGTTAACAGAGGTCTCTCTGCAGAGCCCAGTGAGGGCAGTACTGTTCAAATATTTCATAAACATTTTGCGATCTACAACTGCTACAAAGAATAATTATTCTGATACGTAGATTTCATGCCAAAGATTAACTGATGTTTTATATCTACAATAATCAGTATAGGTAAGCAAATATAAACACACAGAGAATATAAACACACCTGTTTCAGGAATCAAGTAGAAGACATACTGATCATTTTTATCTCGGTGGGTAGGAGGCTCAAAGTTGGATTTAATGATCAGTCTACAACATAAAATGATTTGATCCGAACTTCCCTAACAAAAGCACAGCACAAAGGTCTTCTACTCTGTTCATGACATGAAGGAAAGGTGAACGATCTTGGTTGGGTTTGAGTTCTGTATACTCGCTTCAGAAAGTTGAAATTACACACAGCACACAGAAGGACAGAGGTTCTTGGTCGGATAACAGGTTGGAATTTGGACCTCAGTGTAGAAAGAAAAACAGCAACAAAGTAATAACAAATAATAGTAATAACAACAATTAGAGCAACAATAAAAATTATGGCCCCGAGGTACTGATTGCTCATGACCTACCAGGCACTGGGTGGCCACTTATTTTACTACCAAATTTAATCCTTCCAACATACATTAATCTTCTGATCCCCACTTAGACATGAAGAAATAAGATGGAGAGTGAAGGTTACACAGCTACCGAGAATGGGAACCAGGAACTGACCCCAGTCAGTGTGAATGCACAGCCGGCACCATTCACAATAATTGGGTTTAATGACCTGGGTCCTGTCCTGGTCGAGATATCAGAGAATAAACTTAGTCAACAAATTCAAGAGTAAGGGAGTCAAGCAGATTAGACTGAACTTCATTTATTGAAAACATATTAGGCTTTTATGTGATGCTCTCACCTCCAATGCATGAGGCCTAACCATGATTATCACAGTTCTTAATGCCTCTTTCAGCAAAAAAATCACACTCTATAAAAACAGTAGAATGAGATCTGGCAAAAGTATTAGAAAGATGATGATTATGATCATAGTTACAGAAGCAGAAACAGCAACGAGAATGCCATTAAAACCACTACCATTTATATACCAGGCCCTATGCTATTACATGTAAGGCATATAAAAGGCATTACATAAAGCCTTTCCTCCCTACCTTGTTACATGTTCCTTCTCTCATCCTGCAAAATGTTTTACATATAACAGGCACTCCATTTTTTTCTTTTTGGATTGGTAAATAAATGAATAAAACAATAGAATATACTGAAGGTATAGATAAATTATTCATAAGACATGCTCAAAATTCCAATGACACAGAGAATATAATCACACCACATATCAAATCCAAGCCACATGCCATGGAGTGCGCTATTGAAATAAAATGTAATGTAACTATTGTTTTGGGAATAACGCTCAGGATCCAGTAAAAGATACTGTATTAATTATATTGTTTTCCATAGGACTTTTCTAAGGTTGCCCAGGACAACAAGACTGTAGAGCATTCATGATGAAACTGTCAAAGAGGACTAGACTTGAGGGACCTTTGGGAGAAGAGAGATTTGAAAATAATGTACTGCCTGCCCATGGTGCAGACGTGCCTGTCTCTGCAAGTACGACCACATTATTGATTCTCTAAGGAAGAAAGAAAATATGACTTTGTCCCTTAACTGACATCAAAGTTATAGTGCTATGCAACAGTGCCCAAAAGCATTTGCAAATATTTTTATTCAGATACAATACCTGAGTGTCCTAGAAGACATAAAGCTAATTGATCCAAAATGCAGGGTTCAGGAGGCACTGAAAATCTGTGGTGGGAGGTTGGGTGGGGGGGGTGCAGTAAATATTTGAAAGAGACAAGTCACCAGGATCAAAGGCCTTAAAATTCTCTGAAAAAAATGAGGGAGTCAAAGATATTTTACCTTTTCATACACAGATGCCAAACTAAGATCAGTAATGGCAGTGAGAGCACAGAAAAAATAAATACAAAGTCTATCTCTAAGCCGAAGACATAACTATGCCAAAGAACAGTCTCCCTATCATTAGCCATTCGTCTAAGACTCTTTGACCAGCATGAAGTAGCACGGGAGAGGGTGTATTTCTGTGTGCCCGTCAGGGAGTATTCTTGTTGTAATGGCCATCTCTAGAAACTGATATATGCTGTGAATGCTAATGGGGACTGGAAAAGGTGCAATTGCCCAACTACGATAGAAGGTACAATAAACATTTACAGAATACTTAAAATGAGAGTGTGTCTAGCCAAAAATAAAAAGTAGATGATTCAAAGCTGGAATCTCCAATAGGAAATTTTATTGGGTCTTGTTTGGTAATTAGAGAAAGAAAGATCAAGCCATATGTCAGATGCAATTTAGTTTTTTTAAAGCATAATCTAATCATAAAATAGAGGGTCACAAAGAGTTAGAGCTGAACAGATCATAAAAAAGCATACATTTCCATGCACTACAAATAATCACAGTCCCTCGAACAATTCCCCCAAAGCTGCCTAACATCAAACATCAGTTACTTTAGAATCCATCAGCAAATTTAGGATGCCTCCAAAGGGGCCTGACAGGTTAGGCAAAGAAAGCACTGTACACCATCAGTTCTTTCAGCGCTGTCTAAAGATCTATAGGTCAGAGAGGGGCAGGCTCTGATGTTTCCTCCATTAATTATTTAAGGTAATATTCTGGATGCCAGCAAATCCTAACAACTTCAAATATAAACCCTTTTATGCTTCAAAGATATGCTTTCAATAAACAAATCAAAACACTTCTCCAAAAAAAAAAATCTGATGATGTATATTTTATCTTTCAATGGACTTCCTTTTACCAATAAATTTAGACTTAATCATACACTTTGAGTCAACTTAAAACAACAAATGAGAGCCTCTAGTGTTTTGCACACACTTCACCTCTATCACCCATCAGCCAACCTATCTACCCTAGTGACCTAGTTTTAGCTGATGGAAAGCTTCATAACTAGTAATAATGACTGAATTTAAAGGTTCTTTAACCTAGTTTTGTTATTTCACTATGGTGAATTTCAAGCATATCCAGAAGTAGACCAATGAAACCAATCTTGACATACCTACAATCTTGCCAAAATGACCAATTCATGACCAATCTTGTGCCATAGCCAATCTTACCCTAATTCACTCCCCAGTCTCATTTGGAAACAAATCACAGTCATCACATAATTTCATCTTACATATTTCCATATGTATCGCTCTAAAAAAACAAGGACTTAAAAAACATTTTTAAAAAGAACCTGAAAATTAGCATTTTAACACTATTAATATGTTTTAAAGGTCTTTTAAAATACCTAAAACTGACAATGACAAAAACAATATTAACTGTCTAGTGTTTAAATTTCTAATTTTCTCATAAACATCTTAAGTACAATCTTAGTTCTTAAAAAATCATTAGTATTGCTAGTTATTTTTTAAGTTATAACTTCTCAAAAAGTTAATTCAAATGTGAGTTAATTGAAATCACTGTTCTATTCCTCTTTCAGAGAGATCACAAAAATCAACTATGGATTGTCAAGTTCCGGAAACATTAGGAGGGACTGACTGAGACAGTCAAATGATTTCTAACCAAGTAACTGGACCTCAAGCAAATTAGGTCACCATAAACACCATATAAATGACAATAAGAGTTAATATTTGCTAAGGATTTGTGTGTCGGATCCTCGGGCCAATCTCGCTCAACTCAACTTCAGAGAATCCTTACAACCACCCCCGGAAAGGTTTGATGGCTTGAACAACGGGCACCCAGTGAGGAAGGGGCAGAGCAAGGGACTTAAGGAGGCAAGTCAAACCACCTGATTTCCTGTCACTGACACTGTACCCAAAACCTGGGGGGACACCAACCTGAGAGCTCCATGAAAAGAAGCAAATTCAGGAAGAACATTCTGAGCAGGTTGCAGAAGGTACTTAAAGCAGAATGAGAAACCGATGCTTATGGCTGCTGCAATTTTATAATTACCGTTCTTTTCTTTTTAAGTTTAATTACTGCTCAGAGTTGGAAACATAAAAGGTGGAAGTACTGTGCTAGTAGGGGATCCATGCACAAAAACAGCAGTGAAGAAGTCTAGGTTCTGCTCACCTCCTCTGTCACATTCCTTCAAGAGGGTTCTGAAGACAATGCAGATCTGAAGTGTAGCAATTAATAAGTACAGTTACATACTTCTACAAGCTACACGTAATCTATTTTGAATTCACCTCTCAATTATTTCATGCCTGGGGTTTTCTGCGATGCCTGCCTATCTCAAACTTGCTAATGGAGAGAAGTAAGCCTATCGTAAAGTCAAAACACTCCATCATCACATTCTGTAGTACAAAAGAGTGAGTCCCGAGTTTAACTCGTTCTCTGACAGTTCGGAGATGATAAAGTCTTAATGCCAAGCCATTTATACAGCAATCTTGACTCCTATTTCCATCTCCACTTTTCCATCATCCTAAAGATATAACACCAGGTAACAAAGTTCAAGTTCATTACCCAGAAAATCCATTTCTGCAGCCAAAGCAAAGGGAATGTGGATGGACATTCTAAGTGCCTGTTAAAAATACCAAGTAATTAGAGGCTCTTTATTCAGATATTTACAAGACCCTCTGTGAAGCCAACATTCTGTAATCCAAATGCAAACATTCTGTGAAGGAAGGAAAGGCTAGAAAGAAAACCCAGACAAGACCCCTGGAACTGCTCAAAACATAAAGATGACAGCAGGTTCATTTGATTTAAATATTAAGCTTCGCTAAGTGATCAGGAAACCAAAGCAATGCTGGGGGGGGCGGAGAGGGGGGAGGTGGCAGGCTTGCTTCACAATTACTTAGTTCCTCTGATCGAATTAAAAGGTTCTATTTGAGATGCTCAGTCTATCAACATACTAAGTCCCAGTTATGCTTCCCAGCAGTGTTTTAGGCACAGTAGCTCAGTCCTAGCCCTAGGACATGTTTTGCTGCTACTTGTTTTCTTTCACTTACGAATTTTAGGGAACCTCATACAAAGATTGAAAGATACTTTTCTCTTGTATCTTATTATTCCAAATAACCTTTTATTTATTCAACATTTATTGTAGAGCCATTCAGAGGTCACATCTACTAAAGGGTAGGACATCTAGAAGCTTGCCATGTTGGGGGAATGGAGTCTTGGAGGCCCTCTGCAGAGCACGGGGTGAATGCTATGATTGCTGGATCACAGGAAGGTCTAGGGGAGGACCCAGGACAGCTAGAACAACAGGTTTCGGAGCGTTCCTGGGAACTCAGGGCAACAGCTATGTACAACAGAAGCATTTCGATATTTTAGTAACCAGTATGACTAAATCAGCATTTATGACTACACAAAATCTTGGCAGCCCTGGGTTGTCTAGTACTGTATAGATAAACAAGCCCAAGTTCCATATGCAGGCAGCTCTCTAAACAATATGGTACATAACAAATAAATACCATGTAAATTTTATATAAACAGAACAGGTTATCTTGGACTTTTCAAAAGTTCTTGTGGAAAATATAGCAAATAGCTCATGTGTAAAGATTCTAGAAAAAAGTTTTTCCAATTTACGTTCTCCAGTACCTCAAGCATTACTATTCCATATATGATGGTTGTTTTGTTGATCACAAATACCTAACAATATTTAACTCTCATTCAAGTTCAAAAGATCAAAAGATCTAAAGAAAGACCAGGTAGAAGACCTATAAGTAAAATCAAGGTAGAAATTTTGTGTCAACTTTTTGTGTCAAACATGAAACTATAAAGATTCCCTTGAATAATTAGAGTGACTGCATATAAAGTCTAATCCACCTTCAGTAGTCCCTCTGTTTTAACTCATGGATCCCACACTCCCTGCTACACAGAGGACTTCCGTGGTGGGTCCAGGGTTGGACTAGATGATGTGAAATGGCTTGGGATCTCAGAGAGAGAGCAAGAACGGCGCTGAGAGGCGTTAGGAAAAAAATAAACATGTTGTCAGAATGCATAATATACAACAAATAACATTGGATAGAAAAAAAATTATCTTATTATCTTCCTCTAGTAAATATCATTATTAATCATTTCCCTCCAGAACATGTACAGAGTTCTAACATAATGCTACCTATTCATTTCCACCTCTTTTTCTCAAGAGGTACGGGTCCTGATTGGAAAATCTGAAAAATCAAACTCAAGATACAACTGAGTTAGGTAGCAAATTACCCCAAGAAGGCACAGAAAGCACATGCAAACTCATTAGAAAGTGTGTGCGCGCACTTTCCATTTCTTAGAAAGCAATCAAAGCCCTGGCTTGCAACACTGTCCAATTTAATGGAGCATTAGTTAAACTCTCTTTATCAATGTTTGAATTTTGAAAAACACACGGAATTAAACAAGGACACCAAGACTATGATCAAATTGGAGTTTTCTTGAATCTAGCTTATACCCTTTTGGCCCAGACAATATGTAGCATTGACCCCACATACATTAAGTAAAGCCACCTATGCCCACTCACTAATCACTCACACCTGCTTCTACCATTCTACTGCTCAGACACTGACCAGAACATCTGCTCACTTCAGATAAAGATTCAGCACACATCTAAATTACATAACGGGCTTTCAAACCATCATTGTGAAAGGAGAAGCAGTCAATATGCTAATTTTTGAGGCTTTCTGCCTAATTTTCATTAGCTTACCCTAATTTCTTTTTCATCTTTGGGAAAGGGGCCTGTGCCTATTTTCATTGCCAAAAGATGTCCGTGCTTGCAAACAGCCAGAAAGTATGACAACTCCTTGTACTTCAGATTTCCCAGACACAAAACAACGGGCACCAAACTGAAGTCAGCTTCTTGCAGTTTATATTACTCTTCGCAGTCTCTCTCAACCTCTCTCCTCCTTCTCTCTCTCTCTATATATATGTACTCTCTCTCTATATATATATATATACTCTCTCTCTCTCTCTATATATATATATGTACTCTCTCTCTCTATATATATATACTCTCTCTATATATATATATATGTACTCTCTCTCTCTATATATATATATATACTCTCTCTCTCTATATATATATACTCTCTCTCTCTCTCTATATATATATATACTCTCTCTCTCTCTATATATATATACTCTCTCTCTCTATATATATATATGTACTCTCTCTCTATATATATATATATACTCTCTCTCTCTCTATATATATATGTACTCTCTCTCTATATATATATATATACTCTCTCTCTCTCTATATATATATATATATACTCTCTCTCTCTCTCTATATATATATATACTCTCTCTCTCTCTATATATATATATACTCTCTCTCTCTCTATATATATATATATATACACTATATATAAATATATATATACTGGGTCTCAGGGTTCTTCAAATTTAAATAAGAGGTGGAAAGTAACCCTTCCAGCTTTCACATTTACTAAGTTTACTTTTAACCAAAATGGTCAATGAATTTCAAAATATAAAGACATGGCCAAATTCTAACACTATGAAATAAATCAAGGCAAAGGACAATATTGTACTAGCAATTAGGCAATCACAGGCTAAGATGATCAATATTCACAATGCTTCTGTGAACACAGATACGGTTTTAGTCAATCTTACTTGGTTGTATGTATTAAGCCCCCCAAAATAGTAAGTTACTATTTTCGTAATATCTGGTAGTTAAAATGTTACATGAGACACCACTACTGCCCCCCCCACACACAAACCTCTCACTTTCAGCAGGTAACAAAAATGTGATGCAGGTATCATAAATGAGCCAGTAACTACTGAATTCAAATTGTGTACCAAATGTGTATTTTATTCTCGGATAAAAAAGTTACATTTATCCCTAATAACCCATCACTGATTTACCACAATTATCCCCATTTTAGGAAAAACAAACAAACAAACAAACAAACAAAAAACCTGAGGCTGAGAGAGTTACATTTATTTCCCCAATGTCACAACCCGAAGTACTCAAGCCCAGAATACTCAAAACCTCTCATTCTCACCCGACTTAACAGAGGAAGAATTCAGGCGGGGACTTCAACCGTGTTTCACTTGATTTGCATAAAGTACTTCTGTGCTCATATGGGTATTAATAACAGCTAGCATTTACTGAGCACTTTCTTCACTCTAAGCCCTCCACATGATTTAACTAGTTCTCAAAACAACCCTGTAGGGTAGATACTATTGTTACATTATTTCACAGGTGGGCCTACAGGTACCAAGATGGTAAGCACCTTGCACAGGCAGCAACTTCAGGCCTCTCATCAAGGCATGCTGGCTCTGTGGTCCATGCTTTGACCCCTGCACTACATTATCCTCAACCTCTGAAAACAGAAGATAATTACAAAGCAAAGGAGGAGAAGTAAAAGACGCTGAGAAGCAATAAGCTAGATCTCCAAACCTGAAAAGCACACCTTGTACCCAAGCCCTCCTTTCATTTCCAATCTCAGGATTCCCTAATGATTTCTAAGTGGAAAGCAATCTGGTGGGTCAACAGTAAGAGGACAAAATCAAATGGTGTCAAGTTGTTCACTAGAAAACACGTTAAAAGATGTATGAAAGCAGCATAGATCTGAAAGGCAAACCATAACCTACTGAAATAGCATCTTAAAATTAGGCAACAGCGAAGGAGAGTGCATTTACGTTTCAGGAAAGAAATGGAAATAATTCACTAATGAGACAATAGAGTCGGCCAAATTGACACATAGTTTCTTGCCTCTACGAACATACTCCCTTCTCTCTTCTCTTAACCAGAAGCCCTACAGAAAGCAAGATTATAATAGAAATGCTGACACAACTAACCTTATAATGTTTCATACCCAAAGCTATAATTATATTTTCTAATTGTATACTGGGCAAAAGAAATGCCAACCAGAACAAAAACATAACTAGCTAGAAACAGTCTATCAGAATTCTCGGATTATAGAAAATGCCTACGAAACACTATTATCTTCAGCCACAGGCAGAAGATGTCAGACAATCAATTCATATAACACGCCAGCTTAATAAAATCTGCATACAAAATTTATGAATGCAGTAATATTCCTTTTTATCACAAGTTATTAATGGTCAATTTAATGAACATCTACAGCTGGAATGCTTTGGTTCTGTATGATATTTTAATCATCTTTAGCCATGGATTTAAATGCATTTCATTTTATAACCATCGTCTATTCAATAGGATAAGAAAGCCCTTTCATAAGTACTGAGATATTTGGGGTAGGTAACCAATTTCATCTTTATCATTCTTGATTTCCCTAAAATTTTAAAACTAGAAACAAAACTAAATGTTCCATTACAATCATATTTACTTTAAAGTCTGTGTTAGGACACAAAAGTTTTCCTAAAGTTGTGCTACATGTTCAGTTAGCTTCAAACCTCCTTCCATTCCCTTTTCAATAAAGAACTTCCCAATCTTGTCTACACAAAACAATCTTCCTCAAAGCCATTTGGAATTTAGAGGAGTGGAGGAAATAGGGATATTTTTAGGTAAAGAGAACAATATGAAATTTTGACTTAAGGACAACAGGCACAAGGACAAAAAGTACCTAAGCTGTGACTTTTAGATTTGAAATACTGACTTTCAACAATGCATAAATCTGTAGATGGCAGGCATTTTCCAAACTTCTCTAATAAGTAGGATATGAATATATCCAGGAAGATCATGACTCATTAAGTTTCATTTTAAGCTTCTTGAATCTGCCTAAATTTTCTCATCTTATCAGACAAGCCAATATATGCTTACACTGTGAGGTTAAAGCAATGAACTTATGAAGAGAACCTGTCAAATCAAATTATCAACAAGCAATAGTCCCACTATTGGGGAGTATCTAAGCTTCAATGTCAATTTTAAAGAAATGTGCTTACATTTGCATTTTAATTAGATCACATCTTCAACATCATACTAATTTTGGTTTAATGCTCTATTTTATTACCATTTCCAAAATGACATTTTTAAATGTGTGTATCAAGAAAAAAACTGTACTTTTATTTTGACAAAACTCATAAATATTGAACTTTAATTAGTATGAACAGAAATCTAAAATTCTAAATATTTAGAACTGGATTTAAGAAAACCTTCCAAGAGAAAATTATTCAAGTCTTATTGAAGAACATAATGAAAGGTTGTATGGAATATGAAATTTAGGTTCTTCTGAGTGACCAAAAGCTAGATATCCATGCTTTAAAAAAAAAAAAAAAAAAAGTAAAGGTCATTTTGGTTAAGCTTTTCATTAAAATGGGTACCTGGGTGGCTCAGTCTGTTAAAGCGACCAACTCTTGATTTTGGCTCAGGTCATGATCTCAGGGTCTGCACGGAGTCCCCTTGAGATTCTCTCCCTCCCCCTCTCCGTTTGACCCTCTCCCCCATCTCCCACCCCACCTCCAGTTCGCACTAACTAAATAAAGTTTAAAGACTTTCTTTATAATTTAGACATGATCTATGTTGTTTCTTTGGAGGAAGTAGGAGGAACCAGACAGATTAAGGTTGCTTTCTCTCCATTTAAAAAGATATGTACACTTAAATACATTAACTGTGAGAAAATTCATCAATGTAACCTTTCTGAAGTGAAAAGCCCTGTGTTATTTAGTACATTCATGATGTTGTGTTACCTTTATCACTATGTTTTCATCACTGATGAAAACACTCTGATAGTGTTTTATCACTATCAGAATGTTTTCATCTGAAAAGAAAACCCAGTAACCATTAAGCAGCCATTCCACCCCTACCACCAGCCCACAGCAAGCACTAATCTCCACGAATTTGCCTATCTTGAATATTTTATATAAACAGAATAATAAGAGTGGCCTTTAGTATCTTTCATATCTGAAGTAAAAATATTGATAAAGAAGAAATAGCCAAGTTCTTCATTTTTCGATTTTTTCCACTTTTTTGTTCAAAAATTATTCCAAAAAATGTTAAGAGGTTTTGTGTTTGCTTTTTTATGAGATAAAGCAATATAAGTTTCCATACCCTAATTTTTCCAAGCAAAAGTCAATGACAAATACCCATTTAAATTAAAAATCCCAGCCATTATGGACATCAGAAGTAGATTCCATAAAAGCACAAAAGAAAACCTAAAAATATGGAGATCTACATTGTGTTCATGGCCGTGGAAACCCAATATCACCAATATGTTAAATTTCCCTAAATTAATCTAATTATTCAATGTCATGCCTTTAAAAAACCTCAATGGGTTTCTTCCATAGAACTTGAAAGTATGGGGAAAATTCACTTGAAAGAGTCGAGTGAAGATCAGCCATTAAAAGAGATGAAAAGTAAGGAATGACTCATGCTTCTAGATACAAAGATACCCTTTTTAACCACAGTAATCAGAGAACTATGTAACTGCAACTCAGAGAAAACAATTGAACTTGGACAGGCAAAAAGGACGTTCACACATATATGTTAAAACCGTAGGGAAAGAATGGACTGGAACACTGGTTATTCACCTAGAAAATATGAATTCATAATTCATACCACATCTAAAAAATATCTAGATGATATCAAGGCATTTATGAAAAAAAAACTTTAGAAAAAATTATAGGAAAATACTGTTATGAGCTCAGGATTGGGAAAGATTCCTTGAACTGGATCCAAATGCACTGGTCATAAATGAAAATATAATTAAATTTAACTACATAAAATTAAAAATTTTTGATTATCAAAACATGCACCCCCAACTAAAAATATAAACTAAAATTCAGATATTTTTAAATGCATATAATCACAAAGAAATCAAACAAAAAATATGAAAACATAAATTAATAGAAAATAATGACCCAGGGGCGCCTGGGTGGCACAGCGGTTAAGCGTCTGCCTTCAGCTCAGGGCGTGATCCCGGCGTTATGGGATCGAGCCCCCACGTCAGGCTCCTCCTCTATGAGCCTGCTTATTCCTCTCCCACTCCCCCTGCTTGTGTTCCCTCTCTCGCTGGCTGTCTCTATCTCTGTCGAATAAATAAATAAAATCTTTAAAAAAAAAAAAAAGAAAGAAAAGAATGACCCAATTGAAAAATAGGCAAAAGCATACACATAGGTAAGTGACAAAAAGGGACATCCAGAGAACAAATGAAAAAATGAGGGAAATGGAAATTAAAACAATAATTATATAATACTTTATACCCACCAGAGCAGCAAACACTTAAAAAAATATAAACCAATATTATTAGAGGAACCTGGGTGGCTCAGTCAGTTAAGCATCTGACTATGGATTTCAACTCAGATCTTGATCTCAGGGTCATGATTTCAAGCCCCACCATGCCCAGCATGGAGCCTACTTAAAAAAAAATACTAATATGATGAAGTATGAAGACATGGAAAACAGGAATTCTCACATCTTGCTATGGAAATTTACTGATAGAAATCACTTAATTGGGATAGCAAAACTACTCTCCAGAAGTTGAAGAAATGGATTCCTTCCAACAAGGGATTTCCACTGCTAGGTAAATATTCTACAGAGGTCCACTCACTAATGCACCAGGAGACACATACAAGAATATGCATTTTACATTGTCTTAATGGAAAAAAAAATAGCAACAATCTAAATAAAGGGAATAGGAAATTAACTTGTCATATATTTAGGGAACAGAATACAATACAGCAAGTAGAAGTGAAAAAATGAGGTCTTCATTCACCAATGTGACTATGTCTCAAAAACAATACTGAGTGAAAGAAATTCATGATGTACAGAATAACACTGTCTATAAAAAAACATTAAACAACCTATGCTCTTTTCTTTGTAGAGACACAGACACATGTAAGAAACACAAAAACCTCAGCAGGTAGGAAGCATACCAACTTCAGGTTAGTAGCTACTTCTAAAGCAGTAGTTCTCAAAAGGGGATGGTTTTGCCTCTCAAGGATATTAGGCTGTATGTAGAGATATTTGGGCTGTCACAAGTAGGAAAGGGCATGTTACTGCATCTAGCAGGTAGAAGCCAGCATTGCAGTTTAATATCCTACAATGCACAGGACAGCCCTCCACAAGAAAGAAATACATGGTCCCTAATCTCAATGGCATCATCTCATCTCAATGAGTTGAGAAACCCAGCTCTAAAAAGAGAGGAAAGACGGGGTATCTGGGGGGCTCAGTGGACTAAGCATCAGACTCTTGATTTCGGCTCAGGTCATGATCCAGGGTCCTGAGATTGAGCCCCGTGTTCGACTCCATGCTCAGCATGGAGTCTGCTTGAGATTCTCTCTCTCCCTCTCCCCCTGACACTCCCCCTGCTCTCTCTTGCAAATAAATAAGTAATCTTGGGGTGTGTGAGTGGCTAAGTGACTGCCTTCAGCTCAGGTCATGATCCTGGGTTCCTGGGATCAAGCCCCACATTGGGCTCCCTGCTCAATGGAGAGTCTGCTTCTCCCTCTCCCCCTGTGTTCTCTCTCTCTCTCTTTCACAAATAAATAAATAAATCTTTTTAAAAAATAAATAAATCCCTAAAAAAAATAAAAAGAGGAAGAAGAATTAAGATCAGAGTTAGGAACATGTTAGGAACATTTTATTTAAAAAAAAGATCTGGGGGCGCCTGGGTGGCACAGCGGTTAAGCGTCTGCCTTCGGCTCAGGGCGTGATCCCGGCGTTATGNAAAAAAGATCTGAAGTACATATGCAAGTATGTTAATTTTTAAAAATCTTTGTAGCACATTATTTCCTGTACATTTTTATATTTGAAATATCTCTCAAATTAAAAAAAATTAATAGTTCAACAAATAAACAGACAATTTCTAAATTTGATGGAGTTTACATAGTTCTTTCACTGGCATATTTCTGGAAATATATTTTTGGAAAAATATTCTCACACTCATGATCAAATTTTATTTGCACATTTTTTTTCTTGGTGTTTGTTCTATACAGAGCTATGTAAGTAAGGTTGTGGAGGAACTCAGGATTTATCTATTCTATCAGTTTCAGGCAAGAACATTCTAAAACCATACCAGAGAAAGCTAATTTAGGCTTTCCTGTTTTTACAGCATACTATAATGATTCCAGTCAATTTTTTCAAGAGGCTGATGGTCTAACTGGTACACCTGCATCATACCTGCCATCACACTTCCTTAACAAGATGGCTCCTGATGCGAATTTCTCCCAGCCTTATGGATTCTGGGAGTTCCTTGAAACTGCTTTGAAATTAATCAGTGCTCAATTTTATTTTTTTGTTAATTCCTTAGTGCAGGGGTTGGCAAACGTGTTCCATAAAGGGCCAGGTAGTCAATGTTTCAGGTTTTGAGGGCCATAGTGTGTCTGTCATAACTACTGAACTCTGCCAATGGGGAGCAGAAGCAGCCACAGATACACATAAAGGAATGAGGGTGGCTGTGTTCCAAGAAAACTTTAGTTACAAAAACAGACGGGGGATGGGATTTGGCTCCGTGCCATGGTTTGTGCACACCTGGAGGGTCAGCAAAAAAGATCCTACCTTAAAATGCTACTTTAAATTGAAGGCATCTCTCAAATCTTCTCTGGAACATAAGGTTGCACATATTTTCATTTTTACAGAAATTTTTACACAGTTAAACAGGAATTCAAAAATATGAAACAATCCCATAAACGACAAAAGTGTTCATTTTTTAGATTCACAATGTACGAACTTCTTTCTGGAACTATGTTTTATGATCTGATTTACTAAATTACTAATTATAATTGGTTCCATTTGTTTAAATTATGCTATTAATGATTCTTTGTGGCAAAATAAATACAAATATCTTATCTTCAATTTGACTACAGGGTTGGAATGACAAGGACAGTAAAACTATACTCACTGCACAAATAATAGCTTTCTATTAGGTTTGCCATTTCACCTGAATAATTCCTTATAATCATGAATAATGATGTTATTCAACAACCTAATGATATCATGGTATGTAGCTTCAATCCATCTGTCTTTGTCAAGAAGGTCAAATATTTGTATTCCACTGCACTAGGCAAAGTTGAACCAACAGTTAAACAATATCATGCCCCTTAATTATTTCTCCAAATGAAACCAGCAAGTACCTTTCTACATTCTAGGATCTATGAGCTACACATCTGCTTCAAAGAAATTTAACACCTACTCATTCTTTAACAAAGTTTAAGTTCAACTTAAAAAAAAAAATGGTTTAAACTCAAAGAAAAATCTGCAAGATCATTTAAGGATATTCTTAAATGGTTGTTGCCAGAAATTTACTCCACAATAGAGGTTTGTAACAATCAAAATATTCCAGGAACTTTCATATTACATAAGAATCTGAAATATGCAGTGTGAGATCTTGAAATTGGTATTAAGGTAAGAACAAAGCAAAACAAAAACAGACAAAAAACTAAGCAACACATGACAGATCTGAAATACAGCATCAATAAAGAAATGCTTGATAGTCTTTAATGCTTACAGAATCTATAAATGATTATACATATTAAGTTACTTTATATATTAAATAACTGTCAGTAAATGCCAAATAGCTGATGTAGGTCAACATGCCTCATTCACTGTTCCTACAGGGCCTCCGCAGACCTAGGCCCTTGCGATGGAGGACGGTGAACACAGCAAGGTATGATGTGGGGACACCTAAGTGACACTGCAGAAGAATCCATGTGCATGTCTCCTTCCTTCTTTAAATTTCACCAAAGATTTCTCACTGCCCTAAAAATCAAGTCCCTGAAGAGTCTTATTAATCTGGTTGTAGGCTCCCAGGATTCTCCCTCTTCTTCACTAGGCTTTACCCTCACAGACTCTGTCTCTGTTTTTTCAAACAATCTTGAGCATGAAAAAACTTGTTTCTGCCCCAGGGTCTTTGTTAATTTCCTCCACCTGGAATTCCCTGCCACTGTTCTTCATGGGGCTGCTATCTCCTTGCTAGTTCCTAGATCACATGTTACATCCAAAGAAAAGCCACCATCCCCAGCAGATAGCACAGGACTGGGCACCCAGCAGGTAACATTCAAGATCTGCTGAACTGAAAATAAAGTGAACTAGACTCTTTGAGCCAGAGGCACTAACAGGTCAATTTGCAGAATTAGTGGGCAGAAAACTTACTCATCTGAGAACAAGCCATTCTGAGAAACAAGCTGGTCCCTAAGAAACCACTTCTCATCACCCTTTACAAAGGATGGCAAACCAATATGATCCAAGGAGCCAGATTTCAATACACATTTAACATTTTTTGATAACTTGTTATAGACAGCCACTGTTTATCTTATTTGCGTTATAAAGATGTATAAACAAAATTTAAACAATGCAAGCTGTTCAATAATTCAAGATACCATACTATTTATAATACTCAGTTCTATAGATATTTCTTTATAATTAAGAATTCCCAACTAACACACATTTTTACCACCTCTCTCAGTCATGATTAATTTCTGCATTTTGTTTCACTAAACTTTAAATGTCCAGGCCATTGCCTCACTGTCCTAAATACCAGGGATGATTGGGTTTTTTTTAAATTCCAATTCCTGGTTCTTACATTCAACTTTCTAATTTAGGGTAGAGAAGTCAGGGCACAGTCCAGAAATCTGCTTTTTAACCAACACTTCAGGTGACTTTTAATACTGGAATCTCAGTTATTTTATTTTATTTATTTATTTATTTTTATTTATTTTTCAGTAGGCTCCATGCCCAGTATGGAGCCCAATGCAGGGCTTGAACTCACAACCCTGAGATCAAGACCTGAGCTGAGATCAAGAGTCAGATGTGTAACCAACTGAGCCACGCAGGCACCACATCAGTTATTTTAGATCAAGACTTTGTATATCCATAATAAGAAGAAATACAAAGCAGTTAAATACTTTTAGAATCAATTTTTTTAAAGTCATATACACTTTACTCACACTTATTCATATGGCTGTATATTACATGTATACACACACCGTACTTGTAGGTACAAAACATTCAAAGAAATGTAAGACGTAGCTCCTTTGCCACGAGGAGCTTCTTGGATGAAGTGTGTACATATAATGTTATGTAAACAAACATAAACCATGTTATGATGTAACAAATGTTATGATGATACATGATTGAGAGCTCAATGAGTAGAGGGTAATAAGATTTCAGAGGAGGAAGCAATCAAGCTAGTCTAGGTTGCCAGTAATGTAAAAAATGGCTGCCTTTGGATCAGGCAGGAAAAAAGTGACAGTAGATGTTAAACTCAGTGGGTTTCCCAAGATCTTGTTCTTCTCTCAAAAGCTTCAATTTTAGAACACAAAAAGGCTAAAGCAACAACTACAGCCTTTCTAGTTATTAACCCAAGCAGCCTGGCAAAGATTACTAAGGCTTCACAAGGTAGCCAGAAGTACAGCTAACTTCTGAGGAACACAGGTCCATTTATATGCAGGGTTTTTTCTATTACAGTACCGTAAGTGTGTTTTCTCTTCGTTACAATTTTCTTTTTTTAAATTTTTTTCAGATTTTATTTATTTGTCAGAGAGAGAAAGAGAGAGCACAAGCAGGGGGAGCGGCAGGCAGAGGAAGAAGCAGACTCCCCGCCGATCAGGGAGCCCAATGTGGGACTGGATCCCATGACCCCAGGATCATGCCCTGAGCGGAAGACAGATACTTAACCGACTGAGCCCCCCAGGCATCCCTTCTTACAATTGTCTTAATCACATTTTCTTTTCTCTAGCTTACTTTATTGTAAGAATACAGAACATAATACAACATTCAAAATACAGGTTCATCGCTTGTTTGGGTTATTGGTAAGGCTTCCAGTCAACAGTAAGCTATTAGTAGTTAACTTGGGGAGAGGGGGCAGAATCAAAAGTTTTATGCATATTTTCAACTGCATAGGGGGTTGGTACCTGAACCCCTCTCTTTTCACAGATGCGTGTGAGCGGTCACCGAGGAATGACAATGTGGGATACCATGCACTGAGCCATCATGCAGCCCCTACAGCTAAGGAGCTGCTCCTGGAAGACCTTGCATGGCACAGAATGCCCTTGTCTTCCCCTGGCATCTGTCATGAAAAACCACTGGCTGGTCTTCTCACTTGACATCTCATCAAATACTTCATCCTGGAGTTACTTTTCTCATAGTTCAGGTCCTACTCTTCCAATGATCCTGCAGAGTTCTGGAGACACGTGGGATGCGTCTTATTTCTTGGCACCCCAGCTGCAGGTGCCTAGCACAATAATGTCATGCATCAAAAAAAGATCTTGAACGGACCATTTAGGAAACCCTTACGTAGCACCTACAACATACCAGACTCTGAGTTAGGTATGCAACAGAACAGACAGCTAGGTCACTGCCAGCAGCACTGACAAAAGTCTCATGGTAGCTGAAGATAGCCCCGGGATGTAGGAAAGCCCATGCAATGGTACACTTCAAATTAATGAAGTGTATAACACATGATTTACCAATAAAGTTATAATAAAAAATAAATAATGGCAGAAAAGCATGGCCACGCATTAGCAGTCCACTCGGTGAAAGCCGAGGGGAGGGAATACATCTAGAATTTAGTCATTCCTATTTAGACAGATGGTCTAAATCAAATTACTTAGCCTATCTGAGCCTCAGGTTCCTCACTAGTAAAACTGGAGTGAACAAAAATGCTGCTAATAATCAAATAAATGTAAATTAGCAGGATACCATTTTCATTTCTAAAGCCAGCACCTACGCGGAGTACTATTACCATTACTACTGGCAATGGCAAATTGTTTTTCTACTCTGCTTATGGTTACATGAATTGTAACATGTTTGCACCATGACTTGCAATAGTCAAAATTCAGCAACATTCAAAACCAGATGAAGTAAATCAATTATGGAAAATCAAGTCAATGAAATATTATGGAGCCACTGAAAATGCAGTTATACACTGTTGGAATAATAAAGAAAATGTGTGTGTTAGAAATGAAGGAATAGGGCATTATACACAGAGTCTTATCCTAGTTTTACTTAAAACTATTTAGGAGAGGATGAGAAGGAAACATCTTAACAGAATAACAAGATTATTCCTGGGTGTGGGATTATCTGGTCTTTACCTTTTTCATGATTTTGTGAATTAAAAAAAAAAAGAATAGCTTAAACTTTTGCTCATTTTATTCATAACAAATACATGCAGTATTCATTTGTAAGAAGTGGAAAATACGCCCTATTCTATATGGTGCCACATTTATATCATAAAATGAAATTAATTTTACTATACAGATAAATAGTTACATGGCACAGATGCTCAAAATAAGAAGTGTGAGTTATACTCTCAAAATATAAAATACCTGCTATCCAACCATATTCACAGCCACCAATGTGAAGGATTAAACTTAAAAAAGAAAAAAAAAAAAGACTTGTTCAATAAAACTGCTGAGTAAGTAATTTGAACTTCTTTATTACCCTAACCCAAACATTTCACATCACAGCCATTTGTTAATTATAAAATAATTATTTAATACAGTTGATAAAAGAACTGCCAAACACAATATTGATCTGAGGAGTCTCCTGAAGTTTTCAGAGCTTCAGGGATAGTACATAATTTCTGTACTCCACCATGACTCCAAATGTGAACATAATTAACAAAATAATGAAGAAAATTAATTTGAAAGAGAAGATATATTTTAGAAAGATTCTTTTTAAAACAACTGGTGAAAAAAAAAAAAAAAGAATGTTTTCCCTAAAATCCTCTGTTAGCTACACGGCCAGGTAGGCTTTTCTGCCCTGTGGTAAACCCAATCGCGCAAATTCAATCTAGCAGTGATTTAATTTACAATTATTTCTCAAAGTTTGAAGAAAAGGAATAACTGCATTATGGTCAATGGGCTGAGCAAATTCTGATCCTTGAGTTCAGGGTGGATGTCAAAGTGCTGCATGCCAGGATGACCTCATGGGGACAAGCAAACAGGTACCAAGGGGTCTGTCTGCCCTACTCCCCTACTTCCCTTCCCTACCCCCCATCGCCCCAAGAAGGTTACAGTTCTAGTAATCCTTAGATATTTGTCAAAGATATTTTCTCCCTACCTATTTAGATCATGGGCTGTATAAGCCAGGGAGGGGAAAAAAAACAAAGACTACCAGACAGAAAGCCATCTGAAACCCACTGTATATATGTATATACAAATATGTTACATACACATATATGTGTGTCTGTGTGTGCATATACATGTATTTTTTAAGTAAATAAAGTGGTAAAGCAGGTCAGCTACCTAGAACCAGGCTTGTTCCAGTCCTGTGATATGGTCAAGTGGTTAAGGAAATTATTTTTGCAATCTAACTGGCCTCATTCATATCAAAACTCCCCTACTTACTAGCTGGGTGAATTTGTACCAGTTACTTCCCTACTGCTAGGGGTTATTTCCTGAATGTAAGTAAAGTCCAGGGAACTAAATAAATCAGTTTTCAATAAGTGATAGCTGTTAGGATTACTGAATATGAAAGTTTCATGGAAAAGATATGTGTCCGTAAATGTTAGTTTCTAGGAATAAAATTTTTCCTAAAACCCATTTTAAAATGTTTTACGTCAAAGTCACAAAAAATGTTTTTGGTTGTTTTTAACTAATCTAGGTCCACATTCTCCCTCACATTGATACTTTTCACCTTCAGTTCTCTCTTATGAATGAGATCATCTCTCAAGGTTTCCTCCAGCTCTATCATTCTATGACAATCAGACTGGATGGGGAAAACATATTATCCAGGCTACGGTTTTGATTGCTATCTTTCCTGTGGTAAATCTCAGATTGCTGCCCAAATCCCCTGCTGATTGTCCTGGCCAAGATGGTGATAAACTTAGATTTCTGCCACCCAGTGGCATTCACCTGCATGGACAAAGGGCTCTTCAAATTTTGAAAACTTCTATATCATTTTCTTTCTTCTAATGTTAATAAACTTAAATTTGGTGATATTAACCCCAAGGTTGCCAAGTGTGGCTTCTTCTTGCCAACCCATATCAGCTCTTTATAGAGGAGGCCATTAGGCCATGTGCTAAAGTCAGATTTGATCCCTTCTTATTCTCAGCCAATTTCATAACTATGACCAATTTCATCCTTAGTCTTTTTTTTTTTTTTAGAATTAATCAACAAAGCCATGAGACAAATGTGAAAGCTTGATGGTATTTTCTAATCATACTCTTCCCAAGCAATAGAATTGAGCTTTCATGCTCAATTCAACAGCTTCTTTTTATATAGTGAGAGCTAATGAAGTAGTCCTTAATCCTTGTCACATGACACACATGACCGATGTCTCTTCTCCCCCCATGGTATTTTTTTTTGGCATGGTGGGTAAGTGGGAAGGGATGGATCTATTCCATGGGATCTACAGCAACAAGTCTGAAGCTCATTTTACTTTGTGAACATCAGTTCCTCAACACTAATCATCTAGAAGAATTTATGATGTATTTTCTATATCAGAGGTGTCCTTTCTGTCGAGCAAATCCATAGCTTTTGAGTCAGTATTGGAGGCAGACATTCCTTTGTCTTAAAATCTTGAACTAGTTTATTTACCATCTATGGTAGATGACAGTATTTACAAATATTCATTCTCTCTTCCTTCCACACTGTGGGGGGGGGGAGTATATTCCTCTGTTCCACTTATAATAGGATGGCCATGTGACCAGTTTGGGTCAATAGAGATGAGCAGATGTAACCTATGGTTATTCTCAGCAAAAACGTTAGATACATACATGTGGTCTGGGTTGACCTCTTAAGATCCGCCTTCTACCATGAGAGTGACAAGTTCCAGATAGTGGCTCCTTCTTTTAGCTGGGACAGAGAGAATAATACAACAGGTAGAACACACCAGACCTGGCCAAGTCCAGCCAAGCCTAGCAGAGCCACAGCTGATCTACAGGACTGTGAGCAAAACATTAATGACAATATTATTGTAAACCACCAAGATTCTAGAATTGCTTGCTACTGTAAAGGCTGACTAATCACTATCCCTAAATTTTAATCACTTCATTCAATAAGTAACTATTGAGGGCTTACACTGAGTGCAAAACACTGAGCTAAAGTTACATAATGAGAAAAGAACATACACTGTCCCTGCTCTCATAGCCTAGAGGAAACAGATAGAAATTATCTGATCATCTTAGCACACATATAATTACAAAACAGGTGAATGTTAAGAACAAAAGGAACAGAGTTCCACTTGAGTATATAATAAAGGAAGGTGGTCTAGACTGGTGTGTCAGAAAAGCCTTCCTGGAAGAAGGGATACATGGGTTGACACTGGTTGAACAAATCATTCAATTTTATATTCCCTGCAGTCGGATGTTCATACAGTGCAAGTGTTATCATGGGGGAGAGTCAGTGGAAGAACATTCCAGTCAAGGAAGATAAAAGTATAAAGACCTCATGGGGCGCCTGGGTGGCACAGCGGTTGGGCGTCTGCCTTCGGCTCAGGGCGTGGTCCCGGCGTTGTGGGATCGAGCCCCACATCAGGCTCCTCCGCTATAAGCCTGCTTCTTCCTCTCCCACTCCCCCTGCTTGTGCTCCCTCTCTCTCTGGCTGTCTCTATCTCTGTTGAATAAATAAATAAAATCTTTAAAAAAAAAAAAAGTATAAAGACCTCATGGCTGAAGGAAAGACGATTTGGTAGAGGAGCAGAAGAGGCTGGTATGGCTGGGGCATGGAAGGTACAGAGAGGACTGATAGGAGGCAAGATTAGAGAAAAAGAAGGAAGCAGGACTGGAGATCTTGGAAGGCCATGTTTAAAAAGTGAGTCTGTATCCCGAGTGCAAATAAGAGCCATCCAAGGCTGTTCAATGGGGGATGACATGGGGGGTTCTGTGATCAGATTCGTGTCTTGCAAAGCTCTCTCTGGTACATGGAGAGTGGACTGAGGAGAAGGTAGAGTGAATGCAACAGAACAGTCCAGGTGAGAAATGCTGGTAGCTTCGTTAGGGCGCTGGCATTGGAAATTAGAAAAACAGATTCATTTTTGAAATTCAGGTAGTAAAGCTAAGAAGACCAGCTCTGTGAAAGATAATAGTGGACGTGAGTGCAGGGGGATTCTGTAACATTACCATCTATGAAGAGACACATCTTACCCTAAAACGGAAACGTAAGAAATAACGTCTGGGATTGTGAGTTTGATTTAGTTTATCAATTCATTTTGATTAATTTAAAATACCCCATAATGGTAGGTAAATTAAACTCCCCGCCACCACAGTTACAGATGGAAAATTTTATGACTGGTGAATACATAAAACACATTTGTGAAACTTGTCAATCTCAGGAAGAAACTTCGGATAAGTAGATGAATTTCAGTATAAATTAATTTAGGAATTCAAGTTGAATTTTCTCCTTTCTTATTACTTGGATCATTTTTTTTTTTAGAAAACATGAAAACATAAACATAACTATATAATTATAATAATCATCTTGATAGTACTATAAAGTATCTCCATAGTGCTATAAAGTACCTCAAAGACTACCGCCTGAGTTAGCACAAATTCTATTTCCGTTATGTGAGATTTGGAAAGTAATTATGAGGCTTTTTCCTTGGGTGTCCTAAAAACTCAAGGAGCAGTTCCAACAGTCTTTGGAATAACGGCTGTGGAAACACAATTTAGCTTCTGAAATAGACAACTATACAGCGCACCTGTCATCCTGCCTAAATCCTATATACTTAGTTTTTTTTTTAATCTTAATTCCGCAAATGGATCTGAAAGTAGTGACAGATATTATGATATAGCAAAGATGGGCGCATGTGCATACATGCGCCCGTGTACGTACACAAACACACACACACACACACACACACACACACACCCTCTATTTCAGGTTTCCTTCCCCAGACCCACAGAGCAGACATTTGTAGTATTCACCAGTTAAGCTTCTATTCCACCCCATTTTTTTTAGGATACCCATCCTCACCCAGAGCAAGCAGTCCTGGTAGGCTGTCACCTGCCCCAGGCAAAAGACCCAGGCTAGGCCAAACAGACGGTCTGCTCTGGGAATTTGACTCCTGGTAGTTCCTCGTGACAGGGAAACACTTGGCGGAGGCTGTGTCATTGCAATGGCAGCACCCAGAGGAGATGGTCATCTCTGCAACCAGGATGCCCAGAGCTGCCCCAATTTCATTTATTTTTGAGGCCTGCGACTTTTCAGCTTTCTCTTTTCATTCTGTGATCTGCTTCTCACAGATTTCCAACATACTGCTTTTATACAAGTGGGAAGCAACTCTCAGAGAGGACAATTAAACTGCCCAAAGTCACACAGGTAAGAAATGGCTGCATTGGGATTCACAATTCTGTTGGTCGAATCCCAGATCTGTGATCTCATGCATTCACGCTACTCCTTCCTACTATCATATTTCAAATAGAATTTGAAAATGTAACATTTGTTTACTGCCCCAGTGCACCAGTTAGGACTTAGTATGAAATGTAAACCACATCTGCTATTTTGCTATTTACAAGTGACAGATGACTTAAAAAGCATGTCCACTTTAACTAGTCCTCTAAACATATTTACATTTTCCTACTACCTTCAGGTGACTTTTCAGTAGCTATCCTACTAATCCAGAATGAGCTCCCATTGTCTGTTAATAATGAACAATTTCATTTTCAGAGAAAACTGCCCAATGAGCCCCTTTAACATTTGGATGGAGTTTTCCTTTGGAGACAGGGATGGAGAGTTGTATTTGTTTCATTTCTTATAGATTCTTCTTTCATTGAATATTCCAAGGTTAGGAGGCCTTGCTACCAGTTAAACCCTTAACCACATTACATTCAGAGTGATGTCAATGAGTGAAACCAACCCCAACAACGTCAGGCTATAGGTGGGTGAGTCTGGCAACAAAGAACACCCATCCCCAGAGTCACCAGTACTCTTATTCTGCCCCTTTTATGTCTTTGTCTCCTGACAGTGAATGCAATGACAAGTCTGGTAGCAAACATATGATGGAACTCCTAAAATCAAGGCCAGGAAAGAAAAATGCAAAAGACTGAGGGTAGCAAAGGGAAACCAGGTGCCTGAGCAGGCATCTTCTTGGGAAGAGGGAAAACCTGAGTCAGCACTAAAATCCAAACATTGTTAAGCCAGGATTTAGGGGCAATGTCGGCAATACATAATTCATCTGAAATCCAAATCCAATTTCACATATTCTGTAAGCCCAAAGTATTCCAAGTGTTATGAAACTTCCTTCTATAAGAGTTTGATTAAAACAGCCATGCTTCATTTTTGTTCTCCTTGCAGGGATTTCAGGACCCCAAGAAGAACATCTCTCTTCTACACATTGTTTTTATTCCCTGAATTTGGTTAGAGTATCTCCTCAGTATAATGGCACTGTTTTGGCCTTTAACCTCTCTCACTTTTTGTAAAGCTAGTCAAATACCCACCCTTCTAGCGGTGTCAGTACCAGTGATGTGGACTGGGAAGAATTTCATACGAAGGAAGGAAGGAAGGAAGGAAGGAAGGAAGGAAGGAAGGAAGGAAGGAAAGAAAGAAGGAAGGAAGGAAGGGAGGGATGGACCAACCTCATGGTGGACACTCAAGAACAGACTTCTGAGACAATGATACCTGAGTTCAAGTATCAACTCTAGTATTTACCAGGTAAAAGGCTCTGGGCAATCACATTATCTTTCTGAATGTGTTTCTTTCACATGGATATTAATACCTACTGAGAATGATTGCTTTAAGAATTCAAACTAATACATGTAAGGTTTTAGCACAATGGCCCACAGGACTCATGACTATACTTCCATTACTAATAACTCACTGAGAACATCGATATACATTCAATAGTGAAACAATAGAATCATGATCTCTAACCTCTCAGATTTTACATTTTATGTGATAGACACAGTGAGAAGTAATTCCAATAAGGGATGAAAAATGTTCTGATAGGAGAGTTAAAGGTTACTACCAGTAACTATTTTTTATTATTAAATTTTTAAAACATATGTAGAACATAGAGGTTAAGAATTTAAGAACCTGGACTCTATCATCAGACTGTCTGGGTGGGAGTCCCAAGTCTTCCCACTATTTTAGTATGATTTTGCATGAGATTTTTTTCATCAGTGAAATAAAAAAAAAATAATAGTAACTATCTTGAAGCATTATTTTGGGAGCATCAACGGAGAAAACATGCAAAGTCCAGGGCCAGACACATAGCACTACCAGAACTCCACCAGTACTGAGCTTTACAGAAATGGTTGTGACCCTTCAGAATGTCTTCCTCTGAGTGTACAAACATTGTTTTGTGTGTTTTGAGCCACTCATGTCGTAACTAAACCAAAATCTAAGGTATCTTTAAATATACTTTGTACTCAGACCACTCAACTTTGGATCAGAAGCGTACAAATACTGGCATTGCAATTCTGAAGTTATTTTGAGTGTATTGGAAGATTGCAGAGTAAATGAGACAGAAAATACAAATATAAAAAGGAGGAATGTAAGGAGGAACCCCCATAATGCTGGATTTTAATGGCGGTCTCAAGATGAACACATGGTTTAAATTATATGCATATATACATACACATTTTCTAATCATTTCCACAAAAAGGGCCTAATAACAATGATATCCCAGTAGTGACGAGCATGCCTGGTACCTAGACCCTGGTTTCTAAAAATCGTTCTTTCCTAAAATGAGCCACGTCTCTTTGGAAATAGCTAATTCCAGGGCTGAAGAAAGGAAAATATAAAATGAGCTTGGAACATCTTATAGCAGAAAATAAGGAAGTGCTCAGAGACTAATAGAGTCATGTCAGAAGGACGTAGGAACCTATTGAAGGGGCATTCGCTGCCAAATCTGGTTAACTTGCACATCAAAATTCTGTAGTAGTAATACATTATAACACCCTGAAAAAAATAGCCTGACAAAACTAGATGAGAGAGAGACAGAGACAGACAGAAGGAGTTAACAAAACAAAAAAGTCAAGTTCTTCTTTATAGAAGAACGCCAAGTAACAAACGTAGGGAAAAAAATGATAGGATTAGATAGCCAACATTTTGTAAGCCCCATATTATAAGTGACTCATACAAAGATCAGCAATAGATGCTGAAACTAAACCACTGCAAGACATTTTATTGAGGGATGAGATATTCAGATGAGAATTAAAGTTGTCATAAGCCTAAGAAAGATCGTTCTGTAGCCATGACAAGTAGCCTCTAGAAACAGAACGAAGCCTATTCAATTGACACTTTTGCTAGTCAACAGCCCTTTGTTGCTTTTAGTCAACCAATCAGTAACAAACTCAACACATCTCCAAGTACCAACTAAAAAATTGACCAGCACAATCCTCCCTTGAAACTCAGCTTTGCCTTTTTATTTCAGACAATGAGTGATGGCCTGCAGTATTACCCTACTGCATTCTAATTAAAAAGAAAAAAACAAAAAACTTACAACAGGATGATCTGACAATCACCACCTAACCAAGTGGTCAAGCCTGGCAGTGCCAATAGGACTTCGGATAGCTTGATGTGACGTGCCCGAGTATGAGGCAGTGCTGAGCAGACAACAGCGCCAACTTAGTGTCCTTGCCAAAATTGTCTGACCTCATGTGAATCATGAGAGAATAGTCAGATGGCTCAAGGAAGTGGAATGTTACATGGGACAACTGGCCTGGAATATTCAAATGACTTAATGCCATGAAGAACCAAGGGAGATGGGGAAGCGTTATAGATTACAGCTATTAAGGGAGTTTAATAACCGATTAAAATGTATGAGCTTTGACTGGATCTTGTATCATGGAGGAAAGAAGCCAAGTGAGGAAATCCAAGTACAATAAGTACTAAGAGATCACTGAACTGATATGGATTTTCTTGGATGCAGCAGAGTGGTGCAGTTGTGCAGGAGAATGCCCTTATTCTTGGGAGATGCATGCTGAATTATTTCGTAGTGGAATGTCTTGATGACCACAATAGTATACTGTTGGACGGTTTGGCCAAAGGGAAAGATCTGACTATGGAAAAACATGGCATGTGTAGACCAAGAAGTTCAAGCTGATGAAACTTGGTGAGAGAGAAACAGGTGATCACTGAACTTTTCAACTTTTCTGTAAGTTTGAAACCATTTGATTTATTTTTATTTTGAAAACTACATTAATATAGTACATTTGGAGCATGCCAGATATTTTCCCACTGCCCCAATTTCTCAATTACAATCAAAATAAATCTGTTGTCCTATAAGTATTTTTGTAAATCAGCTCACATCTTTGTTGGCAGAAAGAGGGGCCCAAATAAGCCAACAAAGTTCAAAATATATAATTTGTAAAATGATTTTCCTCCAACGTTAAAAAAAAAAAAAAAGACAAAAGTTTTTCAGTTAAGAATAGCCAAGATAAGATTCCCTTTGGAGTGGAAAGATCCTCCAATCTTTATCACAAGGCCTTTTATCTCCAATGTCAACAAGACAGTCCAGAAGTCTGTGAGAGGAGAAGAATCTTCCCCGGGTCCATCAGGAGACATAGAGGTCGTCTTGATGCATTCATAAAGACACACCGAGATGCTAACGGGTTGGTGGATGCTGGGTGTTCTCTCTGTCTCCCATACTCACACTAGTCTTTAGTATGTCATCTGAGAAGTCTCTTGTGGGAAGACAAGACATTAGCTGTCAGAAGACCATATGAACAGAGGCTACCTGGCTGGATAAAATGCAGCTGCTTACACGTCCCTAAGGGGACAGCGCACAAGGTGGAACGAGGCAGACAAGAAAGTGGGCATTATAGATGAACAGGCAGACTAGTGGTACCTGCAGAAAAACCTTTGACCTGGAGCAGAGCATTGCAGTTTGAGAAACATGCCATTAGGCAAGGGTAATAGGATCCTAGTGCATCCAGCTGAAAGTTGAAGAGAGCCAATATGGTCCCTGGAGCAGGAGGCGTGCTGACGACGGCTGGCAGGAAGGCTGCAGAGCCCCTGCCTGTCCAGGAAGCCCCATCCCTTCCCCAGCACAGAATACAAACAGCCACCCCTGATGTGGTGGGGGAGGGAGGAAAGGAAAATCTATACATTTACGGGACATGAATCGCAAACAGTTGAGGGAATTCAGGGAAGGGAGGAGGGCGGAGAGCTTTAGTATTTATGGATTTACAGGAAGAGAAATGCATTATGATAGCTAGCAAACCCAGCCCAAAGGGAACTCACCACACAATTAAAAAAAAAAAAAAGTCCACATTCATAGATCTGGCCCTATGAAAGAAAACAAACTAGAAAAGGAAATTTGAGCTTTAATAATAAAAATGTTCACAAAGAGCAGGAGAGAAAATTCAATAAAACTTGCGGAACACAGAGTCACATTTGACTCCTCTAGACTCTCATAAGTGCACGGAAACTTCCCAACAGAGCTAAGCTTTGACCCCTTCGCACGGGCCGGGCCGCCTATGCATTTTACAGCTGTTAACGCTCGTGATGCCCGTCATGAGCCCACGATGCAGATACTCTTACCCCATTTTAAGCATGAGGCAACTAAAGGAGAAACGTATTAAATAAATCCTGCGCATGCTCCCAGTGAGGAACGGAGCTAGGATTCACACCCGAGGCCTGCGCTGCCAAGGGGACAGTCCTCAGCCCCGTGGCTACGGCATCACAGCGTTCCAAATCACCTCCGCCTTTAGGAAATAAAGCCCACGTTTTTGGTATCTCTTTGAGAATTAAAAGAGAAATAGTAGAAGAGAAGGGAGAAGCTATAGCCGAGGCAGAGGAGGGGGAGAGCACAATTACAGGGTTCAGAGGAGCGGTCCACGAAATGTTTGGTCTCCATACCCCTTTAACTGTTGGGAAGTATTGATGTCATAAGATAAATAAGTCATAAGGATGAAAAGCATAGCATAGGCAATATAGTCAGCAATATTGTAGTAACACTACATGGTGACAGATGGTAGCCACTTACTGTAGTGAGCACAGTGCCGTGTATAGAATTTTCAGCTCACTCTGTCATACACTGGAAACTAATACAACATTGTTTGTCAACTATACTTCAATTAAAAATATATATATATTGATGACACCAAAGAGCTCATGTTTTGTGGATTATATCTATTGATATCTAGTTAGAAATTAGAACTGGGAAAGTTTAAAAATATTTAATGGTCTAATTAAAATAATAAACTTATAACATGCTAACATAAATCATATTTTATGATAATCATATTTTCCAAAACAAAAAAATATTAGTGTAAAGAGCAGCAGTGTTTTACAGTTTTGCAAAGCTCTTACGAATGGCTTGATGAAAGACAAGTGCATTTGCATGTCCACTTCTATTTTCAATCTGCCCTGATATGTCCTTTGGTCGAAGTATAGGAAGAAAAGCCTGTTCTCATACAGATAATGTAGTTGAAGAAAGAAAGACCTCACAGATTCCCTGAAGGGCCCCAGGGATGCTAGGGAGCCCAGGACTATTGGTTTAGACCACTGATGCTGGAGTTGGACCACGTGGATTTAAAACTTAGCTTTGCCATTTAATACATGTTTGATCTGGATTCATTCAGCTTTGAGTATCGTACTCCTTTATCTATAAAATGTAGGTACTAATAGTACCTGCCTCATAGGATTGCTTAAAGTATTAACACTTAGCAAATGCTTAGAAAAATCTTCACGGCACATATCAATGTTATGAGTAACGTTAAATAAGTAAATAAGACAATCACTTGGTTTTGCAAGCAGAATCTCTGTCATGGGCTGACATCTTTATGCTGAATTTTATAGTCTCATAGCTGGGACAACAACAAGGATTTCTTGAGCAGGAGTGAAGACTCATGAAATAACATCCATGTCATTACAGAGGTCCCAGTAAATTGAGAACTGAGTACAGATGTGTATTTTGACAACCTGAGAGAAGGAAAAAAACAAAACAAAACAAAAACACATTGTAATCTCCGCTTTGTGGAGGATGGGTAGCAGCATCCTACTTTCAAAACTCTTTCACGCTCAACACACCCGACAGTGGAAACTCTTTCCTGTAATTCGTGTTGAGTTTTGGTTATAAAAACATGTCAGGAAGTCACTAAGCTGACCCATTCGGACATCTTTTAATGACAAACAAGCAGGTGAACAGTTATGAATAGTCAAGAGTTAATATTAAAGAGAGATCTTAAAAGTTCTCATCATAGGAAAAAAAAGGTTGTAACTATGTGTAGTGAAGGATGTAAACTAAACTTATGTGGGAATCATTTTGTAATGTAGACATATATCAAATCATTACGTTCTATGCTGAAAACTAATACAGTGCTTTATGTCAATTATACCTCATCTTAAAGACAACACTATGCCAGGTTTAGGTTAAATATATTTCTATCTGGACAAATTTCTATTTTCTTATTTCTAAAAACTGATAAAGGTCCTTCAGGAGATGGTCTAAGAACTGAGCACAGAATGAAGAATTTATTATAGATATCTTTTCCTACCACTATTCCTTCTCTACATGATGCAATTTTGACTAAATGTATAATTCTTCCATTCAATCCCACCAAACCTCCCATATATTCTTAGACTTTGCTCTCCTCTCCATTAAATATCCTGTTTTCTTCCAGAGACCATAAGAATCCTAGAAAACGGGGCTATTTCCCCTGCTTCTCTACATTCGCCCCCCTAAGACCACAGGCAGATGACAGACTTGTAGAACTATAGGGTGTTTTGTTGTTGCTGTTGTTAGCAATAGTCAAAGGATGGTCTTCAGCTTAAGGAAATAATCTGGCTGACTAGGAATTGCCATGTACATGAATCATTTTTAAGGAACTACATTATCATAGAATGCATTTTATATAATCACATGAAGCATAATCTAGAATGCAAAACAACATTGTAATATATTGGATATATTATCTTTGATGATTCAGAAGACACACAAGTGCCACATTTCCCAAGATCTACCTTTTCAATATCACCTTTATGCAGGAAATGCGTAAAACTGGCAGTTAATAATAGAAAGACCAATTTGAAGGTTTAATAAAGAATTGTACACTTATTATTATTTTAAGAATGCAGAAGCACAGCTCTGCTTCCAGAACACAACTGCCTGCTTCACCACAACCCACCCCCTCCCCCCTGGTCTCTTCATTTATAATTTGGGAAAAGCATTCTCTGTCTCCTTCAAAGGGCTGTCAGGAAGATAAAGTGAATTTTTAAAGCATGTCTATGAAGTGCTAGGAGCTTGATGATAGTCGACTAAAGAAAAAGAAAAATCTTAAAAACAAAACCACACATACACACACAGACAAGAAAATAAATATTTAACTGATCTCAGGATAGAAAGACTTTGTAAGCATAAATGAACTGGGAAAACTCCAATGATAAAGTCGCAAACTGATAAGCTTAACTACAAAAAAGATTAAAATTTTTATATGCTAATAACATCATAAGCAAACTAAAGAGGAGATCAAAATAGGAATAATACTTGCCACAAATATAATAGGCAGAGGGTTAATTCCTAGAAGACCTTAAACTCCAATAGAAAAAGGAGCAAAGGACATTAACAAATAATTAACTGATAAAAATAACTCATAAATACATTTAAAAGTTCACCCTGCTATTGATTAGGTAGAAACAATGACACAGATAAATCTATCAACTTGGCAAAGGTTAGGACACACTCAAAAATCTTAAATTTTTAAAGTTGATGAGTCTGTAGCAAGATGTATGCTACTTGTACATTGCTCACATAAAACACATTGGGTAATATTCGTCAATTGAAACAATGCATAACATTGTATCAAGAGGTTCCAATGTAAGAAATTTATCAGGAATAGGAGCAAAACTCCTTTCTCAAAATATTCATGATATAGGTTGAATAGTGAATACCAAATTATAGTATATCCATACAGTGCAATATTACCTCAACATTCGAAGAAAATGTTCCTCGAAACGTAAAAAAAAAAAAAAAAAAAAAAAAAAACCAGGAAAAAAAGTAGCAAGAAATCAATTGAAATTTTAGCAGGGGTTATACCTGGATAATGAGATTATAGATGGTTTTTATTTTGTATAATGGGCAAATATTCTTATAATTAGAAAAAAATAAGTGCAGGATTTAAAAACTTGTTACATTTGATATAAACTAGATTGCTTTTACATAGACATAATTTAGACAAAACATTTATTTAGTCAAGCAATTCATTAGCTGGTTACTAAAAGATTGCATTAAGAACACCAGATGCTTCAAATCTGAGCAACTCCTCTCCTAACATTACAGTGGTACTAGAACTACATTAGAGCTGAGCACCTACTGTGCGCTGATTATATCAGGAGGGAAAGATGATGGGGGGAGAAGATGATGAAAGGGGGAAAAAAAAGGAATAGTTTCATTTGATTTTGAATAAAAGAGAAGCCTACAGTCCAGAAAGCCAGTCAACCCAGGCCCAAACCTTTCCCGCATGTGTAGGTCGAGCCCTGCAAAATGAAGGCCTCTTGCTTATCAGCAAATTGTTAACAATCTCATCACCCTGAGGATTGCACAGAGATGCTACACTTAAAAAAAAGAAAAAATCCATTAAAATTAGTTCAAAGAGCAAGACACAAAGGTGGTGTGAGAGGTCATTTTTCAGTGCTATGCGCTGAGAAGAGAGACATGTACAGTAATTTCCATGACAGTTAATGAGCGTTGAGCATCTAGACTAATCTAAACCCCCTGAGAATTTAATTTAAAACCACCATGGCAAAACCACTCTCAGCCATGAATGAACTCCGGGACTGTTCACTTACCTACTCTTCCCCAGGCACTAAACACAGTAGAAAATAATACCTATATTTTTCATCACACCTCACAGAAAAAGTAAAAGGCTCCCAGAACATCAAAATCCCATCAGTTTAAAGGTTTATTTTAAATCCTGGGTACTATTTTAATGCCATTTTTAATTAAGCAGTTTAAATATAGGTCTGGGTTATTTCAGTTGCCATGTGATATTCTTATATCCAGGAATCCAGAAAGTTTCCTTCAGTTTAAACTTCAGTTGACAAATATTGGGCCACAAATAAATGGTGCCCTTCACCCAAACCTAAACCCTGGACCAGCCTTCAAAAGCACAGGAGAGTGAAAAAGTGTAATTATCATGCCAGGCTTCCACAAGCCAAATCTATCCATTCATTTTCTGCCTTTCACATCATCTGAATTTAGTCTTCAAACTAGTCCAGGAGGTGATTAGGGTAGTAACTTGATTTTCACATGATGAAACAAAATCAAAAAGATTACATGACTTGACTAGGTTTCCCCAAATTGAACTAAAATCGAGTTCACCAACTCCTCCTCCAAAGTCCGATGGCAGTCTGCGCCCAAAGAGGGGAAAGGAAGCAAGAGGCCCAGTGCCCAACTCCTGCTTCTCCCCATTCAGTGCTGGAGACCACAGGACAAGAGCCTCGCTGATCATCACTAGTTATTATTTCCACGGTCTGAGTTCTGTGGCAGGTCAGGGAAGCCCTCTATGTGGAGTTGAGGACACCGGTATGTAAAGGACAGAAGGAGCTATAACTCCTGATGGAGACAACAGCTGGTTCAAAGACCTAGCAGGAAGAAAAGTTCATGGAAACAGGGGCCAGAAATCCGGGAGGTCCTGGTGAAAACTGGAGTTTGTATTTCATTTGAAGGGAACAACAACTTAAAGCCCTTGAAAGAATAACCTGGTCTAATGCCTACATTAAAAGACCATGTCCACTGCTATGTGGTATGTGAGGGCAGGGCAGGGAGGTAGTTGGAAGGCTTTGTGAACAAGTTAACTAGAGATGATGGCCGTCCAGGCAGGACTTGGCAAGAGCAGTGGAGACAGTGAGCAGATTCAGGATGTATTTCCGAGGCAAAACCTCCATGTACGTTGCAAGGACATTGTGAGAACGATGTCAGTTACGTATTCCCGCATCATCTCCCTGAGGAAGGATCTGAAGAAAATAGGACTCTGATCTCTAATGTTACGCAAATATCTGCATTTCCTGAGCAATCAACCTATTTTATCTCAAGACAGAGACTCTTTCCTTTCTCTAGGTTGGTGCCAGAAAGCTTAGGGCCAACGTTATGACCCATCTCTAACAAGCATGTGGACATTTGTTATCTATTTCATGCACTAATTTCACTTTTGGCTTCATCTGACTTTCCTTATTTTCTTCTTGACTTTTGATTGCTCTTATTTTTAAAGCACTTAATCTTGTTCTACTGGATTAGTCAACTGAAGTCTTTTTTTAAACATTCCAGGAAATAAACGAGGAGACAACCAATGTGTTGGTTGAAGTACATGTGTTAGAGAACGTGTGTGTGTGTGCGTGTGTGTGTGTGTGTGTGTGTGTGTGTGTGTGTGTGAAGCCAAGGAGACAGGTCCATAAAGACTTGCCTGAAGGGATAAGGAAATGGCACACAGACCTACTCTAGACCCCCTGAGAAGGCAGCACAGTAACAAATCTTGGAAATCAAAGCTTACCAGCTGATAAGTTATCAAATCCTATGTTAATTTCTGACATTTAGGAGGATGTAAAATATCACCTCAGACAGAAGGCTCAGCCAAGAAAGAACTGATTTTACCAGCCGGGCTGGAATCCACATGGAAATCTAGGAAAACTGCTGGGTGGGGGGAGGGTGGTCAGGGGTGGTCGGTGGGGCATTTTTTCATGCTCATACCACCTGTTACTTCTCTCTCTTCCAGAGCAAGCCACTCAGGAATGATTAAGTAATTTTGTGTCCAAGTGTGAGTGTATACCTGTGTGCAGGTGAGTATAAAATCCAGGTCAACACTCTTAACCATTACACAGCACTGCCTGGTGTGACAATTTATCACATCGTTCCACTTATTAAATGAGAACTCTGGTCCCTCCCTCACTCTCTTTTTGTTTATTAGCTTTAAGCTAAAAATTCCAGATAATCAATAATCAGGGTTACTCATTTGATAAGTATTTACCAAATGCCTGCCATGCACCAGGGATGGTCCCGGGCTGTGAGGATGTAGTCTTGAACAAACCAGACAGCAATCCCTGCCCTTGCAGGTCTCACACTTCCCACCTGCCTGTGACACCAATAATAAGTTATTTAGCAAGTTACAATATTCATGCTACAAAGAACAATAAAGGCTGAAAGGTGCTGCAATTTTCCCTAAGAGCAAAGGGAAGCCCATCCTGACTAGGTGACGTCTGCACACAACTTGAACAAAGGTCTGAAGGAAATGAAAGAGCTCGGTGAACGTACATGAGGCGGAAGAGCATCCCGAGAAGAACAGTTGCTTCAAGAGCTGTGAGGCAGGACAGTGCTTAGAATGCTCAAGGAACAACAAGGAAGTGGGTGTGGGAGGAGCAGAGTGTATCCGTCTCCCGTGGCTGCTGTAACACAGTACCGCAAACTGGTAGCTTAAAACAACAGAAATTGACACTCCCCCCGTTTTGCAAGTCAGAAGTCCAAAATCAAGGTCTTGCCAGAGCCGCACTCCCTCTCTTGAGGTTCTGGGGGAGAACCTGTTCTTTGCCTCTCCCAGTGTCTGGTGGCTGCCAACCGTCCTTGATCTGTGACCACACCTCTCTCACCTCTGTCTCCCTGGTCACGTTAATGCTTCCGCTCTGTATAATCCCCCCCTGCATCACTCTCACAGGGACACTTGCTAGTGGATTTGCAGTCCACTGCAAATGACCCCATTTCAAGATTCTTAACTTAATTTCATCTGCAAAGACCCTTTTCCAAGTAAGGTAATATTTACCAGTTTTAGAGATTTGGACAGACGTATCTTTTGAGGGTCACCATTCAAATCACGAAGGGATGATGAGTAGACCAAATCAGAGAGTAATGGGCGGGGGTGGGCAACAGAAAGAAGAGTTTATATAGGAATCTTGTAGATCATTGTGATAGCTTTGGCTTTAGTTAGAGACAAACAGGAAGCCATTGTGGGGACATAAGCAGAGACGTGACATGGACTTAACATCTTTAATAGGATCACTTCGACTGCTATCATGCAAAAAAGTCTAATAGCATTCAACCCTTAGATCGGCACTTCAACTCAAAAGTGTGCCGTATTATGATTAGAACTGAAAAGCAGGAGAAGTAGAACTTGGCACATGGCTACTATAAGCTACCCTGAAAATCCTCTACGAATCCCATCAGACATATCTGTTGAATAAATGATGTTCTTCTCCCGAACTAAATTTTTCCCCGTAAATATTTCTCAATCATCTACTATACTCAAGATTCTGTTCCTAGGAATTAAGGCAATCAACAAATCACATACTGCTACCTAACATAGTATTAAGTGACATATCACTTTTTTTTTTAAGGATTTATGTCATCACTTTATTTGTGTAAACAGCGATTGAAGAACCTCAACTCCATGGGGGCACAGATATGCTGCACTCATATTCTTTGCTGTTGCTTTTCCAGTCCCGCTAATGTAGACTCGCTTCCCAGCCCCTTTGCAACATCTTTGACAGAATCTGTAAATTCTCACTTGCTTTTCATAATTAAAAGTATCTGTCCAGTCTCAGATTAAAATTTCATGTCCTACCTAAGCGTAGGCTTGAGATACAACCCTGACCACTTAGAGCTCTCTTCCAACTTCTTCCCTACCCTGGGGCTGAGATACTCTGACTTTAGAGGCAGAGTGGACTTAAATAACTGGTTGTCTGTCAGCAGGTGAAAGGCTGGTGTTCCTGGTCTAGCTCCAGTTTCCTCTGCTGGGATCTCCTGCAAATATGGTGGTCTCGGCAGAGTTCAAAGCTGATGGAAAGTTTTTTTCTCTGGAAAGGTATTCAAGTTCCACCCTCACTCTATCTCCTTTGCGGGTCCATTCACAGGAGGACAGCCATGTCTCCCTTCATAACTGTCAGTGACATATGACCCAATCACATTTCTGGATAGGCCAATGCCTCAGTTATACCAATGTCTACCCGAGCAGCCCCGTGGCACCTGCCCACTACTTTGACATTTATGGTTCTGTGCAGAACCAAGGGACCTGCTGAATTGCTTATATGTTTCCTCCAAAGGCTACAGAAAACTGGGATGCGGTAGAAAAGTTGTTCCCTTCTTCTTCCCAGGACTATTACTTCTCAATCCCTTTTTCCCCTGCTACTATAGCCCACTCCACAAAGCCTCTTCCCATCCTTGCCCTATTCAGAAGCAAATGAGAGGGAGGTACTGATCTGTGCTCAGGTGTGATCCCAAACTCTACAGAGGAAATGGGAGGCCCTCTCCAGGAGCCTGTACTATGCCTGTACCATACTCCTATCTGAGAGCAGTGCCTATCGAACCGGCAGGTTCCACAGCTCAGCATCCGGCCAGGGAACAAGATGGCAGCATCCTTTTGTTGAAATCATGCAGCTCTGGGCTTCTGCTACATTCTGCTCATGACTTTCAGGAGCAGTAGGAGTAATCGCTCCAGAAAGAGGGAGGAAAAGAGTCTCTTGGAATCCTTCATTCCAACTGGCTGTATCTTTGCCCTCACCAATTCTCCTCTTAGAGTCTGTGAGCATGGAAGTGTGGTTCAACATAGTGGGTCTGGTTCTGCTGCCACCTCTTTGTAATGTGAGTGTGGGTCTCTCTCATACACGGGTGGCTCTCCAGGAATATGGTCAGCCTTTCTGTTTGGGCCCTAGTTGCTCATATTCTAGGGCAATGTGAGAAGTCCCACTGCACATTTTTTCTACTCCTGAATTCCAATGACTTTACTGGAGATACAGCTCCAGGAGAAAAAGCTTCTGGGGTCATTTGGTCTCCAAACAGGATAGAAAAAACTAACTAGTATTCTACACGTCTGCGGGAGAAACACTCTGAAGGTTTTAATGTAATTTCTGTTGATTTATTTTATCCTGACATATCTTATTTAACAAATTTTAAAGCAATCATCTTTGCTGAATGGAAAGGGATCGTGGTTTACTGTTAAAGTATTAACACTCAACAGATAATTCTTAGTTCCAACAAATCTGTTGAACTGGAAATAAATCTTAAAGATGAAAAGATCTCTTGATAACTACAGCCATTTCAAAACCTATTAGAAAACAGAAGAATTAGAGAGCCAGATGAATTTCGCTCCTCCTGGACTCATTTTCCCTAGGAGCAAATTACACTGCTAGACAAGCTAAACTGCCTGGTCCCCACACCAGCACCACACAGTCAGGCTGAAGACTTTTCCATTCCCAGAAGTCATCAGGGTTAGTCCTGTTCTGAAATGATAATGATAATTGCCCGTGAACACCAGAGCCACCAAAATGTCAGTGAGAAATACTAAGTGGCAGAATATACATCTATAACAATACAGCCCTAGAAAGTATGAGTAATAGGAAAGGCTTAAGACTCTGGGGAAAATACCTCCTTAGAATAACTAAGCAATGATACAAAAAGGTTTGCTGCTCATGGGATGGCAGCTAGAGGGGGTGGAAAGAAGGATGGAATGAGGATTAAGAGTCTTGGGTAAAGAAGTCCTGACTCCCGTGAATGAGGACCAACGTTGGCTGAGACTCAACCTTCCCATTTCAACTGCTCCCAAGGACAAAGCAAAGCAGGGACTCCAACAATGCATCTCTTATCCTAAAGTATTATTTAAAATTTATTTCTAAAATACTTTTAACAAAAGATATTAATATATGTGTATACATACACTCTTCACCACCACCACACGGAAACACACACACACAAGAAAGACAGAGGACACTGCCTCAGTCTCCTGCTACAGCTACGCTTTCCCCTAAATTGTTGTGTGACAGCTACCAGTTCGTGTCAGGGAGGTGGTCACTTGAAACAAAGAATTCTGTTGTTTTTAATTCATTGGTGAATCTGTTATCCTGCTAGACTCAATGGTATTGAATAACACACGCCAGGTTTAAGCCCAAGGGTCTCATGGCAGCTTCTTCCTATCAGTCTTCATCTGTCTACCACCAGGGCTGTCACCGAGACATGTCCACTGACACGTCTGTTCCTGTTGTTAAACTACCAAAATACTTCTGTAGGTACCGCCCCCTGAGTACTGCTCCTTCCTCTTTGCCTCTTCCCCTGGGGCTCTCCAAACCTCCACCATGCAGAAATTATTAGGTTGGTGTCTGACACAGCAGAGAGCTTTCAGGAACTACCTTAACATTGGTCAGTGCCATGTGTCCTGCTAATTGTTTGCATATAAAAATAACTCCTCTGCCTAAGGCATATCCACCCACATCCTGAGCCCCCACTGTGGGTACATCTATGCCAAACCAAGACTTCAGAAGCACATTTAAAGCCTGCAGCAGAAATCCCAGGAAAATAATTTAGAACACAAAACTAGTTCAGATATCTAGTATTGTAGAGCATTCTTCGGATCAGGCCCATTTAGAATTTGTGCCCAAGAGCTATTTGCAAATTTATAGTTATTTTTTTCAATTAGTTTGAGACAAGAAATGGAAGCTAAGTAAATAAATTAGATCATTAATTTGCAATAAATATAAATTATGCTAATTCTAAAAACAACATATATACAAACTATGTATATATAATAAATGAGGAATATACATAAGACTCTATTAGCAAAAGAAAGCTATCTTGACTTATTGTATTGTAGAAAATCCATGCTTATTCATTCAATAGATTTTAACAGTTTTGATATGTGTGTGAAAATATAAGATAAACATTAACTGCCTACTGATGTTCTAACAAATCTATTTTCATTCCAAATGGAAATTAGAATATATTTTGCATTATTTAAGTTAATTACATGACATTTCTTATGAATAATGATGTATTATTTCATTTGTTACTTCTAATTATGTTCTGTTACAAGTGCAAGGCTGGCAACACCGGGACTAGACTTTCCCTATTCCTCACAATCTGATGACTTGCATGGGAAGCAGGTCAAAAATATGCCCAGAATATAATGAACAGAGTTCAGTAATTGTTAACCATGACAGTTTAAAATTACCTGAGGAAAGTTTCACACAGAAATAAACAGAAATGGGGAATGGCTTGCCATGTTATAGGATATTCCTTCTTGCACCTAATAGGAGAAATATTCCACTTGTTATTTTAATACATTTAATTATCATCCTACCATTTCCTACAGCTGGAGAGAGAGCACCCTTACTACTGCCCTCCCCGGTCTCCACACTCACACACCAACAGTTATATTTTATATAGACAGTCGGATTGTAAAGTTATCTTTTTCCTGTTGTGAAAGTGATTCTATAGGGTTTTGTGCAATTTGGAGAAAATGCGGGAACTTCCTAAATACTAAAAAGCCAGTTGAATTCCATATTTCCCTCGTTTAATGCATGACCATGGACAGACCAACCCATCTCACTCCATTCACAGCAGGGCCTGAAGCTAGAAGGTAAATCCTATTCAAAGAAGAGGTCAAGGTCAAGGAAAATCAGCCAGAACTCAGTAATTAAGAACAGGGGCCAAGTGAACCACAAGGCCACCGCACGCATATCCTCATCAGCCAGCAGTCAGCAAGGAGCCAGGGGAGACAGTGGACAGTGGGAAGAGGCCGGGATGAGGTCTGGAGACCAATATGCACATGCTTTATGCACCCTGTTTCACGGGTGAGTCACCTTTATTTGAATGGGTCAGGACAAAGTATATAAAATCCGCACATTTTTCTCCATCCAATTTCAAACGTTCCCTGCACACATCCAAAGCATCTATTAATTCCTTCAGTGTCAGGTGCCAACAATCCATCATTCTGTCTACTATAAAAACAAAGATGCCAGTCTCAGCTCCAAGAACAAAAAATAAACCTAGGAGAGGGAGAGCTCGGCCAGGAGGACTCCTCCTTCTCCTCTGGTACCCATGACAGTGACTGCCCACTGACCCTGCATGCAGCCTCAGAATCTTCCTTAACACTGTGAGCTCACTACCAACTCCAGAAGAGGTGTTTGCGATAAAATGTATTTGCTCTCTGCGCAGTAATTCCTCAGATGACAAGTCGAGACGGATGAGGGTCACACAAGGTTTGTCTTGCAATGGGGGTTGCCAGGATCATCTCTGGCAGGTTCTAGACACTGAAAAAAGAGGTCAGTCAACTTAGTGAATGATAAAAGCATCCAAGAGCTTCTTCTGTTCCTGCTGACCAATGCCATTGAAAACCGTTTCTAACTACAAACCCAAGGGTAAGCAAACATTTATATGGAAGCCTTCCCCACAGAAACAGGAGAAAGAATGCTCTAACTGAAACATCACTGCTACATGCAGAACTCTTGAATGCAATAACCCGCCAAATAAAGGGAAGAAAAATATGACCATAAGAAAACCAACTTACCCCACTGTAGCTCAGGACACAGGACAGCAAGATTGTCCTTGAACATCTCGTCAAGCATATTTTAAGCTAGCTAATATACAACAGGCATGCACAGGGTGGAAGGGAAAGACACGCTTAGGGAAATTTTAAGAAAGAAAAACTATCTTTAGTAATAAGGATATTAATATAGTGCTTGTGCTCATTTTATTTGCACAGGAAGGTTTAAAAAGAAACTCTTTTGAGAAATGAAAGATCATCAGATCACTAATAACTGCAGTTTCCTGAACAATTAAAGAAATTCACAAGATTACAACCTACACAGGAAATGACAAATATTTCTGATTTTTATGGAAGAACTAAAAGGGCACTTTTATCTATAGCATCCAGTCCATAAGCAGCACTGTTAAGTAATGAGGCTATTTTTATTATTTGTTCATTCACTTCAGGAGTACTCAACATGGCAATGGTCTAAAAACAGCAAACTTGCTCTTTCAGAAAGGTAAAATTGTATATTGGAAGGCATTTGCCAGAGTTTTCTTTTTTATGTATTAAAGTGGGACCTTAGAGCACAATTTCCATTGTGCCAAACTTTTGTTTCTAATATTCAGCAGAAATATCTTTCAAGTTACGTAGTTAAATTCTTCACAAATACACTTCATAAGGCTGTCCTCAATGCATCATCCGAACACTGTTTGGACTTGATAACATTCGGTGTGCGATGCTCCTGTTTGGAAAAGTCTCCTTTTTTAAATAACCGATTCAATAAACTATTGACAAATGATTTGTATAATATAGTATGGCCAGAGAGCCAGGTTTATCTCTGTCATTACATGCCGCATTCAACCCGTTCACAAATGTTGCCATGTTCCCCTTACGTTAGAGCTCCTTATGCCATTCTGAATAGCAATCCAAAGATCAATACACAGTCTGCTGAAAACAACAGGACATAACAAATGAATAATTTTATTTACAATAAAAGCCCCAGTCCCTAAATGGATTCCACTAATGCTCAAATTCATTTTTCATACTCAAGATGGGACATAGCATAACGCAAGGGAATGGGGTTCGGTAAAGTATTAACCATACTGGTTCGAATTTATTTAAGCCACGAACAATAGCTGGACTGCACTGAGGTACATGAATAAAACGTTCACTGCAGAATTCTGAAGATGCAATCTCCAAAATGCTTCTATTCTCTCACCAAGACACTCTGAAAAGCATTTTCCAGTAACAAGAAATTAATGGATTAAAGACATTCTGACATATCCTTCTAGAGTGTTGCACCACAGAGGCCAAAGCCTATTCAATCAGCTTTAAACACTGTTTGCAACAAACAGAAGTATTTGCTTTAGGTGGGGACAAGGAGGGATTGAAGTGGGTCTTTTGAGAATGAAGCAAATAGTCTTGCTTCAAAAGCTTATCTTTGGCCCCTGATCTGACAGTTCTTTTCCTCCTCTGAAAGGTATGGAAAAGTCAGTGAGCAAAGTCATAAGAAAAAAAAGGGTTGGGGAGAGGGAGCAAAATGTTAGAGAGCACACAAGTTGAAAGATGACATTTACAAGTCTCATGAATGGCACATTCCCCAAAGGCCACCTGAATACTCTTTTTTAAAAGAAATCATCATAAATACAAAATAAATTTTCCCGTTCACATAAAATGCCAATAACCTGCCCTTAAGATGCAGACATGTCCACTGAAAATTAACATGCAAAAAAAAAAAAAATAGAATCTTTCCCCACCTGCCATCAATTCATTCACCACTTTTACACTTAACTCTGTATACCTGTAACAGAAATGTAAACAGGATTGCAACTGACAAAGCGGGAAGGGAAAGTTAAAAAAATTCAGCTTGAATAGGATACTAAAAAACCTGGAATAAAATGGGAACAAGATTTGGCTGGTGTTTGGGAATACTGAAAAGGCAGGATTTCCACAGACCCTTGTTGCCCTCCTCCACTGAAATTATCCATTTGATCCTGATGTTTATTGTTTCATTTTAAACTCAGTCAAGATAGGACTTTGGACGCTGAGGAAAAAGAGCTGTGCAAGAGCAGGTCCTGCCCCACCCCTTTCCAGGAACTAAGGACTCAGCACAGAGTCAAAGGAGAATGCACATAGTTCTGAGATGAGGCAGACTGGTTAAGTGTTTGGCCCTGTGCCTGGAATAGAGTAGGAGCTCAGGAATAAACTACTGCATGGATCAACATGCAAATAAGGAGCCAAGGGTCACAGAAAGGACTCAATATTTTTTCCTGAGAGGGCAAGACAGGTATCAAAACATCTTAGCTCAAACAAAAAAGGATAGGAAGGATCTCCCCATGCACAGACAGGCAGGGTCAAGGGTGAGGGGAACATGGTGAAGGGAAAGGCAACATCTTTTTAGGAAATAGTTGGAAAGGGGGAAGTCTGAGTCAAGATAATGAAAATCTTTTAAGACTATGCTAAAGAGTTTGGACTTTATCCTCAAAAAAAAAAAAAAAAAAGAAAAACCAAAATCAAAACCAAAAACAAGATTATATTCATTAGTAGTTTGTTTGCAAGGGAATAGGAAGGAGAGAGAGAATGGGAGCCGAGATCTAGAATGAGGTATGGGCCCCAGTGAAGTCCAGGAGCAGGCAGGGTGCAGGGAGCTGGAAGACCTGGGAGACCCACACCAAGGGGCTAATCTAGGGCAGACAGAAGAGATCACTGGGGGAAGATTAAAGCCTGCTGCTTCTCACCATTTATTTTATGAAATGTTAGTGGGCAGAGCTAGCCACAGCTTCAATTCCCAAATCACAAAAGAATATCGCTTTCTGCAGGCAAATGAGCAGTGTATTAAGGTTCTTCTTACAGTTACCACCTAACCAAGTTTACAAAGGTAAAGTAAAATTTAAAAAAAAAAAAATCACAAAATCATCATATAAAAAGGATTGTCTGAATACATTATCTACTGGCCCTGAGACCCCTTTAAACCCTGCAGATATGAAATAGCCTCACAGAGTATACAAATTATAAAAATGTCCCGGTTCTGTTATCCCCAGAAAAGGTTGGCTTCTTCTTGCTACTTTCCAAACAAACTTAGGTTTGTTCATTTTAATACAATATCCCCCGTGTCCCTGGCATTTACTCAAAGATATGAGAACTGACCAGGCCCCATTTCCAAAATGGCAATTCCAGTGCTGTCAGGAACAAAACCAGTTATCAGTCATTAACCACTCTCTGTTCAGAATAGGCATTTCCCTAGAAGCAGAAACACGCATATGACCCACGTCTTGTATCACACACACCAGATGGGTTCAAAAAGACCATGAAAAGTCAAGTTTCTTACTATCATTATATAAGTTAAAAAAAAAATCACAAAGCTAAATTCAATCCATTATGAACCATTAAAAAGCCAGTACATCTCAGCAGCCTAACACTTTTCCAGGCCAAGGTATTAAAATGCATTCATCTAAAATCACATTTTCATCCCAGGTCCCCTCTTTGATAGAAGATAGAAGTCAATGAAAGCTGGCACTAAAACAGGTGTCTATGGCATTTCAACCATATTCTTCTGACACCGGAATTCTCAAGCATTTTCTTTAAAAAAAATAATAATTCCTCAGAGGAAAAAGACAACCACAAACTTGCAGCAAGATCAAATGAAAAAATAAAACGCTTCTGTTATTTTAAGAACTTCACAGTCTTTTAGAAGAACTCAATATAAAATTGGTATACGACTTGGAAATTGTTCTTTTTCAGAGGACCTTCCTTTAAAACCTCTGAACCATTCTATTTTTTATTTTTACTTCAATAGAGGAATATTTTCTAATATTGAGTGTTTATAATGTAGACTATTTTTTATACACTTAGAAGAGTTAAATATCAAGTAGTCATTCATATATTATTTAGTAGTTTACTGCTGTGATCATTAGTTTTATAAATTTAAAATTTAGCTAAAAATATTCGAGGAATTTGGGCATCTATCATAAAATCACAATTATCTTTTGGCGTATGTTTTCTTATTACTATTATTTCCGATGTACAACAGTCACATGGCCAAAAAAGAAGACTATTCCTAAAGTTCTCAAACACCTTGAAAATTCCCACGGGGGGTAAATGCATATATATTACTCTGGAAAAAATCTTGACATATTTATAGATTCAGAATTATGGAAACATTTATTTCAAAGTGAAATCATGTTATAGTATGGGAAATGCTTATTATCTTAAAATATGAAATTTTATACTTTGTTGCACTCTGCATACTAAATTAGAGGGAAAACAGAAAAAAAATTCTAAAGAGTCAGTGCAAAAGTCATATGCACACAGTCACGAGTGATACTTTCAACAACATAAAAATAACTCCAGATTATTTCACCAATTCCTGCTGCTCCCACAGCAAAGAATAAACCTTCCACTGCAGTCAATAGGAGGAAAGACTACAACTTGATGGTCAGAGGGAAATAAGAGAACTCTACCATCAATGACACTGGAGAATGATCTAGAAGTTGCGATGCTCTCCAAGAAAAAAAAAAAAAAAAGGCTATTTCAGATCGTAAAACGAAAACAACTGTTTTGAAGGTATATTTATGTGTACGAATTTGCTTGAATGATCTATAAGAGTAAAGACACCAAGTTAATCTCAAATCTTCAGGTGATACCTTATTTTCCACACCACAGAAATGCCACCCAATCTCTCTTACTATTAATATTCACAATTGATAACTGAAAACAAAGCACTCACGATATTCATTGGACCCCCTTCAGAAGCACCTACGTATTTACACAGCGACGATAGTGAAAAGGTCAAGTAAAAATTCACCTCCAAAGCCACAGTTGCTAAGCAACTCTTTTCAGAAGTTCTGCAACGTTGATCAAGCATATTACTGGTGCCACCAACTGGATTCGGAATAAATGCAACATCTTACCTGGTTTCTCCGAAGGGGGAGGAAGGTGGGTTCCTTGTTTACCTTGGCGGTGGACATTGGAGGTCAATGCTGTAGTCCTTTGGTCTGTGATGCTCAGAGGCTTTTTCTTTTCCCTCTCTTAAAAAAAAAAAAAAAAGGATACGTCCTGGTACCACAGGTTTCCTGTTCACAAGCGCAAAGGACAGTTCTGTTTTGAGAAAAACCACAGAGGGCTTGATGAGGTGTTGGCCAAATCTGAATGACATTTCCTCACAGTTGAAGCCTGAAACAGAAAATGATTTAGAAAATGAGCTTTTATAAAACTCAGATGAGAAACCCAGATTATACACAACTTTAAAGAAAGCAAATTCCATCATTACAGATTCTTAGTTGCAAAGACGACACCATTGAAGCTGTTCCCCACTTAAGGTCCACGAAGATGGATTCTGGGCAAGTCCTCCCAACATACAGTGTCCTCTCCCTACCCAGCATTGCCTTGCTTGGAGTGCTTTCAAGCAGACGCTTGCACATGGACCACAAAAAAGTCTTCTTAAATCCGTTATTCAAGTTGTCACTTTAACCCAAACCTGCTAGGTCCTACCTGTTAGCTTATTTTTACCCCTTCATTTCACCATCTTTGCTAAGCTGAAATTTTTAATTGTTAAGCATTGACTATAAATCATTTAAATTGTAAATATCTTCTCAAATGGTTTTATTTCTGTTTATATAAAAGCGATTTAGAAAAAGTACAAACACCATTTGACCTTGTCTACAACTACAAAAACATGAGCACGCTGAGAAAACTATTAGAGTAAAAATTCCAAAATTAAAGGGAAAAATTTTGAGAAAAACAAAGGACAAAACAGAGTTCAAGAATGAGAACAACTCCTGGCTGATGCGGAGCCAGGATGCAGCAAGGCGTGTGCAATGTTCCATATCGTCTTTTTTGGGGAAAGCTGTGGGGGGTGGAGGGGTGGTTGAAGAAATATTTGGCACTTGGCAACTGGGGTACGAGGTAATGATTTTCCAACAGTCAGATGCCTATACATGGCAAAGTTACTTTCTGAATGACTAAGACACAATCTTCTTAGGAAACTATTCATTTTTCTAATTTAGAAACCATCCCACTGTAAAACTATGAAAATAGATCAACCCATGGGAAACCAGAAATAGGATTACAAAAAGGATAATGTCAGAAAATGGTTGACTGTTTTATAAAGCATAACAATAAATGTATAATTGTTTAATGATCCTAATGTTCTCAATGACTCAAAAGATACAGAGGGTCATGCAAATGTCATCTACGGTCATCTAGAAGTACCCACATAGAGAAAGCCTAACACATTTCAGGGACAAAGACATAAAATGGAAGTCCTGCCTCAATGGTACAAATACTGGTTTTCAGAACATTTACAACTAGCTCATGAAAGGCCAGTAAGGACATCAGTCTAATCCAGTGGGTTCTCAAGGTGTATTTCCTGGACAAGCAACATAAGCATCACCTGGGAACTAATTAGAAATGTAAATTCTGAAATCCTACTCTGGACCTACCACCCCAGAAACTCTGGGAGAAGGGCCAAGCAATCTATATTTGAATAAGCTGTCCAGATGATTCAGAACCATGATCAAACCCAACTAGTCTTCCAATCCTTGGATCCTTCCCTACAGAATCCTGGCGAACAAGCTGGCTAGCCTATGCTTGAGTATACCCAGTAGTGGGAAGTTCACTACCCATTGCTTCTAAGACAATTCCAGCAATTACATAGCTGCCCTTTCTACCAAGCCTGTTTATCATGAATTTATGCCTTAGGGCCATATGAAACAAGGAGCATGCAAGTGGTAGTGCTTCAGATATTTAGAGCTGAACTTCATGCATTTCTCCCCATTTTTCTAAAATAAACATGGCACTTCATTTCAGTCATTCTGCAAACATCATTGATTCAATTCCACCACAACTCTTGGCGTTATGTTTTGTTTTTGCCTGCCCAGCTTCTACTTTCTGTATGTCTGGCTATACCACTCTGATTTTTCTTTGGGTAATACCCCGCTATATTCTGTTTGTGGGACTATTCCCACTGCCTGATTGTAGGGACAGGAAAGTGATCCAGACATCCTTAGACCTCTGTCATGTGACTGGCTCAGGAGTGGACACAGGACAAAAAAAAAATGAAACACTTAAAAAAGGAGATCCATGAGAGGATTACTGCTGAAACCACAGGGAAAGAACTTTCTTCCTGCAGAGCTGCCAATCTGGTAGGACATGACAGAACAACTAGAACTTACACGGAGTAGAGTCGGCCTGACTCTGAGAGAGCTGACACTGAGGCAGGCAGAGCCAAGACAGAGACCCCCATTCCTAGGACATTGTTTGAGCACCAGGATCTAACAATGCTGTGAGGAGTAACGTGCCCGGAATGAGTTTCCTCTCAAGGATGACTGTACGGAATTGACTTAAGCACAGGCTCCAGTTGGTGAGCGCCTATTAGGAGTCCCTGAAAAGCTCTTCATCTGGTTTTCGGTTTTTCTTACCATTTCTCCTTCATCCCTACACCCAGCCCCATTCTTTCCACCACAGAGCTTCACTTTTTCATAATTAATGGGTTGTTTATCATCTTAATTGCATTTTTATAAATATTTCCCATGTCAAAAATATATAGGGCTTTTTCAGGTTTTTAAAATTTGTACATAAATTGTATCATGCTTTAAAGATCATTCTGCCTTTTTTTTCCCCAACAGTTTTAGAAACTCATTCATGTTTCTTTAAGTAGATATAATTCATTCCTTTCTACTGCTTATTCACTCTCACTCTATTACACTGTAATTTTCCTTACCTGTCCCTCTAGTGCTGAAGAATTAGCTTGTCTCCCTTCTGTACCACAAATACCACTGTGGTGACCACCTTACATAGAGTTCCCTGAGTATGTAAGCCAGAGTCCCATTATTTGGTTTTAATATCTGGATTTTCTAAAATAAACGCACGAGTTTGCATTCCCAGAAGCAATAGATGCAGATTTCTATTTTCTCACATCCTGGCCAGCACTTGGGATTCTGATTTCCTAACTGTTATGGTATGAGAGGCAAAATGGAATCCCTTAATTTTACTTAGTCTCCAACGTGACATGTGTATGTGGGTATTTCTCCTTGTATTGCCAATTCATACTTTGCTCTCTTTTGTATGGGTTTCCTTCCTGCTATTTTCTCATTTTTCAGAGACCCTTGCATATTTAAATATTGATCTTGGTCTTTTAAACATGACAATTATATTTTCATCATCTGTTAGTTCTCCTATCATATGATCCATTAAACAAAAAGCATTCATTTTGATGTATTCATCAATTATTTACGGTCTGTGCTCTGTGACCCTTCTCTACCACAAGGTTATAAAAATACAGTCTTCAATTTTTGTCTCCCAGCTTTATAGCTTCATTCTTAATAGTTAGATATTAATCCACTTGGAACTTTGCTTATGGTATGAAACAACACAAAAATGTGTTGTTGTTGTTTTACTTTTGTGAGACCATTTTCCTAGCATCAATTGCTGGGAATAATTACACCAAATCCCCTTATGTACAAAGGAATGAGTCTGCACTTAAAATATTCTGATTCTATGTTAGATACTAAAGAACAGGGGTGCCAAATTTTTTCTCTAAAGGGCCAGATTCAGCAGGTCACAGTCTTTTATAACTACTCGACCCTGTTATGGCAGTATAAAAGCAACCAAAGACAATACATAATAAATGGATGTGCTGTGTCCCAATAGAACTTTATTAATAAGAACAGGCAGCAGCCTGGACTTGGCTTCTGGGCTGTAGTTTGGCAACTCCTGTTATAAAATGTTATGCCTTGTAAAAGGAGGATCCTTCTTTATTCACCCATATAAATTTTAGATTCAACTCTGCCCCTTGAAAAAAATTATTCCTGAGATGTTGATTAGAATTACACTGATTTTGAATTTTAATTGAAGAAATATGACACCTTCACAATATTCAGTCAATCCATTTATGTATGCTGCATTTATGTTCTATAATACCATAATAAAACTCTTATAATAGGGTTTTAAATTTCCCTTACATGTTTTATGAATTCTTAGATTTATTCCTAGATAGCTTTTAGTTTATGTCACTATTATAAATGATATCTTATCATCATCATAGTTTATAATTGGTTATTCCCAATACAGAGGAAAGCTATTGATTTTTATATTTTGCTCTTACAAGCTGGCAACCTAGCTGAACCGTTGTATTACTATTAATAGTTTCTGATTATCTTTGGTTATCTATATAAATGACTTTACTTAAAAATAATGACAATTATCTCTCTCACTTCAATCTTTCTACTTTTGTTGGTTTGTCTGGCTGCATTGGTCAGGTATCTGGTAAAATGCTGAAAGGCACAAGTAACACGGGCATCCTTGTCTTGTTCCCAACCTTAAAGGGAATGAGGGAATGTTTGTTTGTTCCACTAAAAATGATATCTGCCATAGGTTTTTAGTACAAAAGCTTTACCCAGCTTAAAAAAAAAGCAAAAAAAAAAAAAAAAAACCAAAACCCTCCATTTTAAGTCTGCTAAGGGTTGATTCCATTTAAAAAAAGAAAAAGAACTTAGTTTTATTAAATGTTTTTTGTCATTGATCATACAATGTCTTGTTCTTTGCCATTAATGCAATAAATTATGGTAACACTTTTTTAAATGCTGAAACATCCTTTCACTCTTATGAAAAATTAAACTTAGTCACAATTATTTTTAATACACTGCTAGATTTGAAGTTTTAGTGTTATTTCATGTCATAAATGAAGTTAGCCAATAATTTTTACCTAGTTTTGTTTAAAAAAAAATCAAACTTATAGGTTGGCTTTTCTTTGTTCTGTAAGAAGTTGTATAAACGAGGATTTTCTGTTCCTTGAGATTTAAATAAAACTACTTGTCAAACAGTCTAGGCCTATTTTTACACCACATAATTGTTTTGATAAGCATTACAATTTATTTCATGGTTACTGATTACATTTTTTCCTTGCATCAATTTTTTAGCCTAAATTTATCCTAAATAATTTTTTCACCTAAATTGATCTTTATTTATAAAAAAATTCATTCTTTTTTTAACAGATTAATATTTCATAATTATTTCTTTTATGTATTTTGTAGATAAAAGGTACTTATTCATATGTATATTTTTTATCAGTTTTCCTGGAATTATATCTAGCCTATTAAGCTTCAAAAACTTTTTTCTAGTTCTTTGCTCTTATTAATAATCTCTAGTTTATTGCTTATTTTCTGCAATAAAATTCTTCCCCCTTTTCTCTTCCTTCCTTGTTTCTTCAGATTTATCATGTCACAGTTTTCCTCTAATTACTTGAGCCAAACATTGAGCTTACGGGGTTTCAGACTTTCTATTTTCCTCCTACGTAACAAAAGCTATACAGTGCCTTCAAAGTATTCCATTACTAGCTCTCTCAAACGTTGATCTTTGGTGCTTTTATTACTCAGTGGTAAAATTTTGCTATTCTTGTTATCACTTCCCATTTCACCTGAGGGTTATTTTGTTGGTCTTTTCATTTCCAAACATTCGGGATATTTCTGCTAATGATGACTGATTTTAAAGTGCTATAGTTTAAAGCACTAAGAACAAAAATTTTGCATTGGTTGAGAAGTTCTATACACATGGTAAATCAAATTCATCAACTGTTACCCAAATCTGTTCTTCCCCTGCTTACTCTGTCTTATTTCATCGGCTTCTGAAAAGATGGTGCTGGATTTCTAAGTACGATTGTTGAATCCGTGTCAAAGGGCATCAGTTCCTGGCTTCTGTACTTTGGCATGTGCATATGCTCCCACTCATGTCACTCCCCTGAACTACTGCTCCTTTTTCTCTTTGTTTGTATTTCACAAGCATAACTTTTTCCATCCCCTTATCATTAGACTGTGCCCTTTTAAATGTATTTCATAAATAATATAGCATTTTGTTTCCCATCCGTAGGACAATCTGTCTTGATTAGTTTAACCCGCAGATATTTATGTCAGTTATTCTTTGAGCTTATTTGGAACATCCTATCTCACCTCTGTTTCCGTCTGGTCTTTCACTTTTTTCTCCTTCCTACCTTCCCCTGACTAGGATCAAATTTCTTCCTGTGGTTATGAAAATTCAGCAACCTATTTCCTTTCAATAGAGATTATTCTTATCACAATCTAAACTAGTGCTCAATTTCCCCGTCATAAAAGCAGATCCATCTCTCAGTCCCTTGGCATATTCTTACCCCCTTAGGTCTCCTTCAGGTATCTTACCCACCCCCCCCCCAGGTTTACCTTCTGATGCGTTGAAATAATAGAGCTTTGGAATTTCATGTAGTAACTGATATGCTGGGTTTTTATTGGTACCCTCAGAGATCTTCTCTGAAAACACTGGATGATGGAATACACAAAGTGCAGCTCACTATGTCACATGAAATATTACCAAAAATGGTAGTATATCTCTTTGCCCAAATCTAATTCAGTCTCTTCTGTAATCGTGGTAAAATTTTGCCCATTTGTGCTGCTAGCAGACATGCTTCCTCAAGTTTTAATTTCAGTGGAGAAGAAAAACACTCCAGCAACCATAAAGGGAACAAAAGCAGAGCAAAGGATAAGAGCCAATATTGTGTGATGGGAAGATTCCTGCATCCCCAGGATCTCAAACTGTCTGCAAGGCTGAGATAAATATTAAATACTTTCCTCTCATGTGAAGATGACCAAAAGCAATTCTATTTTAAGCTAAAGTAAAAATTGATTTTTTTTTTTTAACCCAAAAAGAAGGCTGGATGTTCCAATCTTCTGTTGAATTCCCAGAGGAAAATCATCTCCTGGGATCTCTCTTACTTAACAAATATGGAGATGACTCCTTCTGGCACCCAGAAAACCAAGCACCAGGTTAGGGACCTCCGTCGAAGCTTTAGGTCTCCTTAGGCTTTTTAGCAGCCTCAGCTAAGACAGAAATAGAAGGCGACTCCACAAACGGTGACTGAGATCTGCATGTGTCTGTTTATAAACAATAGCATATTATGAACACCTAAAGTCTTATGCTTTTAGCCAGTTCTTTAATTTATATTCCTTAATAATTACGTCTGTTATCTTGAACTAAAAATATATGCCTTCAAGGTATTAAATCAGTCTCTATTTTCCATCCTTTCAGCTGTCAAAGTTATTTGTACCCCCTCTTTTCCTCTCTACCCACTATAACCTGTCTCTGCCTCTCTCGCAGCAGCTGGCAGCATCTAGTTATTTTTAGAACTTTGTCTTCAAAATTTAGTACAGAGAAAGGAAGTGATGCAAAGGTCTCTATTGACTATTCACATTTAATTTTGTGACCTGGTGGATTTGATCAGTCATTTTCTGGTAGGGCTAGACAGGTAACCTAATTCATGGTGAAATAAGGTTCAATGGGCACAAAAGCAAATGCTCTAAAATGCTAAATTTCCCAACCATTAACAACGGGACATGACAACCACTCACTTCAGGGTAGATCAGTTTTCTTCCTGGTTTGCTTTCAAATGTGATGTTAATGCCTTACTAAAATAACTGCCATATGCCTCTAACCTTGTCCCCCCAAAGAAAAATCAACTGTACAGAACTGAACAGAAAAGGTCCTCCAAGATTGCATAGATTCAGTTCCCCTTATTTTAGAGATACTGAGCAAGTTGGCAGGTCAAGTGGCTTACTCAAATTCACTGTGAACCTCAGATGGTCTCCTTTAGAGGATACTATTTGGGGAACATACAAACTCTTTGTAAGGATTTCCCAAATTTAGGAACCTAGGACTTGAGAGACCCCACTTTCAGAATCTCCCAGTTAAAGCTAACTGTCACATTAAGGAATCATTTGGTGCCAAAACCACATGGCAATACTCTTGTAGGACAGTCAGCTGGTGATCCGGAATACATGCCTACATCTATTACATTGTATTATTTGGTCAAATGGAGGAGACAGAATATAAACTCCTTTTTGAGAATGGGAGACCTCTCAAAACCCAACAATCCAAGTTTGAGAAGGTCAGGACTTGAGCAAAGGCACCCACCAGACCAGGCCCATGAGAATGCGAAATCTTACCCAACAGACCACCAGGAGCCCATTTCATTACTCTCTCTCTTTTCCCCAAAGCAAATGATTTCAAGTCTTCCTATTTCCCCAACAAGGTAATAGGCTGGCTACTCAAAATGTGGTCCACTGGCCAACAAGATCTGCATCCCCGAAGAGATGTGAGAAATGCCGATTCCCAGGCTCCCCCTGAACCAACGGCATCGTTCTGTATTTAAACAAGATTCCAAGTTGTGCTTTATGTACATTAAAGTTTGAGAAACATGTCCCTAGAGCACTAGTTCCAATGAAAAATCGCCACGGGAGCTTTTCTGAAACAACAGATTCTTAAGCTCCTTCCTAGCCTGACTCTAGCAGAACCTCTGGGATGATAATGTTAAGAACACAGCTAAAGGGTCAGTCTGTGAAATGGGGAGAACAACAGTACCTTTTTATCCAGGACACACATAAAGCATTTAGTAAGTATTTTATAAAGCTAGTCATCATATTGGTATTGGTATTTTATGCTGTCAAAAAGTAATGCCAGGGGTGGCTGGGTTAAGTGTCTGCCTTCAGCTCAGGTCATGATCTCAGGGTCCTGGGATCGAGCCCTGAGGTGGGCTCCCTCCCTGCTCAGCAGGGGGCCTGCTTCTCTTTGTGCCCCTCCTCCTGTTCTCACTCTCTCTCCAATAAAATCTTAAAAAACAAATAAAACACGTATTGCATGGTGCACTGGGTGTTATACGCAACTAATGAATCATCGAACTTTACATCAGAAACCAGGGATGTACTGTATGGTGACTAACATAATATAATAAAAAAAAATTAAAATAAAACAAACAAAAAAAGTAATGCCAACTTTTATTCAACAAATAATTGTTAACTGCCAGCTAACACATAATATTGCCAAGTTGCTTAGAAGAGTACTTCCATATAAATAGTACAGAATTATTAAATTAAAAAACAAGTAAAACCATATATTTGGTACTGAACTACCACTAGGTGACCACTATCCTTTCCACACTGGGGGTAGAGCAGTGTCAGTTAAAAGTAGCACCTGAGGGGCACCTGAGTGGCTCAGGTTAAGCTACTGACTTGATCCTCAGCTCAGGTCTTTTTTTTTTTTTTTTTAAAGATTTTATTTATTTATTTATTTGACAGAGATAGAGACAGCCAGCGAGAGAGGGAACACAAGCAGGGGGAGTGGGAGAGGAAGAAGCAGGCTCATAGCAGAAGAGCCTGATGTGGGGCTCGATCCCATAACGCCGGGATCACGCCCTGAGCCGAAGGCAGACGCTTAACCGCTGTGCCACCCAGGCGCCCCTCAGCTCAGGTCTTGATCTCAAGGTCATGAGTTCAAGCCCCACATTGGGCTCCACATTGGGCGTGAAGCCTACTTAAAGGAAAAAAAAAAGCACCTGATAAAATAGAAATAGCTAATACCATACTCAATATTTTCATTCCAAGTGATTTCTATATAACAACTTACTTAATCTTCCTGACAACACTACGAGGAGTGTGTCTCATACAGCAACGTGTGTGTATCTCTTTGAGCTCAGTTCCTAGATTTGAGCATCATTGTGTTCAAAGGATACTGAACCTTCAGAGCTCTTGATAGGTACTGCTAAATGTCTCTCACAAAAGGTTTATAAACATTTACCTTCAAAAATAATATAGGCAAAAGACTTATTTTCCCATAACTTTGTCAGCATTGGGTATTCTTTGATTCTCCAAATCTCTAGTAAAAAATTTTTTATTCCTCAGGAATATAATGTAAGGGGAAATGACTATTCTAGCTCAAACAGTCTGCCATGAAAATGGACATCTCCGAGGCACCCAAGAAGCCTGACACATCAAAAAAGAAATACTGTCTTTTGGTTGAAAGAATGAAAATGTTGTCTTTCACCTTGAAAAATAAATGTGTTGTTCCATTATGGTTGGGCATGATAAGATTTACTTTAAAAGTCATATGCTATTTTTATATCCGCTCAGCAAATGGCAGGAATCTTGACCAATACTACAAGACATGACCAATTGTCTTTCAGAGTCATCAGAAGAAACCACACTGCGAATAACTCCAGGTCCTTTACCAACTGGTAAATATTCTTCAATTCCAATTCACTGCATTTAAAAACTGGGGACTCAAAGGTTCACCAAAAACGTAAATGAGCTAGAAAAGCTGCTGGCTAACGAATCCTAAGAGCAGTCCTACCAGGAAAGAGGACCTGTCATCTCACTGAGGAATAGCCTATTTTCAGCTGGCCAGGCTCTCAAATATACTTTATTGAGGATTTGGACAACAATCAAGACATGCAAATGCACAGTTGGAGACATAATTTAGGCTTAGATGACTTGTAAAGCATTCTAAACTTACAGGCATATGTCAAAATTCCACAGGAGCCAGTATAAGAACATCCCACAAGAAGGTGACAAGAACAAAGAGAAAGAGAAGACAGTCTGAAGTGTCTCAGAATTCAAGCAAATAAAAGTGTACCCGTAAGATCTTTATACAAAGAAAAAACAATTTTTAGTAATGTAGATTAAGTCATCAACCTATGGTGTCACTAAAGGAAAATTTTCAATTGTTAACAAGTCAAAAAATAAATCCGAAAAACAGAAACTGAAGCTCAGCTATTTATAAACAGAAAACACACAGGCATTTCAAAATGCCAACTGCTTTTTCAAGATCTCACTTTATCAGCAACCTCTCCTCCTCCCCTCTCCCTGTCACATTCATGTGTTGCAATTTTTGCTTGTTAACCAACTCTGATCTCACTCTCCTGGCTCCTTCCCCTTCTCCTACAAAAGTGTTCAGAGATTGCCTACACTTAGCAAGTCTTTCCTTGAATTGGTTCCTCATTAAACGAATCACTTACTCAGCCAACAAGTACTTATTATATATTTACCACTTTCTAAATACTATTCTAGTGGTGAACGTGCCAGACCAGGCCCCTATTCTCATGGTGCATTCTAGGTGCAGGGTGAAGAGGATCAATAAATGGTAGAGACCACAAACCAATCAGCAAGCTGAAATATTTCTGATTTTGTTTTAAAGGAAATAATTCGGATGCCAAAGTAGGTAGTGACTTGGAGGGGGTTGAAGAAATGGGTTTAGTGGTGATGGAAAGGGAACTAAACATTTGATCTGGGACTCGAATGAGGAGCTCGCTATAGGTGAGTGTCGGGAAACAGAGTGTTCTGTGGAAACAACAGGTGCCAAGGTAAGAATGAGCTCCAGGTCTTAAAGGAATGGAAAGAAAAGAGGGATGGGAGGGACAGCAGGGTCTAAGAACAGCAAGCAAAAGAGAAAGGTAAGGAGATAAGTTCAAAGATAAGTAGGGACCAGATCCTGCAAGGCCTCGTTTGGGATTTCATTCAATGAGTGATGAGAAGTTTGTGATGAGAAAGATTTAAGCTACAGAGTGTTCAATTTTCAAATTTCACTTTTTTAAAAGATTTTATTTGACAGAGAGAGAGCACAAGCAGGGGGAGAAGCAGAGGGAGAGGGAGAAATAGGTTCTCCGCTGAGAAGGGAACCCATCACAGGGCTGGATCCCAAGGACCCCTGGATCACTTGCCAAATATTTTCTTCACTCCAAAAAGAAACAGTACATCCATTAGCAGCAGCTTCCCCTTTCCCCTCTACACAGCCCATGGCAACCATTAATCTACTTTCTGTTTCTGTATTTGCCTATTCTGGACATTTTATATACATGGAATTCTACAATATGTAGCCTTTCGTGTCTGGCCTCTTTCACTTGGCGTAATGTTTCAATGCCCACCCATGTTGTAGGTGTCAGCACTTCACTCCTTTTAAAGGCTGAATCCCACCCCATTGTATGTACAGTCTTTTTTTTTTTTTTTTAACCATTAATGAATTGATGGACATTTGAGTTACTTCTACTTTGGGGCCATCATGAATAGTTCTGCTATGACCATTCAGGTGCAAGCTTTTGTGTTAGCCTAGGTTTCCAGTTCTCTTTGGGTGTACACCTAGGAGTGGAATTGCTGGGTCATATAGAAACTCTATATGGAACATTTTGGGGAACTGCCAAGTGGTTTTCCTTAGAGACTCTAGCATTTTACATTACCACCATCAATGAATGAAGGTTCTAGTTTCTCAACATCCTCACCAACAACTCACCCCCACATATTTTAATTGGCCTGGGTTACACCTGGACATCCTTTGGTCACTTTGTTTTGAAGAGCTCTCATGGTAATCCTCGTGTGCAGCGAGGCTCAAGAACCCTTTACTCCTGCCTATTCACTGCCAACAACCTGACAAGGATTTACACTTACGCCCTATACTGCCTGCCCCAGAACTCCTTGGAACGGTTATATTCTCGCCACCACCCCCAATCAATAATGACATCTGCTTTGTAGCTGATTCATACAGGGAGAGAATAAAATACAAATAAGATATAATCTTATATTTATGATATATATATATAACCTTGTATTTATGTAATTATAATATATAACCCTGTATTTATATGATTATATAGAACCCTATATTTATATAATTACATTATATAACCTTAAATTATATATAACCTTATATTTATAATATAAATAGTCATTTTCAGAGTACAAGTAAACAATTTTTAAAATCATTTGTGTGTGTACACGTACTAGGGGAAATCTGGAAATTCAGGATGATTTTCCTGTGACAAAATGGGTATAAATAATTTTATTGTCTTTTCCATATACTTTTATTTTCTACCATGACCATGCACTGGAGAAGATTTCCAAAGAATTATTTTCAAGTATCTCAAGTAATATGAATTACCAGCCCCCTTCTCCCCACTGACGCACTGGAGACCTGTTCTTTAAAAAGAGACCACCTGTAAAACGTATTTGCTCCTAAGGTTCTTTTCATGGAGTAAAGAAAGATAAATAGAATGAATAGATGACTTGTATGTATTTTACACTTCAACTTGACCTTGAGTATTAAATACAGTACCATATGTGCAAAAATGTATAAAATTCAAAATTATTTATGTCACTTAAAAAATGTTTCCTGCCAAACCAAACACAGGTGGTGAAGGTCTATAACACCAGTATTGAGGCCTAGAATCACTTAGAAAGTCAACGGCCTGTGTTTGTAGATAACCAGCTCAAGAGGGAGAGACAGAAGCTTGAATAAAAAGGAAGCAGATCTCTAAACTGAAGGACAAAGTATGGCATGACTGCTTGGTCTGATGGAGGCTGAGAGCCATCTTAGCAGTAAAAATAGCCCAAACTGTATCTTCACATGTACTGCAATAGCAGAGGGTATTTACAGGTTAGGATATTAAAACAATACTTTACGATGACAGATGGTAGTTACACTTGTGGTGAGCATAGTGTAACACAGACTATGGAATCATTATGGTGTAAACCTGAAACAAATGTAACACTGTGCATCAACTATACTCAAAAAAAATTTTTTTTGTAATATTTGAGGAAGAGATTTTCCAGTTAGGAAAAACAAACAAACAACATCTGGGGCAGTTGGGTGGCTCAGTCAGTTAAGCATCTGCCTTTGGCCCAGGTCAGGATCCCAGGGTCCTGGAATCGAGCCCCCTGTTGAGGTGTTGAGTTCCCTGCTCAGCAGGGAGTCTGCTTTTCCTTCTGCCTCTGCCCCTCCCCCCGCTTGTGTGCGCTCTCTCTCTCAAAATAATAAAATCTTTAAAAAGGAAAAAAAATCACCTTAATGTCATGGATCCTTCTAGAGTTACCAAATTTACTACTGCATTTCCATTCACACTATACTCTTCATATTTATCACAAAAGATTCCTAAGAGTTCATCTCCACAGGCTGAAGAGTAGTACAGGGACCCCAACTCCGAGCCAGTGCCAAAAGTTTGTATAGTACATCAAAGCCCACTGTGATCTTCCAGAAGCAGAAACCGCACGTAACATCCTTTTGGGCACAGGCCTCTCAGAGGTTAAGAGACACCCAAGGCTCTTTAAGGTTTCTAGCATGTTAAAAAAATTTTTTGAAATACCAAAAAAAATTGCCCAAATTGTTAAATTTTAAACATTAACATCGAACAGACTGAAGCTCCCAGTGCAAATGAACACAAGACAGTGATTATCGCAACACACACGGAAAGTGATTCCACCACTTTTTAACTAACATGGAATGTCTGGGTTTTTGAGGTGAAGCCATGCCACTCACAGGTGTTGGCTAAAATGGAATGGTAAGGCTCATTACAGTGTCAGTTACAGCTAGGTATCACTCATCATCTATCGATGGATGGACTTCTATTTTAGGTGTTCTACCGTATTCAGCAATTTCTAATTGCACTATTCAGAAGATAATTACATGACTGATAAAATCTATGGTTTAACAGTCCACTTCAGGTGGTAAGATCTAGTAAGGGTGCAAGTTCAGGAATGTCTGAAGTCCTTCCTTCTATCCTGTTCCATAGCATATGGAAAATTCACCTGACATTAAGATGTAAATTCAAGGCCTTAACCCAAGGCCATTCCAGTTATCCACTGGCTTCTCCTGGAGGTCCGCAGATGTGGGTCAAACGAAATCACAAGAAGGCAACCCGTAACTTCTAGATCTCCTTGGCCAGACCTTACTGAGGCAGCAGCAGTCATGACAGGTTCTCACTCATGGGGTCTTGAGACAGAACTCCCTCCCAGTCCCCACTTCTGTATATTGTGCCATCATAAAATAGGAACTAAAACCTGGATTTGAAATCAGTCCCCAGTGTGACCCTTCTTTCCCCTCATGGCTTTTGCAGCACAGCACTACGCAAGGCTCCATCCAGGGTAGTTCCAATTTCATTGCCTGAAAAATGCCTCCTCACTTCCCCCGTGCCAGACCCAAACAGGTATTTCTCAGTATCTCTTGGAGTGACAATGGTGTTTTTCTCTTTTTCTTATCCCCTCACCATGATGGGCACTCATCAGGGGATCTCTGTTCCTACCCATCTCATTACCTCTTCATTCTGTTTGTCACCATTTGGAAATTCAGAACTCTTAATATTAGCTTACTCTTAAGAACAGTAATGAGGCTCCGACTGCCTACTAGGGAGCATCATCAAACACTAATGAGCAGGCACTCCGAGACCCAAACCTGAATCCCATCACGTGCCTCCATTTTCAGACCAGGTGGGACGTTTCTGTCCACAGGCAAGCTTCTGCAGGAAAGCTGGAGTTTGCAGGGTGGCTATTATGCATTCGCTTTGGTCGTATGATTCACACAGCTTTCCTGTGTGGTCGTACTCATTTACATACTGGCTATTACCTCCCTTATAATAACACTGTACTGTTTCATTCTTTCTTGTTCTCCTCGTCACTTGTTTAAGGACTTACTGGAGCTGAGAGTTCTCAAAGAGAAGACTAATTGGTCATTTTCTTACTGCTACTTTTGATCTCCTCCTGACCTCAAAAGAATCTTCTAGGTGATCTGTCTGTATACAAACCTTCCTTGATGTCTCCCACAGCGTCCAGCATGTTGTCCCAAACACAAAAGGTGCTGGGTAAATATTAAGTGACATCTATACAGTTTTCTGAGTACCTAAAAAGATAGGCCCCGATCCATAGAAGACAGAAAGATAAAGGATGAAGAATGAGCTGGTCCCCCCTGAAACTATGACAAGGATGTCTTTGTAGTTAATGAGGGAAGAGGGGACTGACCTGAAATTCATCTCTTTCCGGACTTAATATCCTTTTATAGCAGCTAGAACTTTGCACCGATGACAACAAATGAGAACTGATTGAATATCCCTGTATGCCAGAGCCTATGCTAGGCACTTGACCTACATTAGCTCGTTTGAACCCCAACAGCCTGTACAGTAGATAGTGAGAAAACAAAACCCATAGAAGTCAAATGACTTGAACAAGGTTACCCGTTAGCTAAGAGCCCAAAGCTTCTCTCAGTAAAGGTTATCAAGTACTGCTCAGAAAAAGGCAGGGCAAGATGAGAGCATGGGACAGCTTTGGGGAATGGAGACACCCCCCCCCAAAGGCAATGGAGACCAGCATGAGAGGTTAGGAGCAGTGGCCTCACCCAGATGTCAAACCTGTATCCTGAGTAGCTGCTTCCTCCTTTCCCCCAATGAACACCATGTTGAACACTGTCTAGGGAGGACTGTGCCCAGAGATTAGAATGTGTTCACAGCTTTTGAAAGCTAATAAAAGACATTTCTGAAAGTACTTGGCGGTCCGCATTTACAATGCCATCAAGAGCACCTCTCACTGATATCCATCACGTAGAGATGGAAAACCTATGCAGTAACTTATTTAATATGGGTACTTGTTAGTCATACTAACAACATGGAGAGTCCTGCAGCCCTTGCTGTAAACCAGGCATAATGCTCAACACTTCATGTAAGTATCTCACTTAATCCTCTCCATACCTTTGTGACAGCTTTTCATCATTCGGATTTTACAGAGAAAGCACTGGGAGTGTGAGTCACTGGACTAAGTCCGCTCGGCACATACAAGGCGGTGCTAAGATCTGTACACAGGGCATCAGACCCTGGACTCCTCTCTCCTTCCAGCAGCGCTAAGGAAGATCTTCTGCCCACATTGTGTCACTTGCTAAACTTGCAATGTAAATGATCACTGCACACATCTGCCTCCAGGTGGGTGAGAAGAGCAGGGGACAGGAAGAACACAAACACAGAAAAAGACACGTCAGAAAAGGAATTCATTTTCAAGTGCACACGTGTGGCTGCCTACAGAGTCAGTCTGGTTTTCCACAAGTGGAAAGGGATTACTCAGAGCCCACAGGGTGGCCGTGCCTGATATCTAAAGGCCTGACAGAGAGGCCAAGGGCATAATCAAGCCCTTTGACTCTCCACGTGGCTCTGCCCCACGTGCCCACTCAGTTCACCAAGGACATGGCAGGGCATGCAGAGTTCAGGGCAACTCTACCCCGAGAGTGTGCTGTTGCTAAGGGTAATTTATGGCAACTTCCATTGCCAAGTGGGCTGCAAAATACAATAATTAAAAGGCTGACAAGCAATCACTAATTAAGAGCATCTGTATTGTTGAATGGATTTGGAGTCTTAGGAAAATCACGATGAATGTTCTCCCAAAGCGGCATCTCTAGAGTTTTATCATCTTAAAGCCTCTTGCTTTTAAAATAATATTTCAGATGCCAGCTCCAAGAAACCTACACATTTGAACCTTGGTTTAATGACCAAAGTGAGAAAGGATCATTGCTTTTCAAAAAAGCATTAAATGGGGTTTGTTTTTTTTTTTCCCCTCTTGAAAAATTTGTATCCCAGTTTCAAAAGATTTTATTTAGGTGACACTTCCTCCAAGAGTCCTGCCAGGACAGAGGCTTTGTTGGCACAAGTCCTCTCTTGACAGTCCTTGGTAGGCCACCGCACAAGCTGTCTGAAACCCCACGCAGAATCGCTGCTGACGAGGCAGAGGGGTGCACTCTAGACCCTGCCACTCTGAACCACCACCCCGCCTCCTGGGATCTCCCCACCCTGCTTCCCAGAGACACAGATGGACACATGAAGCCTTTTCATGATTCAGAGTTTCATTCAGCATGCTTCTCTTCAAGTTCTAGGGCTCCAATATTTATTCCTCCTGTCACCATGTCTGGGAAGAAGAACATTGTCCCCACTAACCACAGATTCCCAAGAACACTTATCCTCCACGAAAAGAATAAAAGGTCCTTGGTGAGCTCACCGCCTGGTTTTGTTTCTGTTGGGAAGGGGCCATGCCTGGCACTGTGCCTTCCTCCTCCAGTACTAACAATGGACATCACTAATCAACGAGGGCGTAGCTGGGCATGATTTTCCTGACAGAACTTTCGAGATCATCGTTACCAATCAGAGTTGCTGCATGACATGCATAACCTATTTTTCATTTTAGTTCTTTAGACTGGTGACCCAGAGAAAGCTTTCATGGCGGTGCTGAGAGAGTTCTATCCATTTCAGGCGAAGGATCCGATAACACGTGTAACTCCCAGAATCTCAACTCTTTGAATTAGGAACATGAATAATAAACTTCTAGCACTGAAATAACATGTCCTATGGTAATCCTCTGACTAATCACCTTGTTAATAAATATCTAAAGACCACATTTTTCTCTGGGCTTCCAGCTTCCATGGGAACATTCTGACGGTGACATAATTTTTAAATTAGTAGGTTTATTCATAGTTTTACATTAGTAAATGTCAAGCTTCTTACTAATTAGCAAATTCTGTAAATCCACAGTAGTATTAATTTTCAACTGTACAGCAAATTAATGAGAAAAAAAAAAGAGAGACAATTAAAATTTCCCTAAGGGGCACTTATTTCTATGAAATTCAGCACAAAGCAAGAAAACATTAACCCATTTTGAGGGTGCAGTTAGCAAGGATTACAAAAAAATTGTCACTGTCACCGAGAAGTGCACATTTACCGAGGAGCGCTCTGTTACAGCTAAATTCTCAGATGACATTTTTCTCAGGTCACTGTGGCTGGGATTTCTTCTCCTGCCTTCGATTTTGTTAAATGCATTTTTTGGACAGTTTCTCATTTAATAAGGTTCTATTATTTCTTTGTTGATGTTTCCACTGAAATTGCTGGTGCACTTTTTCTGGCTTTAGAGGACAATGCATGGTATAATATTTGCATCTTCAAAAACTGCCCCACAAGAGTCTCTTGCTCACCAGGTGCTTGTTATTCTCACTTCCTCCACTAACCCGCTGAGAGGGTGGAAAACATACCTACCTCTGGGCAGCTACTTAACCTCCCAGCTCCAGAAGATGAGAGAGAGAAAGCACATCCCACGTATGGGCACTTCTGCCATTTCTTTACAAGGCTTTCCTACAAACACTGCTAAACAAATCTGCTTGTTTTTTCAAATTCTCCTTCAACTGCTTAAGCCTATTGCGAAGATGTTAGACTCCTGTGTTGGTGGCCATGGAAACCACCTGTGCGCATCATGGCATAGGGTCCTGTCTTTGCTTTTCTGGGCACACGAGGCTGTTGAAGACAGGCTGGAGCCCTGTATTTGGAGAAGTACAGAGGTTTCAGAATGAGGGCCCCCCAAAGATTTCAGATCACAGTTAACACCAAAATTAAAATGCACCACGGTATGCTCTGAGGGGCAAACTGTACAATTTGTAAGTATACAAACTAGGCAGTTCACAGGAAATTGTAGCTTACATTTGGGGGCCATTTCCTTTCATTACTATGGCTCTCAATGACCCAATCTGTTGCAAAAGAATGAGGTCTTCGCCAGTTAGAGTAGCACATGTGGAAGGGCCTGGCCTACCACTCTGTCCTACTTACAGTATCTGTGACACTCCAGCTAGAACACCCCTCACACACCCACTGTGATTGTGCATTCACTTCCCCATCTCACATCCTAGATCATGATCTTCTTTAGGGCAGAGAACGCAGTCTGAGATCAGGGTTATCTATCAACCCCCTCCCTGAGCCAAGGGAGGAGCCACGTGAGGAGGGAAGAACAGCTTGATGAAGGGCTGGGCATGTCCCATCAGTGTCTGAATCCTGTGAGCAAACCTTAACAGGTTCAGGCCAGAAGTCAAATGGGTCTTCTGCCACCTCACCCCAGGGCCCCAGGTGCACAGTGCTGGTCAGGCGGGACTTCCTCCCTCAGTCCAGGGTTGAAAATGGTAACTGGGAAGAATCAGGCAGGTCTTCTACAGAGATTAACGAATGCACCATTCAGAGCTTTGGGCAAGTCCAGGCGAAAGAAGGCAGAGTGTAACACCTTTCTCACCTTTAAGTGACAAACTTTCCCCACTAGCGTGTAGGCCACAGCCCAGTACATGCCAGCTGTCACCAGGGAGGGCAGTCGCTACTTTTCCTAATAGAAAGTGTGTGACGGGGCACATGGGTGGCGCAGTCCTTAAGCGTTTGCCTTCAGCTCAGGGCATAATCCCGGTGTTCTGGGATCGAGCCCCACATCGGGCTTCTCCACTGGGAGCCTGCTTCTTCCTCTCCCACTCCCCCTGCTTGTGTTCCCTCTCTCGCTGGCTGTCTCTCTCTGTCAAATAAATAAATAAAATCTTTAAAAAAAAAAAAGTGTGTGTGTGTGTGTGTATGTAAAAGAGGGATGGAGGGAAGGATCCAGAGACTAGAGAGAAAATTTCCTTCCTAAGAAAGAAAGAAGATTTTCATTGAACATTCCCATACACATAGCAGCCAGCACAGTGCCTGACAAACAGTCGATACCCAATAAACATCATTTGAATAATGGATTCATTTAATACAGTCCTCAATATCTCTATCTCTAGGAGTTAACAGGTGGTTAATGTATTCTGAAAGAGCCGACTACTATTTTAAACCAAACCAATACAGAATGCCCTACAGCACTGACATATGTGTAGGAATTAGACATCAAATTACCAATCAGATAGATGCCCAGGCAGGACCTATGTAAAAGCCAATCCCATTCTGGAAGCAAAGAACAAAGCCAATATCCAAGGCCAAGCTTGGAATATAGCTGTTCTTCCAAAGCACCTGGTCCAGAAGATTCAACAAATTTTTGTTCATTCATTTTCTGTCTCTCTTCTGTTTAAACCAGTGATAGCCAAGTTACAAACGTGGAATCCTCACGAGCTGACAGAATAGGAGCTAGTCAAAGAATGTCTGAGCCATTTTTCCTAGCTTCAGATGATGATGAAATGGGGGAAAAACACCTCTATCAAGGATGCTGAAATGAGTAGATCTGCAGTAGCCATCTGGGCAGAGGACAGGTGAATAGCTCAATTCTCATACAGATGGGGGGTGGGGGAGTTCAGGCCATTATCCATTGTGCCTTGAAAAGGCAACCCAGTGACTGAACTTTGTGGCTCTGGTATCAAATGAGAGTTAGAGATAGAAGGACAGATGGCTCATTTTCACTTAGGAAGGATGGTACCTATGCTCAGAGGGATAGGTGAACAATGGCTTCCTATCAAATGGTATAGACAGGCAGCCTCTTGATAATAGACTCTACCCTCTCAAGAAAAGACCTGTCGCCAACTACTCAAGACCATTCTTGATACCAAACACTCCCCACTTTTTATTGCCCAAAATACAGGAGTCTGGAAATTAGTTTCTTATTTGAAAAAAAAAAAAAAAGGCCAGGAAAGTATGGAGATGATCCTGACTACCCATAGGTAAAGAAACACCTGCCAGGGCGCCTGGGTGGCTTAGTTGGTTAAGCATCTGCCTTCAGCTCAGGTCATGTCCCTGGTATCTGCTTCTCCCTCTCCCTCTGCTGCTCCTCCTGCTTCTGCTTTCTCACTTGCCCTCACTCAAATAAATAAAATCTTAAAAAAAAATAATACCGAGCTGGTCCCCTGAGTTGAGCTGGATAGGTACCAGACCAGCAGGAACATCCACGGAATCAGCCTGAGATGCAGGAAGATACATCTGGATCTCTACAAATGAACATCTCCAGCGCTGAGTATCGAGGTACGAAGCAGGGAGCCATGAAACTGCACACAGATATCGGAAGATAAACAGAAGGGGGAGGGAGCCGCCGTGTCAGGGCGCCGGGAAGCGGTAGCCACCTGCACCGGGGAGCGGGCGGACTGCGGACCCGCACCCTGGAAACAGCAGACTGAGTCCGTGAGCTGGGAGCGTGCGCCACCAAGCATCTCACAGAGCTCCGGAGCTCCGGTGTGCTCACTGGATCCAGGCTGAGACCAGGAGCTCCGGAGCATGCGCGGGGTGGCTGGCGGCTGGNAGGAGCTCCGGAGCATGCGCGGGGTGGCTGGCGGCTGGAGGGCCACCTGCACAGGGGAGCAGGCGGACTGCGGTCAGCACCCGTGAGACACCAAACTGAGACCGGGAGCCCCGGGAGCCCGCGCGGGGCGGCTGGTGACTGGCGGCTGGCGGGGTTGGAAACACAAAGGACAGAGACACACAGGCCCTGGAAGTGAGGGCTGGGACGCCGGGTGTGGGGCGCACAGCCTGGGATGCTGCAGGGTTGAGCAGCACCAACAGAAACAGAGTTAAAGTGGCCAGAACATCAGTGGAGAACAATACGCGATCCCTCTGTTCTGAGACAGAGGCTGAATTTCACCTGCTGCTGCTCTGATTCTCAGAAGAGGCATAGCAAACCGCCAGGGAAAGCCGCCAGAGAACAAAAGCCCGGAAATACCGGCTCACAGGGTGTCCATCCCCATCCCCCCTCGCAGGGGACACGGAGACTCTACCCAAACAGGGTTTTCTGAGTACCGGCAGGCAGGCCCCTCCCCCAAAAGGCAGGCTGAAAAATCAAGAAGCCCACAACCCAGAGCACCTGAGTGGTGCAGTCATTAAGCGCCTGTCTTCGGATTAGGGTGTGATCACAACGTTCCGGAAAGGAGTGCCTCATCGGGCTTCTCCACCNAATTGGAGGATGGGTTAGTAGAAGAAAAAACGAAAATAGAAGCTGGTCTTAAAAAAATCCACGCCCACGAATGTAGATTACGGGAGATTACTGACTCTATGAAACGATCCAATGTCAGAATCATCGGCATCCCTGAAGGGGTGGAGAAAAACAGAGGTCTAGAAGAGATATTTGAACAAATTGTAGCTGAAAACTTCCCTAATCTAGCAAGGGAAACAAGCATTCGTGTCCAAGAGGCAGAGAGGACCCCATCCAAGCTCAACCAGGACAAACCTACGCCACGGCATGTCATAGTGCAATTCGCAAATATTAGATCCAAGGATACAGTATTGAAAGCGGCCAGGGCAAAGAAATTTCTCACGTACCAAGGCAAAGGTATCAGGATTACGTCAGACCTGTCTACAGAGACCTGGAATGAGAGAAAGGCTTGGGGGGGCATTTTTAAAGCTCTTTCAGAGAAAAACATGCAGCCAAGGATCCTTTATCCAGCAAAGCTGTCATTCAGAATTGATGGAGAAATAAAGACGTTCCAAAATCGCCAATCATTAACCAATTTCGTAACCACGAAACCAGCCCTACAGGAGATATTAAGGGGGGCTCTATAAAGGTAAAAAGGCCCCAAGAGTGATACAGAGCAGCAAGTCACAACCGATACAAAGACTTTAAAGAGAAATGGCATCATTAAAATCATATCTGTCAATAATCTCTATCAATCTAAATGGCTTAAACTCTCCCATAAAACGCCACAGGGTTGCAGATTGGATAAAAAGACATGACCCATCCATTTGCTGTCTACAAGAGACTCATTTTGAACCCAAAGATGCATTCAGACTTAGAGTAAGGGGATGGAGTACCATCTTCCACGCAAATGGACCTCAAAAGAAAGCTGGAGTAGCAATTCTCATATCAGATAGACTGGATTTTAAACTAGAGGCCATAGAGAGAGATACAGAAGGGCACTATATTATTCTTAAAGGAAGTATTCAACAAGTGGATATGACAATTATTAATATATATGCCCCCAACAGGGGAGCAGCAAGATACACAAGCCAACTCTTAACCAAAATAAAGAGACATATAGATAAGAACACAGTAATAGTAGGGGACCTCAACACCCCACTATCAGAAATAGACAGAACACCCTGGCAAAAACTAAGCAAAGAATCAAAGGCTTTGAATGCCATACTCGACGAGTTGGACCTCATAGATATATATAGAACACTACACCCCAGAACCAAAGAATACTCATTCTATTCAAATGCCCATGGAACATTCTCAAGAATAGATCATGCTCTGGGACACAAAACAGGTCTCAGCCAATACCAAAAGATTGAAATTATCCCCTGCATATTCTCAGACCACAACGCTCTGAAATTGGAACTCAACCACAAGGAAAAACCTGGAAGAAACTCAAACACTTGGAGGCTAAGAACCATCCTGCTCAAGAATGACTCGATAAACCAGGAAATCAAAAAACAAATTAAACAATTTATGGAGACCAACGAGAATGAATACACAACGGTCCAAAACCTATGGGATACTGCAAAGGCAGTCCTAAGGGGGAAATACATAGCCATCCAAGCCTCACTCAAAAGAATAGAAAAATCTAAAATGCAGTTTCTATATTCTCACCTCAAGAAACTGGAACAGCAACAGAGGGACAGGCCTAACCCACTGACAAGGAAGGAGTTGACCAAGATTAGAGCAGAAATCAATGAATTAGAGACCAGAACCACAGTAGAGCAGATCAACAGGACTAGAAGCTGGTTCTTTGAGAGAATCCATAAAATTGATAGACCACTGGCAAAACTTGTCCAAAAACAAAGAGAAAGGACTGAGATTATTAAAATTATGACTGAAAAGGGAGAGGTCACGACCAGCACCATTGAAATTGCAAGGATTATTAGAAACTTTTATCAACAGCTATATGCCAAAAAACTAAACAATCTGGAAGAGATGGAGGCCTTCCTGGAAACCTATAAACTACCAAGACTGAAACAGGAAGAAATAGATTTCTTAAATAGGCCAATTAACTATGAAGAAATTGAGTCAGTGATAAACAACCTTCCAAATAATAAAACTCCAGGCCCAGACGGTTTTCCTGGGGAATTCTACCAAACATTCAAAGAAGAAATAATACCTATTCTCCTAAAGCTATTTCAAAAAATAGAAACAGAAGGAAAGCTACCAAACTCATTCTATGAGGCTAATATTACCTTGATCCCCAAACCAGGCAAAGACCCCCTCAAAAAGGAGAATTACAGACCGATTTCTCTAATGAATATGGATGCCAAAATCCTCAACAAGATCCTTGCTAATAGAATCCAACAGTACATTAAAAGGATTATCCATCATGACCAAGTGGGATTCATACCTGGGATGCAAGCATGGTTCAACACTCGCAAATCAATCAATGTGATACATCATATCAACAAGAAAAGACTCAAGAACCATATGATCCTCTCAATTGATGCAGAAAAAGCATTTGACAAAATACAGCATCCTTTCCTGATTAAAACCCTTCAGAGTGTAGGAATAGAGGGTACATTTCTCAATCTCATAAAAGCCATCTATGAAAAGCCTACTGCAAGCATTATTCTCAATGGGGAAAAGCTGGAAGCCTTTCCCTTAAGATCAGGAACACGACAAGGATGCCCACTCTCGCCACTATTATTCAACATAGTACTAGAAGTCCTTGCAACAGCAATCAGAAGACAAAAAGGGATCAAAGGTATCCAAATCGGCAAAGAAGAAGTCAAACTGTCTCTCTTTGCAGATGACATGATACTCTATATGGAAAACCCAAAGGAATCCACTCCCAAACTATTAGAAGTTATAGAACAATTCAGTAAGGTGGCAGGATACAAAATCAATGCCCAGAAATCAGTTGCATTTCTATACACGAATAACGAGACTGAAGAAAGAGAAATTAGGGAATCCATCCCATTTACAATAACACCAAAAACCATGCGTTACCTTGGAATTAACTTAACCAGAGACGTAAAGGACCTATATGCTAGAAACTATAGATCACTTTTGAAAGATATTGAGGAAGACATAAAAAGATGGAAAAATATTCCATGCTCATGGATTGGAAGAATTAACATAGTTAAAATGTCCATACTACCCAGAGCAATCTACACTTTCAATGCTATCCCGATCAAAATACCGAGGACATTTTTCAAAGAACTGGAACAAATAGTCCTTAAATTTGTATGGAACCAGAAAAGGCCCCGAATCTCCAAGGAACTGTTGAAAAGGAAAAACAAAGCTGGGGGCATCACAATGCCGGATTTCGAGCTGTACTACAAAGCTGTGATCACAAAGACAGCATGGTACTGGCACAAAAACAGACACATCGACCAATGGAACAGAATAGAGAACCCAGAAATGGACCCTCGGCTCTTTGGGCAACTAATCTTTGATAAAGCAGGAAAAAACATCCGGTGGAAAAAAGACAGTCTCTTCAATAAATGGTGCTGGGAAAATTGGACAGCTACATGCAAAAGAATGAAACTTGACCACTCTCTCACACCATACACAAAAATAAACTCCAAATGGATGAAAGACCTCAATGTGAGACAGGAATCCATCAAAATTCTAGAGGAGAACATAGGCAACAACTTCTATGACATCGGCCAGAGCAACCTTTTTCACGACACATCTCCAAAGGCAAGAGAAATAAAAGATAAAATGAACTTATGGGACTTTATCAGGATAAAGAGCTTCTGCACAGCCAAGGAAACAGTCAAAAAAACTAAGAGACAGCCCACGGAATGGGAGAATATATTTGCAAAGGACACCACAGATAAAGGACTGGTATCCAAGATCTACAAAGAACTTCTCAAACTCAATACACGAGAAACAAATAAACAAATCATAAAATGGGCAGAAGATATGAACAGACACTTTTCCAATGAAGACATACAAATGGCTAACAGACACATGAAAAAATGTTCAAAATCATTAGCCATCAGGGAAATTCAAATCAAAACCACACTGAGATACCACCTTACGCCAGTTAGAATGGCAAAGATAGACAAGGCAAGAAACAACAATTGTTGGAGAGGATGTGGAGAAAGGGGATCCCTCCTACATTGTTGGTGGGAATGCAAGTTGGTACAGCCACTCTGGAAAACAGTGTGGAGGTCCCTTAAAAAGTTAAAAATTGAACTACCCTATGACCCAGCCATTGCACTACTGGGTGTTTACCCCAAAGATACAGACGTAGTAAAGAGAAGGGCCATATGCACCCCAATGTTCATAGCTGCATTGTCCACAATAGCCAAATCATGGAAGGAGCCGAGATGCCCTTCAACAGATGACTGGATTAAGAAGCTGTGGTCCATATATACAATGGAATATTACTCAGCTATCAGAAAGAACGAATTCTCAACATTTGCTGCAACATGGACGGCACTGGAGGAGATAATGCTAAGTGAAATAAGTCAAGCAGAGAAAGACAATTATCATATGATTTCTCTCATCTATGGAACATAAGAACTAGGATGATCGGTAGGGGAAGAAAGTGATAAAGAAAGGGGGAGTAATCAGAAGGGGGAATGAAACACGAGAGACTATGGACTATGAGAAGCAAACTGAAGACTTCAGAGGGGAGAGGGTGGGGGAATGGGATAGACTGCTGATGGGTAGTAAGGAGGGCACGTATTGCATGGTGCACTGCGTGTTATACGCAACTAATGAAGCATCCAACTTTGCATCGGAATCCAGGGATGTACTGTATGGTGACTAACATAATATAATAATAAAATTAAAAAAAAAAAAAAGAAAGTAATACCTGCCAATTAACCTGATCCACTAATTACTCTAACATGCTTTCCCTATTTTCTAACCGGAGTTCTCCTTCACTTATTGTCTACCATGGGCCATGTCCTATGCTGTGCCTTCACAAGAAATGATCCCATCATCATGGAACTTATGACCAATCTTAGAGTAATTATTATTTTGCTCAGTAACTATATACAGCAAGCAGTGCCCTTTATGGTTATGGAGATACAGTACTAAACAGAACAAACTCCCTTCTCTGATCAGCAGAAAGCAATGAAGCAGTAAAATAAGATTTTTAGATAGTTAGGGAAGCTGGAAAAAGTAATAAAATGGGATTATGGAGCTGAGAGCGATGGGCAGTGGGATCATTGTTTAGATCAGATGATCAGGTGGGGTCCCTCTGGGAAGGAAAGTCTCACTTGACACTGGGGTGGGTCAAGAAGCCAACCATCCAGGCAGGGTGTCACAGCGGCCTGACTTTCCCCACCCTCAGGTTTTAAAAGGAGCCTGGCACAAAATGTTTTACAAGAATACCTTGGCTGGCCTAACTGGCCTGTGTTCAATACCGACCAGCCCCTCCTGGGGAGGAGCTGTGCCAGCATCACCTAGGAGCTTGTGAGGAATGCACATTCTTAGCTCCAGTCCAGTCCTACTTGATCAGAATCTGCATTTAACCTTGGCCATAAGTAATTCATATGTGTACTAAGACTTTGAGAATTCCTAAGATCAAAAGCCATGCCCACCAGATCAAAAGCCTGGTCTCTACAGGCCATTCTTTTGTTTCACATTTTATTGGACAAATTTGGGAACCAGAGCAGGAAAGAGGGCTACTATTTCTTGGGGGCCCTCAAGACCTTCTAATTAAAGAGCAAGCCCAAAGGCTGCCATGTGGGCCAAAGTGATTTATGAATAAAATCAACAAGAAAATGGCCAGCATGGCTGGAGCCTGGTGATGTAGGGGACAGGAATTAGGATTCAGACAGAAAGTGAAGGTTGACACAAACATGCATTGCCAGCCTAAGCCATCTCAATTTCCTTCTTATTGAAATGGGTAGCCTAGGGAGGTTTTCAAGCAAGGGAGTAGTTTGATCTAATTTAAATTTCAAAAGAGAAGGACTGTAGCCAGGCAAGAATAGAAGTAGCCCATACAGCTAAGAGGCTGTACACGCCGGGGGACAGAAGGTTGGGGCTTGAACTAGCGAGGCAGCCATGGTACAGTGAAAAGTGGTCATATTGGGGCTGGGGAGGGGAGTGGTCACGGCAGCTCTGGGCACCACGGTGAGGTGTGCGGGTGGACCCACTACCCTGGCCGTCTGGGGCCCCACCTCCCCTAGGCCACATGGTGACTCATTCTGATGATAAGTAAGGATCAGCAGCTGAGCTGATCCCAAGGACAAAGTAAGAGAATCCATGAACAATACAAGCTTCTCAGTTGATAGAGAAGGCCTGAACTACTCCCAGTTCCTACTCTAGTTCTCATTACTGGATTCTAGCGGGCACTCCCTCCTTCCTTGAGAAATGTCTGAGCAATGGATTTCATGGAAATTAGTAGTCACTTAAAAATGAAACAAATGTTAATTCAAGAAAATACTTCAGGCAAGTACAGACAAAGCCAAGTTTAAAAAGAAAAATCCTAGGGGGGAGGTTAAGATGGTGGAGGAGTAGGGGACACCTTTTTCAGCCGGTCCCCTGAGTTGAGCTGGATAGGTACCAGACCAGCAGGAATATCCACGGAATCAGCCTGAGACGCAGGAAGATACATCTGGATCTCTACAAATGAACATCTCCAGCGCTGAGTATCGAGGTACGAAGCGGGGAGCCGTGAAACCGCGCACAGATATCGGAAGCTAAACAGAAGGGGGAGGGAGCCGCCGTGTCAGGGCGCCGGGAAGCGGTAGCCACCTNGCAGCCACCTGCAAGGGGGAGCGGACAGACCGCGGACCCGCACTCTTGAGACAGCAGGTTGAGAAGGGAGCTCCGGGAGCGCACGCGGGACGGCTGGCGGTTGGCGGGCCACCTG
>NC_048221.1:27525902-27551025 GCF_002007445.2 Ailuropoda melanoleuca
GGGGATGTACTGTATGGTGATTAACACAATATAATAAAATAAAATTAAAAAAAAATAAAAAAAAATAAAAAGAAAAATCCTGAATATTTAAATTAACTTACTCTCTTACCGTTGATGTTTGGCACTAAGAAATAGATTGCACGTTGCTAAACTTCTCCACACTTTAGGAGACAGTTGGCACCTAGCAACTACAGCAAAATGAACTAGGCTCACTCCTGAAACTCAACCTTTTATCCTCTAGAAAGGCCATTTTTAATGAGTTCCCTTTCAGCGCTAAGCTGTGCTCATCTTTCTGAACTCAATCTTTATTCAAAAAGAACGCACATAGGGGAAGCAGCAGCAGCCATTAAGAGGTCAGTGGTGATCATCTTTACATACGAGAGACAAAGCATTGCATTCCTCTCCAAAAAAGTCACTGTGTCATGCTGGAGACTTAGACCTTCACTATTCCATCCAGAATAACACACTGATGACAATGCATTATGATACAGATTCGTTCCTTGCTTTCAAAGGTAGTCTCCCTTACGTGTTTTCCTGGTACTGGTGAAAACAGGCTTTCCCATCAGGCTTGCCTTCTTATTCCCTCTCTGCGGCCAAAACCCAAACATTGCTCCTATTTTAGTTGCACTATTTTTACGTGCGTTTTACACCCAAATTCAGGAGAGGTTTGACAAAGAGCAAGGTAACATTCCAGGCAGTCTCTTTTAAATAGCGATCTATTTTCAGGTTCCAGGATGTGGAACAGTTGGCTTTGAATGTATCACTTTGATACCAGCGTGCCCCTCTTTAGATGTGCTTCTGAGGATGCCTCCTGGCCACCAAAAGAAGGCTGGCTCAATTCATTTCAGCACTGTGATAAAGGGATGGAGAATTTTATTCCCAAGGGGGCTAAGTCTTTTATCGAGTTCTAACGCCAATTATTTTGCAAATTAGATCCACTGGTTACATAACAGGACACATGGACGGCATGTGGACGGACAGGAACAAATCCACCAATATTTCTCCAGCCACATGCCTGTTGAATGACAGGTTAGTAAAGTCATCCTCAGGTTAGAGGACAATAGGATGGTATAGTGGTTAGGAACATAAACTCTAGTCTCAGACTGCCTGGGTTCTTATTCTACTCTAGCTAGCTATGCTAGCCCATTAAAGTTCCTTGATCTCAGTTTCCCCATTTACTATATAGCAATGCTTCCCAAATTATTCACCTAGTATTTTTTTTTTAACATAAGAGTTGTACTGGAATACAATATACATACCATAAAATTCACAATTCAATGGTTTTTAATCTATTCGTAGAGTTGTACAACCATAATCACAATCAATTCTAGGCCATTTTCATTACCACCTGGGGATTTTTTTTTTTTTTAATCCCAAAGCCCAGGCTATGCCCCAGATCAATGAAATCAAAGTCTCTGGGGCTGGGACACAGGCATCAGCCATTTGTGATGCTCCCCCAGTGATTCCAAAGTGCAGACACGTTTGGGGAGACATGGTTCATTGAGTCATTGTCAGGATTACACGGAAAACAGAGACACAGATGGAGAAATGAGAGCTTCTCAGCACAGAGGCTGACCTATAATAAGCACTAAAGTGGCAGTGGGAATAATCACAGCGAGGAAGAGAGAACAGGAAGGGCCAAACAGTCACACTGAAGCTTGTATCGTCTGGACTGCAATGGTGAATTTGTACGTGTCACACATTTGACAGAAATGCATTTCCACGTACAGCATATTCTCGGAGAGAATCTAACTTGGGAATGAGAATTTTGGAGGTGGGACAGAACCCACCAAGGGAACGGGAGTTTACAAGTTAATCTATCACACTTCAAAGTAATCGCCAAGCTTCCTGGGCTTCTAAGAAGCTGCTGTGTAGGCTTCAGGACACTGTTAGAGCGCGACCCCTCCATGAAACCTTTACTCACTGGACTTACTCCTTTTTGTGCATTAGCATTCTGCACACCACATAACACAGCACTTACTCTCCCGCACTGGGTTCGTTTAGAAGTGAGTCTCCCTCACCAAGGGACGAGCGCCTTACCGGCAGCAACAATACCCAATACGTTAAAAAAAAAAAAAAAAAATCATCTCCAGAACACAGCATGTGTTTTGAGATGAAGTATACAAATGTTCATTGGATTGAAGCAAGTGAATTCTTAAACACTGCCAGTCCAGGAATGAAGAATGTGCTTGTTCCAAGGTTCTCAAAATTCGTAGTGGCCATTGTAGCTCACAGAAGACTGGCAAGCAACACCCGCAATTTCGCTCTGTAAGGCACACCCTGAGGAGCCTGGCTTTGGGTACTTAAGAACTCCAGTGAATAAATGGCACAACCACAAGCTGTTATTAAGAACACTGCATTATGTAATATCAACACTGAGATCGAGAAGGGAAAAAAAAACTGTCATCGAGGGGAAAGATTAATATCAATTAATTTTCTTTTACAGATTATGCAGAAGTCTTCAGGCTTCTGAGGAGAATTTCCAAAAATTTTATAGCACACAGGAATTTGTATAGACTCCAGGAGCAAAAAGCAGGTCCCCAGATGGGTTAAGAGGGTAACAGTCGAGAGGAAGAACAAAAGACAGAGGCATTTCAGCAAGTGTAGAGTCATGGGACTGGGAATAAAAGACAGGCAGGCTTTAGAGAGAACAGGAAAAGCTTACAGATTCAAAAGAAATAAAATCGTAATTATAAAAGCACTTACATGGTTACACAATCAGCGATACTACCAAGGACCCTCTCTGGAAAGAGAGTGTTCTTTGCTTTGGGGTTTTCAGATAGTTAACAAAAGCCATTAGGTAAAGTCCATCAGAGTACAGATTCCTTTCATTAGCATCTTCCTTCAAGTACAAGATAATAATGTTTGATTTGTGGCATGGGAATCAAATCCAAGAAATTCACTATATAGTAAACTCGGGCAAATCATCTCTTTGGACTTTGCTTTCCATTTCTAAAATGAAGCCTTGGATCAAGAGAGTGCTTCCCCAAGTTTGTTCTGGAAGATTTAAAAGACATTACTTGAAGAAAATGTTTCATGTTCAAATAGATTTGGGAAAGGGTTGGATAATGCAGCTACACAGGTTTCTTCCTTTCAGGGCTTGGCAGAAGTTTATCTGTTAATGCTAGTTCTGCGAGAGGACGCAGATCTGCAGCATTTCCCCAACCACAGAATGCTTTTGGGGCAGACCTCATCAAGGGACTAGTATTTTACTGAACTCACGTTAGAAAATTCTGGATTATAAAGATCTTGCAAGTTATTTTCTGGGTTAAAAGTCCATGGATTCCTAATAACTGTCACATGAAACCAACACCGTAAGATTATCCATCAATAGCCAACTAAGATAACAATTAGCATTTGGGCAGAAATTAGATACAAAATCTCCAATTGCAAAGCGGTACAAAGAAGGGGTAACTGGTATTCTCTGTACATACGGAGAATTCTTTCGTTTTACTATAATTCCTCCAAGCTGAGCATTGGTGGGCTAGATTCATGCCATATTTCCTAATATTTATCCTATTTATCAAATATATCCATTGCATCCTAGCTTCTAGGCATGTTTACAAATAACACACGGGAAAAAAAAAAAACTGATAGCATAATGGCTTAAAACTCCACAGTCACCATTTTCCAAAAGATTTCCCTCCCCCTCCCTCTCCTTCTGTATCTACTGTTGAGGTCCAGCGGTATCCTCTGTGTTAGCCGTGCCCTGCGGTCTCTCTTCCTGCCCCCTGCACAACTCCTACCATCCACAATCCTAGAGCATACAAAACAAAATACATGGTCTATTGAAAGAAAGAATAGAGCCTGTAAATGGGAGAGAAAGCCAGACATACCACACCATTTCTTTTGAACAGAGTCAAATGTCCTTTTAATAACCTCATGGGGNGGGGGGGGGGGGACCCCCAAAAAAAAAAAAAAAACCCAAAACAAAAAACCAAACGAAAAAAAAACCAAAAAAAAAACAAAAAAAAACACTGAAAGAAAAACAAAAACGATGTAAAAAAGAAAGGTAGTGGGAGCAGAGATCTGGGACCGGTGGGCAGCAACGAGGGGAGTTACTTCCTCGCCAGCACCAATTTGCTCGACGTACAGCATTTTATTTCATGTTCTTGGCATCCCCACTAGGTAGTTCCTATTGTTCCAATTATTTGGCTGATAAAGCCAAGGCTCAAAGAAGTGAAATAAATCACCCAAGTCCCAAAGCTGAAAGGGACAGGCCCAGGACCTGCACTCAGGTCCATCCAAGGCCAAAGGATGGGCTCTTCCCCAGAACTGCCTGCTTTTATGCCAGAAAATGTGAACTTAGACTTAAGTCACCCCTCGATTTCCTAGAGCTTACAGGTGAGGGGGCCTGGACGGACTCAGATCCTGAGGCTACCACGGGGCGCTGCCCAGAATTACGATCATTTCCCTCACTTCCCTTTCTCTTCAAAAGTGTCTTTCTCCTGCTGGATTTGGATATCTATAGAAAAGCAGATATTTGCCCGCAAATTGTCCCAGCCAAAGCCTGGTCCATCTGCGTTTTTTCTGCCCATCTAAACTAAATATCCCGAACTAAATATCCACAATGAGACAGGAAGGAAAAGCCAGAGTGTTGCAAAAATCTGACTGAAAGACTTGCGCCCTTCCCAGTACCCTGCAAGGTGGACTTCAGTTCCCTAGAAATCTGGACCGACTGTTCCCAAGCCAAGGTCTGAACTGCAGGATCCGGAGCAGCTCCAGAAAGCGGGAGAAGACGCAACACACAGCTCTCTCTGGGCTTTCCGGAACAGGAAGGAAAGGGCAGCTGCCTTCAGTTAAAGGCTGGAGGGGGTGAGGGGTCAAACAACTCTCAACACCTGGATTCTGACCTTTCTCCCACTAGACAGAGAACTGAAGATTCTCCCTTTCGTGGTAATTCATTGTGTCTTCGTTTACGTTTTGCACACTTCTCACTACTGGGTTCAACTTCCCAATTTAAAAAGATCCCAGTAGCTGGGAGGGTAAGAAAGGACAAGGAATCTGGGATCTTTTAAGACTCCCAAGGCTTTCCTTTTCTTGTGCCTTTCTGCTTTCTCACTCTCTGCCTCTCCTTGAAGAGCAACAAGGGAAGAAACTGCAGGAAAGCCACATAAGCCTCAGATTTAGCTCACAAATTTGTCAGTGGCATCCTTCTATCTCCTTCTCCATCAGTGCTTTTCACCTTAGCTTTTTTTTTTTTTTTCTTTTTTAAACTTCAACTCTTCCTATTGACTTTGAGCATTGCTTGGAATAACACTAACCACTGCCACACTAGCTTAAAACGGTACTACCTGGACATTATCTGGTAATGGGGCACAACTGAAGAAGGCACGGAGCTCTCAGGAAAGCCATCAGCCACAGCTGAAAATGAGGCATTGTGGAGCTTCTATGAGTTCTATATGCCCCTTCTAGTCCCTCAAGAATCACAGTCTGGGAATGTAAGCAACTGCAGGATTGTGACAAGTCCATCCACGGACAGCAATCCCAACCTTGACTACACCATGGTCCCAGTTGATCGCTTTAGAACAAAGGAATTGCTTAAATGTGTAGCCCTTAACACCCCCTGTTCCTGAGTTAAAAACAAAGGTCCATCAGTTGACCTATAGAGCACCCCTTGCTCACCTCCTTTCATTCCTTCTACCTGCCATGGTAAGAAAACCCAGGGAAGACATGCCAGCTCAGACCTTCCTCCTGCCTCCTGAGAGAATCAGCTGCTGCCTTCTCTATGTTTTATCATGGCCCTCTTCACACTGGGCCCCCCTTCCTTATGTGCTTGTCTCCCCAGCTGGCTGTGAACTTCTTCAGCTTAGGAACATTGCTGTCTCATCTTGACAGCCCCAAAAATAGAGATGATAAACAAAAGTGTCTGATGGAGTGGAGAGTGAATGAATAAATGAATTAGCATTTTTTTAAGCTGTCTCCAAAAAATTTACCTTCTAGTATGTAAGTCGAGACATACAGTAAAATACATGAGACAAAACAGTAAGTGACAAAGATCAGAAGTACAGGAGGAGGGGACCTCTGGACTTGGCTAAAAATGTAAATGGCAAGCCTGTTAGGAACATGAGCAGGAATCAGATGTGCACAGGTGCACAAACAGATGAGAAGGTTCTGCTTGGGGGAAGCAATGTCTAGGTTCAGGGTCTGCCGAGTTCTAGATGCCCAAAGAGACCTTCAACACCAAACAAAGGATACTTTTCCTTTTTTTTTTTTTTTTTTTTTTTTGGTCTGGACATTAGAGAGGAGCTTATAAGGACTATTAATCTGGTGGCAAGGTGGACAGGAACTGGTTGTCAGGGAGACCCATCATTTGGAGAAACCGGTTTACACAGCAGCGGAGGAAACCCTTACCAGTTACCCATTTTAACCAAACAAGATTTGTATTTGAAAGAATAAAGGAGTTAAGACCGTTGCACAAACAAGGAGAACTAACATTCACAGAGAACAAATGGCATCAGAGACAGAATTCATGGGTCAGGCAGGAACTTGCCTTCAAATTCTATTCAATTTAATTCAAACTCTCTGAGAGATTCAGGAACATTCTGCACCTGTAAGTTTAAAAAAGGTTGTGTTTCCAACAGGAAATAGAAGCATTCCTGAGGTCTGTGTGAAGAGTCTTGACTAAAGATGTGGGCCATGTTAAACAATCAAACAGATGAATGATGAATGAATGATGAATGGTGGGGCACCAGAAATTAGCAACAAGGAAGAGCCATTACCCCTACCACTAAAGGAACAAGGGGAGGAATTTTGTTATTCAAGGCCAACCAGTGCTACCCACAGAGGCCAAGCCAGAGGGAGCTGCAGGAACAGGGCACAGATGAGGCTGCAAGGCAAAAGAGGGGGATAAGAAATATCCTGATTCCATTCTCTGCTCTCACTGCAGACATGTACCCATGCCTCCTGCTGGGCAAACCAGCACGGAAGTGGACGGGTGCGGGACAGGGAAGAGTGGAGAAGGGACCTTGGTGAAACAAAGCTTAAAGAACACAAGAAATTATGAAAGAGGAAAAATCCAAGTGTGAGGGGCAAGAGGGTTATTGGAAATGAAGAATATGATTGATAAATCTAAAATTTTAAAAAACAATTGTGGAAGGCAAGGTACAGAATATTTCACAGGGCAAAAAGGAGAGGGAAAACGAGAGACAAGTCAGGAAGCACAGAAGAGGGGTCCCACAGAGAGCTCTTGATTACCAAATGCCAAGGGTACGGGGTACGTGTCTGGGGATGCTCTGGGGAAAACACAAGCAAACAGGAAGAAATGAATCCTGATCTTTCTTTAGGATTCCACAACGTGTTGTGATAAAACAATTCCTTTGCCCCTGAGTCCTTGAAGCATAAAGAAATCTGGGGCAATCTGTTCCCTTACCATATCAGAAAAGTAGCTTTTTTGTTTCAAAGGCCTGTGGTGAGACACAATTGCACGACGTTACGACGTTAATCAATTTATTTCAATTGAGAGAGAAACACAAATGAAAGGTCCCCATTTCAGAAAAGGCCATGAAAATGTGAAGACGTTATTATTTCTAAGCTGAGAGGAGAGACGAGATTCTCTGCCTGGCACATTGCAGAAAGGTTCAATCAGCCAGGGCAGGGGAATAGATTTAAAATAGAAAAGTAATGGGAAAAGGGCTTTCCACGTAACAGAGTCGGTGACTGATGAAAAACCATCCCTCCAGAGCCAGTTCTATTAATACCCATTTCTTCCAGGCAGTTTGGAAAGTTTGAAAACCTACGTAGTTCTCATTTCCTAAAGCTTCTGAGCCTAATTACATATTTGTATCCGTACATAGATTTATATATATACATAGGTCTCATCCAGTGAAACAGATAGCTGCACATTCAACTTGTAGATCGCCATCTTCAAATAGAGATCTAAATTTGGAAAAACATCTGTATGCTGTATGCTGTTTTTCAAAGAAATAAAAAGGAGAATACTGGCCAAAAGACCATAATACCCAACTCACTGATTCATTCATTTATGCAACAGGTATTTGTTGGACATTCACCTGATCACAAGCATACGACCTAATGCTTCATGACTCCAGCCCTCGCAAATGAACACTGAGCCAGTTCAGGGAGCAAGCTTTCCTAAGCCAAATTTTGGAGGTGCATTTCAGCACCAATTTGAAAAATCAAAAGCATAGGCTTCCCAAATGTCTAGAAACTACCCAGAACCACCTCCCTTTAATTTATCCCCTTACAGTTAGGTGCCCCACGCTCTCTTGTAGGTCAGAAATAACAGGGACAATTTAATGCCTTATGACTGTCCATTAAATATCTAAATTATGTGTATTCAGATGAAAGCTGCTATAGTATTTTAATAAAACCACACTAAATAAGGCAGCTGGTAATAAATCTCTTAATAAAAAGGTAGTCAATGGTGCATTTAATTTGATGACAGTCCACTTTCAAATAATCCAAAAATTGGATTTTTTAAAAATAAGATGCAAAGTCCACCTCTCTCATGCTGTTCTGAAGAAATGTTATTTGCACACTTAGAAGACATCAATGTTAAGAGGCTTTCTTGCATATTTGAATTTGGTTGGAAAGCTTTGTTATTTGTTTCAGTTAAATGAATACACGTAATTGTCCAGCTACCCCAGGACATTTATGAAAACAAGATGTTCTGTCTTAACGAGGTTAGCTTGAGAGTGACATTCGAATCTGAGATGCCTCATTAGCTGCTCAGAAAACAGACTTCAATCTTCTGCTTTCCCTTTTCTAATATTAGCTAGCTAACAATAATTCAATTGCTTCAGTAACTCCAGGTGACTCCAATTTCATAGCAAGTTCTTCCAAAGGCTAAAGGGATCACTTTAAGTTCCTAAAAGCTTGACAGTAAATGTGTTTACATCACTTTGTATGGCTCTAGCCCAGCACCATGCACTAAGGGGAGGAAGACAAGGAAAAAAAAAAAATATATATATATATGTGTGTATATATACACATGTATATATGTATCCTGGTCATTCTTTATGAATGGTGTGTATATATCCTCCAAAATCTGTTTCTGAACATAGAGAAAAGACATTTAAATACACAGAAAGAGACAGAGAGTTACAACCTGTTTAAGTATCTAGTTGATATTTACATTGTCTGCCCTTTGTCATTTAGCCTATAGTTTAAAATGAAAAAAAAAATCTTATTCTCATAAATTACCTCCACAATTTCATTTGCTGGAAAGCAGCCAGTTTAATTTTTATCATATGGAGAACATACTCCTTTCCATGAGGAGGACATTTTAAGACTAACGTAAAAGAAAACAAGTTGAAAAGGTAATATAAAACAAAACAATTGACTCCAAAGAGAAAATGGGTCATGTGGATTCTTATGTTAATATTCTAAAATAAGTAAAAAATTAACAAGGGTAGGCATACTCCATTACCGCTAAAGATAGTCACAAAAAGTTTATACAGATGTGACTATATTTATTTGCACAAACACAGTTCCAAATTTCCTTTTGACTCCTGGGGAAGGCTAATTCCTAGAACACATTTCCTAGATGTCCTCTTTCATAGACCATGTCTTTGGACATGAAATTAATTCCAGGCAAAGAAATAAAATACTCAAAAAAGGAAAGTGGTTTTATGACCTGACCTTTAATGTTATTTTAAGAGACACTGTCATGGATCCTTGACTCTGCTGTCCATGCATCTTTTACCCATCTCTTGAGGGTCAAACAAATTTGGATATGGAAAACTTCCGAATCAGAAAAACGATGTGTACATCGACTAAGTTAATGCACTGGGGAAAGGATCGTTGTTTCCTGGAAATTTCAAAGCTAATGGCTATAGGTCGGCTAAAGCAGAATGACATACATATATACATATGCACACAGATATGCATTGATATACATATATATGCACCTGTACATGCATTCATAAATATACATACATATATACATATAGCTGTATAAATATACAGTTGATTTTTGGTTTTGGTTTTGTTTTAATTTGCAGAGTCTGTCTTACATTACCTAAACTATTATTACAGCTTGGGACAAACTTGAAATGTGAAAACTGACACTGCCTTATTTTATTTTGAGGAGGAGAAATTTTGGCATATCCTCCAGACCAGAATGGGGAAAGAAAGCCCCTCCACCCCTATGTCAGCCAGGAGGAACATTAACATTTTGAGATTTCTAGCAAATTAACAGCCCAGGTAACAAAATGCAAGAAACTTTGGCCAGTCGCTTACTCACTCGGTTGGATCTGGCCACTTCTCCATGTATTCCCACCACACTAAATGGAGCATGAGTCATTTGAGTAATGAGTCAGAAAACGTTTAGCAGCCTCAGTGCAACAGACAACGTGATGCTTAAGATAAATTTCAGAGGTATTAGGACAGTGTTTTCATTTTAGCTCTAGGCAGACCGTATCTCTCACTGGTGATAAACAAAATTCTTCCCTCCTTCCCAGGAGACAGAAGCTGGATCATATGCTATCTCAAGCTTCATTCCATCCCTAAGATGTAAAATTTCAAAAAAAAACAATTGTAAAAGGCAAAGGCAATGTATCAATGTGTGCCCAAAGCAAAATGTGTATCGTGAAAGGCTGTCTGAATTCGTATTGTGAAATGCTGTCTGATGAATTCAGTGGTCACTTCAATGACAACTTCCCCCTCAAGCATTACACATTCTTGCTAAAAAGAAAACGCTCAACATGGGGCACCTGAGTGGCTCAGTCCTTAAGCATCTGCCTTCGGCTCAGGGCATGATCCTGGAGTTCTGGGATCGAGCCCCACGTCAGCCTGTCCCGCTGGGAGCCTGCTTCTTTCTCTCCCACTCCCCCTGCTTCTGTTCCCTCCTCTCTGGCTGTCTCTCTCTGTTAAATAAATAAATAAAATCTTAAAAAAAAAAAAAAAGAAAAGAAAATGCTCAACGTGAAAAAAAGTATTTTTAAATGAATTTTAGAATTCAGTGGAATTAATTTATCATCACGAATTTTTTAAATCCCCACGCCTAGATTATCACAATAGAAATTACCATTAGGCTTCGAGTTTTAATCACAGTTAACACTGTTAGCTGATTTTAACATTTCTTTCCAAATCCTGTTTTAATACTGAATGCTATTGTATCCTTCCAGTTAATCTTAAGGTCCTTTTAGCACAAAGCCAACCGCCCAACTGTTGTGTGTTGCCGAATGCCATCATGGAGGCAGTATAAAATAATGTACAGGACTGCTGGTTTGACGGTGAAAAGGCCTGAATTTGAGTACTGTCTTGGCAATTCACTGCCTTTCAAGCTCAGGCAGGTCACTCCTTCAGTGCAATAAGTTTCTTCTGCTACAGGTTTCATCTTGCATGACAGTTCCTATCAGCCAGTTGAGGGTGTCTGCAGTGTGGACAGGATGCTGAGGGATGGAGCGCCACGTGTGATGAGCGATACCTGTCACGGGTGTACTACAGGGGAGTAGCGGCAATTTTGCCTTGTATTTGTCATTCATTCAGTAGAGCAGTGCTGCTCACATGTGCATACAAATCGCTGGGCATTTTTTTTTTTTTTAATGTGGATTTAGACTCAGTAAGTCTGGGGTGGTTGGCTGAAATGACACATTCCTAACACGATCCCAGGTAATGCTGATAATGCTGATTCAGGGACAACACAAGAAGCAGGGTAAGGCCCCTTGCAGCTCCCACTAAATACATGCACACACTCCCTTCCTACTTCACGTATGTGAAAAGATGCTTGCCATATGCCATGAATAGTAATAAACACATTAAATACATGATCGCACTGATTTCTCAACCACTTACCCTTGCTCCCCCCCCCCAAAAAAAAGGTAGCTAGCTCAAAGTTTCCAGGGAAGAAAATGAAGATTTAAAGAGGATAATGAATTTGCCTACCATCACAATGCTGATAGGTAGTGTAGATGAGATTTGAACCCTGGGAAACTAACCTGATGAGCACCCTTGTTCTTGATCTCTATTATATATTGTCTCAATATCATTACAACATTGGACTGTATGCTTGGTTCCAGCCAGTAGGCTGTTTTACACATATTACCTCTTCCTCTTTTCTTAACAATCCCAGGAGATGGGTTATATCATTATTTTTATATTACAGATAACAAAATTAATTAACCTTCCTTCAACTGCATCAAACTCAGTGAAACTATAGCAATTCCTATTTAAGTAAAAGATTAGATCAATAAAATACCAATAATGAACTAAACACAAGGAACAGTATACTAATGAGAAGAAAATTTAGCAGCATGCATATTCACCAGGCTAAAAAAAAAATGCTTACAGCTATCAGTGAATATATAGAAAACATGCTCTTGTAAATTCACACCCTGGAAATGCATTTTTGACAGTGAGTCCAAATGCCTCTGTAGAAGTTAGCCATGAGGTCATCAGAGTCCAAATGATCAATGGTCCCAAACAAAACCCATCAGTGGGATTTACAGTTGGAGAAGTAGCAAAGATTCATTTCTTATCACCCTCTTTTGCTACCTAAAAGATCCTTCTTTATTAACAAGCTAATGAAATAAGATTGTATCAGTAAATTTCCCTAGAGATGAGACTCCAGTACAAACAGCTGACAAATGGATGCTGTGCTTGTGCATGCTTAAGAAGAGCAAACACCACAGCCACATGAGCACAGCATTTTTGCTTTATTTTAAGGACAAGTTTCAAACCTAAAGGTTTAAAGTATGAATCTCAACCTTGGTTGCAGGCTGCCCTCTGGAATCACGTTGTGTGTAGGAGACATAAAAATACATACATACATACATACATACATACATACATAATGATATCTAGATCCCGTCCCCAGAAATTCGGATCTAATTGGGCTGCGGTGCAACCTAGGGATCAGGATATTTTAAAGCTTCTTGGTTTTCTACTGTATAACCTAAATTGAGAATGACTTGATTAAAGCAACGCCTGTACTGTGGCAGGAGGAGGGGGAGGTGCTGAGTGCAAATAGCTGTCAAAGAAATGAATGTCTAATTGCTGAATGTCATCATCAGAGCAGACTGTGCAGGTACTGAGATATTGGGAGTCTTTCTCTCCTGAAGGTATACTTAAATTTCATAAGCAGGTATATTGTAACAGAAAAGAATTTTGCAAAACATTTCCTAGTCTTTAGGACCAGAACTATTTTCTCCCCTTACCAGAAAAGTATCCATTAGAGGGCAGTCTCTTCTTGGGAAGAAATGAATGGGGACACTTAACCTTCTCACCTGACCAAAGTTTAAAATATTGGCTGAGACTGTAACACTTGCACAAATTTCCTTCAAGACAATTTCCAGGAGATGAAGTATGTGGGGCAAAAAAAATTTGTATTATATGTCAAGATACTGCCAAATTAAATATTTATATCTGTCTGCAAAAACTAAAAGGATAAAAGCTTACCCTAAAAGATAAATATGCACATGCATGAGAGGCCCTGAGGTGTACAAACATAATAATAACAACAAATAAAAGTAACATTTATTATATGCTTACTATGTGTCAGATTCCAATGCTATGGAATTTAAATATTTGACTTGATTCTCAGAACAATTCTATATTTTATACATAACTGAAGATACAAACTGTGAAAAGAAATTTGTCTAAGTCCATACATCAAATAAGAGGCCAAGCCAACGTTTGAACCCCATTTGTCTGATTCCGAAGCCAAAGTCTTGTCGCCACCAACGATACCCTACTGAGTCAGAAGCAGCAGGGCCCTCGTGATCAGGAGACCACGTAACTTAGAACACATCAGCACCAGAAAGCATGAGCCTCTTCACATTAGGCTATCCACGAAACTGAAGAAAAGGTGATTTGAGCAAAGTGAGAAATTCCTTACTTTCCTTACTCTTTTTCATATTTTAAGAATTTTCACAAGCTGTGTATGGTGCCCTTCATTTTCTTAGGCAACTCCTCTCAATCCCATTAAGAATGAATTTGGCATTCCGACGGCTACGTCTTCAGTCACTGTACAGAACCTTGAACTAGCTAGTCCCATTTCCTCAGAGACTTATTTCCTAGATCAGGGGTTGGCAAACGTTTTCTGTAAAGGGCCAGATAGTAAATATTCCAGGCTCTGTGGGCCCCATGGTCTCTACCGCAACCACCGAACTGAGCTGGTGTAGCATGAAAGCAGCAGAGCTGACATGCTGATGTTGATGACAGATGATTCGAACGAAAGGGCAGGGCTGTGTTCCAGTAGAACTTTATTTATGGTCACTGAAACAATCATTTTCATGTGTCAAAAATTCCTCTTCTTCTTCTTTTGATTTTTTTCAACCATTCGAAAATGTAAGAACCATTCTTAGCCCAGAAGCCACACAAAAATAGGCAGTGAGCTGGATTTGGCTGATGGCTGTCATTTGCCAACCCCTGTCCTAGATGATAAGGTGTCCTATGTTAAAGGCATTTGCCATGATGCAAAGGTGTGGTCATGTTCAAAAATGGCAATAGATCCATGCTTAAAAAGCAAAAGTATCTCCAGGTACTGGTGTGTCAGAATCACTCGTCTTCCCTAAAACCGCTTTTAATATTAACCACAGATTATCTCTGTACCAAAAGTATCCCAGTTAAATCACCAGCCCTCTAGGAACCAACAACAACTAACCTCAATACCGACTTTAAAGAAGCTCATCACACACAATTACAATGTCTTCTGTCTCATAAACACTTCTGGAGAAAGGATTCTAGAATTTGACACCTGAAAGGGATTTTTAAAGATCAGAGACCAGTTGTTCCCGAAAGGCATTCTCCAGAGCTCCCAGGTGCCTTACAGATATCTGTGGAAACAACCCCACAAAATGCCCCTGGGTAAGAAATCTAGCATTTGCCACAACACGGATGGACCCAGAGGACAGATGCTAAGTGAAATAAGTCAAATGGAGAAAGACAAATATCATATGATTCCACTTATATGTGGAATCTAAAAAATAAAATAAAAAGCAAACAAATGAGAAACAGAAAGACCCATAAGGACAGAGAACTGATGGTTGCTAGCCAGGAGGATGGGGGGATGGACAAAATGGGTGAAGGGGAGCGGGAGATACAAGCTTCCAGTTACAGAATGAAGAAGTCGTGGGAATAAGTAGTGTAATAGCACTGTATGGCGACAGATGGTAGCTACACTTCTGGTGAGGATAGCATAACATAGGGCTGTCCAATCACTAGTTGGACACCTGAAACTAATGTCACAGTGTGTCAGCTCCTCTTCAATAGAAAGAAAGGAAGGAAGGAGGGAGGGAGGGAGGGAGGAAGGAAGGAAGGAAGGAAGGAAGGAAGGAAGGAAGGAAGGAAGAAGGAAGGAAGGAAGGAAGCAGAAGGAAAATCTAGCAAAAGTCTGCTGAAGCCAGCTCCCACCAGCTCATGAGAACTGCTTGTTGAATTTTGGGGGTTTTGTGAGCCAACTAACATCAGGTTGATAATCTGAAGTTGTCCGAGGTGGGAGGTTTTACACCACAAAAATCCCCAAATCTGCCAATGCTGCATATCAAGATTGGTTGTTGTTGTTGTTGTTGTTGTTTTCTTTCCCTCTGAGACCCAGTTGTTAAACATTTATCAGCATACCACTGCCCATTTACCCACTTCCAAGAAGTTCCTCTTAGATCTGTTTTATACACACAGACTCTCTCACTCACTCAATGAATGGTTGAGTTCAGAGAAAAGTAAGGATTGCCCCCAAGCCAAAAATAAGTGGATAAAGAATCAAACACTGTTCTGTTATCATCCTTAAATTATTGTTCCCTCCGTAATCCCAAATGTGCTCTCATTTCATATGAAATATGGTCAACTGCAGACTAAAGAATTTAAACGTTTAGCCTAGGACCAAAATTTTTTTAAAACCTATTACCCCTCTAATTTTATAGGTTCCTCTAACTTGGACAAAAGAGAAAGAAATGACAAGGGACCACACTCCATTGTACAATCATGATTCCAAAAGTGACATTTCTACTTCTGCATAAATGCTAGCTAACTACCCACAAAGCTCCAGCCCGTTTCCTTATTTCCTTACTTTTGCTATTGCAGAATGAAGATCTTTTCAGTGTGATACCTAGCAATGCCCTAATGTTCCTGTACTATTTCTGTTTGTTTTGAGGCAGGAGATTCTCTGATTATTCCTGGTTCCTGGTCTCACTCCGCTAAACTACGTGAGCCCATAAACCTAATCTAAACAAATCATTTTGAATTTACTTTTTCTACGTTTGCTGCCTTCGTCTTAGTTTTGCATCACTTCAGGCATCAACAGAACCGTTTTAATACAGCCCTTTCCCTTTAACTGTACAAGTTTACAAAATAAAAAAGAACATTTACAAACTGCTAGTTGAGCTAGAATATCTAAAATGAGATTATATCCCTATTTGTCAGTAAATATGAAAACAGTTCATATAAGAGTAAGCTGAAGCTGAATGGTCTCTACCTAATTCCGAAACATTTCTCTCTAAGGTTTAGGAAAGAATACCCAGGACTCAAATGTTCCTGAGACTTTGCAACAACATATTCATGCATAATCAGAAATGCGCAAACTTTAATAAATCTACCTCTCCAATCTTCAGAAAGCAATTTTTGGAGCCAGACACAGATGTATTTTGTTAGAGTTCGGCTGAAACTCTTTACATTATATAGTCATGGTGGAATAACCTGGGGTTATTCATACACAGCTTTAATTATTTATCTATGGACACACATGGTGTTATTTTTCATTCAGATCCATAGCTAGTTACACATTCTGCAGGAAAATATTTAAATGAAATTCTGCGACTCACCAAGTCTTGTAGTCAAGGCAAGAAAGATCTATCAGCAGTCTGTGAGTCAACATCACACACCTACAAATTAAACCAGCCGTGGTACTCAAATGCACATCTCAACATAAAATTAATACTTCAATACATAAATTCTAACTCCAGTTGCTTTTCAAGAAAAACCTTCCAGAAACTTATTTTCTCTTCTTCTTCAATCAGTTCACAAGTAATGGAGCAGAATCAGTTACCTAGAGCCCTTTCATAGTCCATAAAAATATTTCCCAAATTCGGGTCCTGTGGAACAGGACTATGAGAGATATCACCATTGTTTTACTATTTTTTTAGAAGTTCCAAATTTGAGTAAGGCTGGGTGATGCTGGGTTTAATCAGTTTTCTTTTCTTGGGGCAATCTAGGAGCCTTCCTATGCTAATATTCTTTGGGATTCGACAAGGAGGGCATTAAAATGAACAGTTTTCCACACATTTTAAGCCAAATTTTAAACCTTCTTCCCATGGAGTACTTCTAGAAGCAAGTGTCCCATGAGGCACTCTTTGAAGAATGCTGGTTCAAAGGACACAGTTGGGTTTAAATATGAGTGCCAAAATGAGAGCAAGAGAGAGGAGAGAATCATGTGAGGTCCCTCAGCCGTGAGTACACCAGCAGCAGTGAGATGACCCAATAGGGCCTGCTGAGCTCTTCCTCACCGGTTTCCAGATCCATCAAAAGAAGGAAGCACCCTAAGGGGGTCAGGATGGGAGATCAGCAATCCCATAAGATAAACTCGCCCCAATCTACTTGCTAGTTCCCATGAGTTACCATTTACTCATCACAGTAGTCAGATGTGTTCTAATCCATCAAGCTTCAAACTTAAGAATTTTCTTTGTACGTTCTTTTTTATTATTATTATGTGTGTCGGTCGCCATACGATACTTCATTAGCTCTGGATGTAGTGTTCCGTGATCCACTGTTTGCGTGTAACACAAGAACTTTAAAAACAGACGGAACTTCACATGCAGCTGAGAGTCAACAAGAGGCAAAGGACAGCAAGCATCCTGCCAAGAACGACAAGTTTAGAGAAGAGTCTTCCTTCCATCTAAGCTCAATATAGAAGAGTAATTACCTGATATTCACCGGGATAAAGAAAGGGGTTTGGAGAAATAGTTTGTATTGTCCCTAGAGTTTGGAGGTAAACCGACAGGCCCTTAGAAGCCACGAAGTCCCACTCTCATTTCACAAATGGGAAAATGGAGGCTCAAGGCATTTCATGGTTTGGTCAAGGCCAAGCAAGGCATTAACTAGATGCAGATTTGGGAGTGCTACTCAGATCTCTTGACTAATGGGTCCATTGAGCCAAAGGGAGTAGCTGACAAGCCCATGTGATTATCTCTGTCTCTATTTCTTGCTCTTTTATGAAGATTTAGCCACCATTTATTGAGCTTCTGATAAATGCAGGTGCTGTGTTAAAACATTTATAAATATTCTCTCATTTTATCATCTGACCATGGTAATGTTGTCAGCTTTATCCTTACGGTATAGCCATCACACAGAGAAGTGTCACGCCATGTCCAACATCACACAGTTTATCAGGTGTAGAATGTCTAATGGGGAGGCAAGTCAGCTTGACTTCAAAACTCATGCACTTCACTCGACTTTCTCTTTTTACCTAGTCCACCCTTCTGCCACTCCTTCTCCTTCCTATTTCCATTTAAAAGCAGTTGTGATTAAAATCAAAGGTCAGCTGCCCATAACTTAACTCAAATGTTCTTTCTTCCTTGCTTTTAGAGACATATTACTATCTTCCATCATCCAAGTAGACCAAGAAGGATTTAGGCTGAGATGAGTATGCATCAAATAATCTGGGTGTCATTACCAATCGGGCACTCTGGAGGGGTCATTCTCTTGGCCCTTATGGAAGCTGAACTTGGTCATACTTCCTTTTTCCCCCATATCTACTAAAGATCAACTGACACAGAAGGGATGAATTTGCTAACAATTTACTACTGATTTCTTTAAAACACGCATCATCAATAAAGGAGGCACACAACCAAATGACTTTGGAATCCAGAGACAGGACCTGAAAAATACACCCCTAAATTTTTCAGATAGGGCCATACAGATCCTTTGCATCAGAATCCCTTGAAGCTGAAACTTCCTGACCCCATCCCAGCCTAATTAAGTCAAGATCTCTGGGATGGGATCCAGGACTCTGCATTTGAACAAGCTCCCCTGGTGATTATAATTTACACCAAAGTCAACCTAACCTAAGAAGTGACTTCTAAGTGTGTGGCTTATGGGACTCATATGTTTCCCAAGTTTTCCTCAAGAAACCGGAGTCCAGCTGCAGGAAGAATTGCTCATAAATATAATGATGACATCACATACTGGAGACAATGTCTGTGTGAGGCCAAAAAAGAGGGATGAAAACATTCTCCTGGGAGAGGCTATCCTCTGGGGTGGGTGGGATGTGCCAGATAGGTGACTCTGCAGATATCAGGAACAGTGCTATCTGTGAAACATGATTATCTTCCTTGGTGCTAATTTTAAACTCAACAAAAGTCAACAAAAAACCATGTGAATGTTGTTTTAACTCTTTTTTTCATAGAAAACCTAATACATGCAAGCACTGGGTAATATATTCAAATAGATGCAAAGCACTTCCAGTGAAAAATGAGTCTTCCTCCCACCCAGGCCTTCTAGGGACGACCACTGTTTCCTGCATTTCTGAAACACACTGAGCAGAGTAGCACATATATGTGTGTACTCCATTCTGTTACTACCATGGGAGGAAGCCCATTATGCCCACAGTTCGGTATCTTTCATTTCCCCCTCAATGACATATGTTGGAGGCCATTCTCCACATAACATATACATTACATAATTCCTTTTAACAGTATCACAGCTTTCCATTATATAGATAAACCACAGATCTTGGCAGGTTCACTTGTGACGGATATTATGTTTCTCCCATTCCTTGAATGATACTACAAGGAGCACTCTTATTCTTATGTCTTTGCCCACCTGTGAAGATTTATCTTCAGGATACATTTTTAGAAGTAAAATTGCAAGGGCAAAGGATACATGAGTTTTTATTTGAGATGTTGCCAAATTTTCCCTCCAAAGAGGCTGCAGCAATTTACACTTCTATTAATAGTACCTGATACTGCTTTTCCCCCCACACTCTCACCAATACGGTGTACTTCTGATTGTAATTTAATTTGCCACTGAGACTTCTTACTGGAGAAAGTGCTGACCAGATAACATGAATAGAACTTGGCAGCTATATTTCTCCTGGAGAATGAACACATTGGCATTCTAATTTATCATCTTCATAGGACTTAGGTAAGGATGAGTCAGTGGCCTTGACCCTCCTCAACTCTGGGTAAATGTACAAACTTAAGTTTCTGGACTTGCACATCCAGGTAAACAGTGATGCACCAAGAAACTACAGATCTACAAGGCTATTGAAAGGAGTCTTCCATTAATTTGTTCTTTGAAAATTTGGAAATAAATCACAAAAATAGAATATTTTTTCTCATCAGTTAATCATTTAGGATTTGAGTAAATTCATAACATTTTCTAAGTGATTATGAACAAATTTGCTTGCTGAAGTCTGCAAAAGGGGAGGTACCCTGTTGGACGCTTTGTACCAACCCTCCTTAACAGACAACAGTCTAGTCTAAACAAAATCTACCTTCAGACTCAATGCTCTGCTTTATGGGTTCAAAGTTAATCAAAATTTGTACTATCAGGGTACCTGGGTGGCTCAGTCGGTTAAATGTCTGACTCTTGATTTCAGCTCAGGTCATGGTCTCAGAGTGGTGGGATCAAGCCTCGAGTCAGGCTTCATGCTGGACAAGGAGCCTGCTTAAGATTCTCTCTCTCCCTCTGCCCCTCACCCCACCTCTCCCACTCTCCCTCTCTCTCTAAAAAAAAAAAAAAAAAAAATTATACTATGGACGTTGTCACTATTGTCACAACAGAAAATCAGAAGCTCTTTTCACCCATCATCTCTACATTCCACCTTCAGGGAATAACAGACAACATGCTATTTCTTCCAGTAATTCTCAGGATGTTATTGATTTATTATTTTTCACTGAGTCCATGCACTTAGGAGGAAACAGGGTGTAATATATATGCACTTTCAGAAAACTGCTCTAGTGTTGTAAATAATATCCCAAAACCTTTAATGAGCCTTTCAGAGGTGTCTGCTTTGCAATACAGAATTACTTAAGCACTGGAAATCCAATCTACAAATATTTATTTTGCAACTTCTATGCACAGGCCTAAATTTTTTATCCCATAAGTAAAATAAGTCCCTCCAGAAAAATACATTAATTCAATTCATATTTGCTGAGCATTCATTATATGCCAGGCACTGAGCTGGCGGCATAGCACCCAAAGGGAATAAGGCAAAGACCCTGCAGTTGGGAACAGCCAGATGGAAGATACAGCCAAGCTGACAGATGGCTAAGAATGTAAGATGCAGTAGGGTCAGAGAAAGAGGGCTCCTAATTAAGGCTTGAGGAAACAAGGGAAGGCTTCCAGGAGAAGGCAGTCTAATATGACTTCTAGTTAGGATTCGGCCAAGGGAAAGAATGGACAGAATCAGGGAAATTCTATTGCTTAATCACATAAACTCCATGAAAGTCAACAATGGAACAGTACCCATATGAAATATCACAAGCTAGTGTTAGAATATGGGCAGACTTCATGATGTAAAACAAATGTCTAAAAAGTTTTCTTAAAGTCTAAGGCCCCCAAAAAGAATAAAAGGAAAGCTTATACCACACACTCACTCACTCAAACTAAAGCATATTTTTCCATTATGGATACTATACATTTTCACCAACTCTGAAAAAACCGAATGGACATTTTAGGAACTCTAGAAGAAGTTGTTCCCTAATTCCCCCTTATGCTTCTCCCCCCTCCCCCTTATACTGCAGCAAGAACCTCAGGTTTTGAGCACCACCTTCCCTGCACTTAAAACTTTCAAAACCTGGGGTGCCTGGGTGGCTCAGTCATTAAGCGCCTGCTTTCGGCTCAGGGCCTGATCCCAGGGTCCTGAGATTGAGCCCCGCATTGGGCTCCCTGCTCCGCTGGGATCCTGCTTCTTCCTATCCCACTCCCCCTGCTTGTGTTCCCTCTCTCGCTGGCTGTCTCTCTGTCAAATAAATAAATAAAATCTTTAAAAAAAAAAACCAAAAACTTTCAAAACCTAATTGGAGATAGTNCCCTGCTTGTGTTCCCTCTCTCGCTGGCTGTCTCTCTGTCAAATAAATAAATAAAATCTTTAAAAAAAAAACCAAAAACTTTCAAAACCTAATTGGAGATAGCTATAGAGGAAAAAGATGGGCTTGATGGACTTAGACATATTTTCCTTTGTTGGTATTTAGATTATTTTGACAGCAAGCAGGCCTAGAGTAGGAACTGGTTCCGAGCAAACACCCCAAAGAATATCAACAAGGAAGAACAGCCACTGAGCTCTACAAAACTACTTGCAACAAACTCTCACATGCACCTAAGAACCACTATATGAAGTTTAATACTTAAAGGAAAACATTTCAAAACCCAGGTACACTCACTTGGGCCTCCCCACATCATGGAGGACTAACATTAGTAGCTCTTCGATGTGCTATGCTAGGAAGCAAGATCAAAATGGCAAACAGGAAAATAAAATGAGCCTTCTGAGATTCATTCTTTAGTTTGTTAGTTCAAATACAATGCAGAAGAGTACTTTCCATAAAGAAATTACTCAAATTTGAACATTTTCACTTCTGCTGTTTGGAGAAGAACTGCCTGACTCTGTCTAATAGTGGATATTTCCAAGGGCCCCAAATGGTGTGGCTTTGGGAGAAGACAGAATTTGGGGAGGTTGGAGAGCAGGAACAATACTGCTAACATATTGAAGTGATTTAAAAGGAATCAATTTGAGTCGCTACAGTCACTCTGGTTACGTGGTCTATGTGCCAATCTGAACAGCTTCCAATGTGCTCTTTTCAAAATGTAAGGGGAAAAAGAGGAAAGGAAAATTAGATTTCAAATCTGTCCTATAATAAAAGGTTGTTAAAATGATTTATCTTAACTAAGTGACCTTCAAATTAGAAGCTGTATGCGTTCTTATAACATTCTGAACTCTACATATCTTATCAAAATTAGATAGAAAAATATTTTACACATATAAAAACATATTTAATTTTGTATATCTTGCAGATGTACCATGTATTTATGACACAATAATCTTTTGAGATGCTGAATGTAATGCAAAAAAAAATATATATATATAGTCTAGTAGTTACAAATCAGGTATAGCTATCTATAGCATACACATATAACTACACACACACACACACACACACGCCCCAAAATAACAGTGACTTAAGCAGACATGGTTTTATTCTCCCACATGAGTCTGGAGACCAGTAGACCAGAACCAATCTGGCCACTAGCTCTGCAGCCATCTAAAACCCAGGCTACTTTCAGATTTCTGTTCCATCACCCCTAGGGTATGGTCCTTATTCTCATGGTTCAAGATGGCACTCCAACTATCCCATCTACTGTCTAGGCAGCAGGACAGAGGCAGGGCATGCCTCCAACCTCTAAGGACACTGTTGCACATAGGACACCTCTTCATTCTCACTGGCCAGAATTGAGTTACACAGCTAAACTTAGTAGCAAGGAGGGATGAAATTGTAGTCTTTGCTCTAGGCAGTTAGGTAGGCTTCCAGAAGCAATAGAGCTGGATTATTTAAGAAAGGAAAGCATCACATAGAGAAGGAGAATGGTCTGCGTCTGGAGAAAGTGAGTAAAGTCTCTCTAAGGGGGACTTTCAGCAATGGCAGGACTCAGAGTGGTCCCTGGGTACATGCCTGGGGCTCAGTGGTGCCCCAACGGCTGCTGCAAATGTCCCAGTGGCTGTGCATGGCATGAGAGAAGTAAATGACAGCAACAGCAAAGCCTAAATCTGACTTGATGGTTCCATTCAGATCAGGACAATGAGCAGCTTGTCTGTCACCAAAGTGTCCTGAAGACCAGAGCCTTTCTTCAAGTTCTGGGAGACATATAAGCGTTCAGTAAGTGGGCAGGGCCTGTGCTTTCATTTCCACCAGGACATACACTTGGAATTGTTCCTCTAGTGGTAATCTACAGTCGGTTAATGTACTCAAACTCACTCTGCACCCTTGGGACCCTAAGCAAGACTGCTCTTGATCAGAAACAGGGATAAGGAACCATATTTTGTCCTTATGATACCAACTTGTGCACAGGGAAGCATTGCTAACATTATAGTTTTATAAGCAACAGCATTAACCCAGGCGATGTGACACTTCTCTATAATATTTTTCCCTGGCACATTAATTTACGCATGCACATATATTACTGAAGAAAAGTGTTGGGAGTTTCCACCAGAACAACAGACCTGAAATTAGTGCTGAAAAACATTCACAGCCAGGATTTCACTCCCCACCCCCTGGTTATCTATTTTAGCCTTCTACATTGGCAACTTTTAATTTTTGCTGCTCAATGAAAATAATAAATAGCTTAGTGATGAAAAAAAACATACTCTTGAAATACATTACAGCTCTGTGTTAACGGAAAGGAATACCATCTCCAATTGTCTGACACAATGTGTGACTTTCTGTTACTCCATCCGACAGATGTCTCCTATGAACAAAGCTAAGGGATATCCAAGTGCATCTCTTTTATTTTATCTTTTAAAGATTTTATTTATTCATTCAACAGAGAGAGAGACAGCCAGTGAGAGAGGGAACACAAGCAGGGGGAGTGGGAGAGGAAGAAGCAGGCTCCCAGTGGAGGAGCCCGGACGTGGGGCTCGATCCCAGAACACCAGGATCACGCCCCAAGCCGAAGGCAGACGCTTAAAAGCTGAGCCACCCAGGCGCCCCAAAGTGCATCTCTTTTAGAGAAGCACCGCCCTTTCTTTGAGCTAATGTCTCTAGAATGAACAACGCAGAGCCAGCCAATGTGCAAAACATTCTCCCTGCTGCCACATTCTTAGGTGGGTCAGAAAGTCAATCAAATTCTACTCCACAAATAAAACTAATTCCTATAATATGAGATGGGAGGCTGCATTCATATTTCGAAGACCGAATATTCTCCCTCAAGTAATATAAATTTATAGCTATGACTTTTCCCAGTGCTCGATCGACTACTCATGGTATATGAAAGTAATTAGGCTTCTCTGAAAGCCACAGCTGCATTGAGAACTATATTTGAGTAAACACAAAGGAGAAGCATTCTGAGTGTTACTTTTAATGTTTCCATAAAAGTTAACATGTAATAAAAATATTGCTTCCAGTTCTCTGCATAGAGGCTAGCACCCTTAGTTACTGAAAGGGGACTGTGGAAACACAGTGTCTGGCACTCTGCCATGCAGAAGAGGGCCTGATTCTGTTCTAACCCAGATCTG
>NC_048221.1:27558193-27592022 GCF_002007445.2 Ailuropoda melanoleuca
ACACACACACACACACACGCCCCAAAATAACAGTGACTTAAGCAGACATGGTTTTATTCTCCCACATGAGTCTGGAGACCAGTAGACCAGAACCAATCTGGCCACTAGCTCTGCAGCCATCTAAAACCCAGGCTACTTTCAGATTTCTGTTCCATCACCCCTAGGGTATGGTCCTTATTCTCATGGTTCAAGATGGCACTCCAACTATCCCATCTACTGTCTAGGCAGCAGGACAGAGGCAGGGCATGCCTCCAACCTCTAAGGACACTGTTGCACATAGGACACCTCTTCATTCTCACTGGCCAGAATTGAGTTACACAGCTAAACTTAGTAGCAAGGAGGGATGAAATTGTAGTCTTTGCTCTAGGCAGTTAGGTAGGCTTCCAGAAGCAATAGAGCTGGATTATTTAAGAAAGGAAAGCATCACATAGAGAAGGAGAATGGTCTGCGTCTGGAGAAAGTGAGTAAAGTCTCTCTAAGGGGGACTTTCAGCAATGGCAGGACTCAGAGTGGTCCCTGGGTACATGCCTGGGGCTCAGTGGTGCCCCAACGGCTGCTGCAAATGTCCCAGTGGCTGTGCATGGCATGAGAGAAGTAAATGACAGCAACAGCAAAGCCTAAATCTGACTTGATGGTTCCATTCAGATCAGGACAATGAGCAGCTTGTCTGTCACCAAAGTGTCCTGAAGACCAGAGCCTTTCTTCAAGTTCTGGGAGACATATAAGCGTTCAGTAAGTGGGCAGGGCCTGTGCTTTCATTTCCACCAGGACATACACTTGGAATTGTTCCTCTAGTGGTAATCTACAGTCAGTTAATGTACTCAAACTCACTCTGCACCCTTGGGACCCTAAGCAAGACTGCTCTTGATCAGAAACAGGGATAAGGAACCATATTTTGTCCTTATGATACCAACTTGTGCACAGGGAAGCATTGCTAACATTATAGTTTTATAAGCAACAGCATTAACCCAGGCGATGTGACACTTCTCTATAATATTTTTCCCTGGCACATTAATTTACGCATGCACATATATTACTGAAGAAAAGTGTTGGGAGTTTCCACCAGAACAACAGACCTGAAATTAGTGCTGAAAAACATTCACAGCCAGGATTTCACTCCCCACCCCCTGGTTATCTATTTTAGCCTTCTACATTGGCAACTTTTAATTTTTGCTGCTCAATGAAAATAATAAATAGCTTAGTGATGAAAAAAAACATACTCTTGAAATACATTACAGCTCTGTGTTAACGGAAAGGAATACCATCTCCAATTGTCTGACACAATGTGTGACTTTCTGTTACTCCATCCGACAGATGTCTCCTATGAACAAAGCTAAGGGATATCCAAGTGCATCTCTTTTATTTTATCTTTTAAAGATTTTATTTATTCATTCAACAGAGAGAGAGACAGCCAGTGAGAGAGGGAACACAAGCAGGGGGAGTGGGAGAGGAAGAAGCAGGCTCCCAGTGGAGGAGCCCGGACGTGGGGCTCGATCCCAGAACACCAGGATCACGCCCCAAGCCGAAGGCAGACGCTTAAAAGCTGAGCCACCCAGGCGCCCCAAAGTGCATCTCTTTTAGAGAAGCACCGCCCTTTCTTTGAGCTAATGTCTCTAGAATGAACAACGCAGAGCCAGCCAATGTGCAAAACATTCTCCCTGCTGCCACATTCTTAGGTGGGTCAGAAAGTCAATCAAATTCTACTCCACAAATAAAACTAATTCCTATAATATGAGATGGGAGGCTGCATTCATATTTCGAAGACCGAATATTCTCCCTCAAGTAATATAAATTTATAGCTATGACTTTTCCCAGTGCTCGATCGACTACTCATGGTATATGAAAGTAATTAGGCTTCTCTGAAAGCCACAGCTGCATTGAGAACTATATTTGAGTAAACACAAAGGAGAAGCATTCTGAGTGTTACTTTTAATGTTTCCATAAAAGTTAACATGTAATAAAAATATTGCTTCCAGTTCTCTGCATAGAGGCTAGCACCCTTAGTTACTGAAAGGGGACTGTGGAAACACAGTGTCTGGCACTCTGCCATGCAGAAGAGGGCCTGATTCTGTTCTAACCCAGATCTGGCCAGGCCACACATCAAAGCATGTCCTGCAAAATATGGTACATACATGCAGCGAAAACAACCTCTGCAACTCTAGTTCAGGAGGGACAGAATATACAAGAATTCTGACCCACAATCTGCAGCAACTACTCTGAGAAGCCAAACTACAACCTCTTTTGCAATTGGTCCCAAATGGTCAGGATTTAAACAAGAACTGCCAATTCCCCAATTTCCCCAATTTCTGCCTCTGGCTGCCAACTTTGGAGCACGCAGAGATAGCTGAATAAGCACCCCTAACCAACCACACAGGATGTCCTGCTTCCAGTTAGCCTGGCTGCAGCGTTCCTGTGCCAACATCCTCTAGTCGGGGCCTACCTGAAGCCTTCCCATTTTGCTTCTCTAAGGCTGCTACTCCCATGATTAGCTTTGAGTCCCTGGCCAAATGCAAGCAATGGTGGCTGACTCTCTTGGTCTAGAAAACTCTGAATAAATATCCTTTGTTGTTTCTCATTTGGGTGGCTTTTGTTTATTGCCACACCTGGTTCTGCCTGGTGGCTCTGCCTGCCTAGCAGCCCGCTCAGCTTTCTCCTCACATCAGGCAGGGTCTTCATTCTTCCCCACTGCCTTGAGGGCTTCCTTCCTTCCTTCCTTCCTTCCTTCCTTCCTTCCTTCCTTTCCTTCCTTCCTTCCTTCCTTCCTTCCTTCCTTCCTTCCTTCCTCTCTCCCTCCCTCCCTCCTCCCTCCTTCTTTTGTTCTTTCTTTCTTTCTTTCTTTCTTTCTTTCTTTCTTTCTTTCTGATTTATTTGACAGAAAGAGAGATAGCACAAACAGGGGGAGTGGCAGGCAGAGGGAGAGGGAGAAGCAGGTTCCCTGCTGAGCAATGGGTCCAATGTGGGACTCGAGCCCAGGACCCCAGGACACCACCTGAGCTGAAGGCAGACATTTAACTGACTAAGCCACCCACGCATTCCTGGGCTGTCTTTCTGAAGGTGAACTGCTCTTCCTCTATTCTTCCAACTGTATTCTTTTTCAGTATTTCTCCTCCTCCTTCCTGGACCTTTTGTTGGAATCTACCGTGTCCTTTCCTGTGTCCCACACATGCCACCAAGACAGCAGGGGAACCGTCACGGGGCACCCATGGGGCTAAGCACAGTGAGGCTACTGTGAGGACAGGATATGAAAAAATCAAGACGTTGGCCTTGCCAAGAAAAGGGATCATCACAGTTCAATTCACTTGCACTAAAATTTGAGCCAAAACTGGGCAGCTAAGATCTGGAAGCTAAGACAAGAATAAAAAAGCCAGGAGTCAATAGTAACCAACTGAGGGGTCAGAAGTGGCTGGCATCAAGAAAGGAGACAAAGGTGAGCAGAGAGGACAGGAATCAGAAGAAAATGAACTCTCCATAGGCAGATTAAGGCAAGGACACCTTGTTAACCATTGTTTTCTTTATGCTGAGCTCCAGTAAACCTCAATGAGCCACATCTTAAAGGAAAAGAATGTGGAGGGTTACTAAGCCTTTCTGTCCAAAATGTGTTTTCCTTTGTTTGCAACACAGTTTATATATAGTAAAGCATTTACATCTCACGTAAAGGATAATAAAACACTTGTCAGCAACTTCCTCCTCTATGGTTCAGAAAAACTCTCTCCTTTCCATTTGTCTTCAATCTCACCTTTGCTATCGATTCCTCTATTAATTCTTATGTTTCTCTTTCTCTCAAATAAAAGTCTGCTTAACCATGTTACACTCCCAAATGACCAACTTCTTCTTCTCCTGTCATCAACCACAAAAGCTCTTGAAAGAATCTTCTGAACACTCAGTCTCTGCTGTCTCCTCAGCCAAATACAAAGTTGGCTTCTTCCCTCTGCCATGCTAATAAATCACCGTCCAAGTTCACTAATAAATCATGGCCTCAGGCCCAAACCTGATGCCTTCCTTCAATCCTCACAGGACACATGCTCTCCTGGCCCATCTTGACTTTCTTCAACCTTGGCCTTTCGGGCACTGCACTCTCCTTCAGGACCACCCTTCTTCAGCTTAGCTATTTCTTATTTTTGCAGTCTCACCCATTCCCCCGCTTACCCCATCCTTCACTCTCCTCTGCTATGGAAGCTTGACCTAGTCTCCAAAAAATCCAAGCCAGTTGCCATTTCCTTCCAGATCTCTGGAAACAGACATGATGAAGTCCTCCTTTGCTGTTCTTGGTATTTGAATTACTCCTGCAGCAGCTTCCCTTGCAGCCTCACAGTAAAGTAATCTGCATCCCTCTGTTCCACCTCTCCCTTAGTCTGCAGGCTCCTTGAAAATAAAGATTCAATCTTATCTATCTTTGTATCTCCAGGTTTAAGAATAGAACTGGACACATAACAGGGATGGGCTCTGGAGTCTGGCACCTATGGAGTGAGCATGAGAATGGTTTCTACTTCCCAGCACAGTGCCCAGCATGCTGGCTGTTATCATCATCATCAAGAGATGAGAGTTAAATTCTAGTGAACCTAATAATATGAAGACAGGTGTGAGCATTGTTCCCCTGTGAATTTTCCACTATATCTGATTTCAGGTATTTCAGTGTAAAAAAAATGTGCTTTTAATTATCTGGAAGATAGCAAAAATCAAATTTATCAGATATCTCTGATGTCCTCAGTTTTGTACAAACTGTTTCTTAAATTACTTTATACAGCACCATTTCTATCTCATTTCCTATAGAACCATAGAATGTCTATGTATGCTGGAAGGAAAGGGGAAGAAATATTAAGGGAATGAGAGGAAAACAGGTGCAGTTACACAGACAACATGGTCAAAGTCAACTACAGACAACACTGACATGGGGAAAAGGATGGGGCAAGATTTTTCACACAACCCTGCATCCCAGAGCCCTAATCACTTTCACTGACTTCCATAACAATGGTGAGAACTTCTCATAAAATTGTTTTTACAACAGCTAAGAGGCCTCAATGTTTAATCATTATGACATATATAGGAGTGTGGTATTATTATTTTACAGGCAAGAAACTTGGGCTCACGGATGTCCAATAGCTTACTGAAAGTTCTGCATTCAGAAAGCAGCGAAACCAGCATCTGAACTCTGGTCTTTCAAATTCAATAGCCCTTACCGACTCTTAATCATATCTACACCACCCCTCCAAAAGATCACTTGAGGAAATAATTAATCACTACCCAAAGAAATTATCCAGCTCTTCCTCCATGACAAATGGGTGGTTAGATTCTAGGAGGATCCAAGTGAAGTGTAAACCTCAGTCCTTGGTTTCCAACAGCAAGGAAATGCAGGGAATTAAGTGTTTGCATTTAAGGGTAACTCTTAGGTCCCTCTTCTAATGAAGTCTGAATGGAAGTGAACCAAAACTGAGGTTATCAACTAATTAGGCTTCATTCTTTATATGCTTTATATGGAACCCCCTCTTGAAGTCCCAAAGAACCAAGCTATGCAATTTGTATGTGAAGAAGCTAAAACCAACCAAGAGACACTGAGAAAACAGTCCTAGTCTTCTTCCCAAGAGAAGCAATAACAACATTAGATTGCCAGATACAAAGAAAGAAGGAATACAAAAGGGGTTCAAAAAACAAAGGAGCGTTCATAGCTGTTGCTATCAGGAAGCCTTCACAGAGAAACTGGCATTAGAGCTAAGGATATTTAGATCATATTCTTTCATCCTAAAGTTGTAAAAAAAAAAAAAAGTCTGAAAAGATGTATGATTCTAAGTACCTACCACCCAAGTGACATTCTAGGAATGTAATTCCAGCCTTCATCCTGCTGGGCACATAGGACCTTCATATTCAGAAACAATTAGATGATTTTTGAACAATTTAAAGAAAAGACATTTTCCAGATTAATGGATAGCAATTGAGTAAATGTGTTTTTTGCTTAGAAATCCCAGAAATAATTATCAGCATGAAAGGTAACCATCAAGCAAAACGTTGACAATTTTTCAAGTTGAGTTTTCTCCCCTCTCAGAGTTATTAATAAACTTACCACATTTTGGTTAAAATATTCATTCACAGGGAATATTAATTTATCCAAAATGAATAGAATTATAATATTTAAACATGTATTTTGCCAACAAAAATTAATTTGGGTTGAGTTTTTTAGCATACATAATTCCACTGGGCAACAAAAGTCACTTCATCTTCCAAATTGTCAGAAGAGCAAAGAAAAGCAACTGCATTTTAAATGTTTAATTAGTAGCAAAATCAAGTTTATGTAATGATATACTGCACTGCTAGCAAGTAATAAAACATCTTTGTACATTACCAACAGTGAGAAACACTGTCAAATTTCGCTTTGCTTACAGATGGCAGAAAGAAACTTCTATAGGATTAAATGGCTTTTCAGATACCACTTCTGAGTTTGGTTGTTTTGGTTTTTTTTTTCCCCCAAGAACTTGGGGTTGGGATAATTTGAAGCATTGGAGTTTTGACAGTGACATTTCCTTGTAATTGAAAGAAGTTTGTGAAGTTCAGACATGATTGTGTTTGCCTTTAGCAAACACACCATTCACATTTTGAGAAAAACTGCTGATGCAGTCCTAATGAAACTGTTCCAGCCCTGCCAAATCACCGACAGATGTGCTTGCCTGCCAAGGGATTTCCCTCGGAATGTTCTCATTTTCTTCTATCTGTTTAGAGAAAGTTCATTTAAAGTCTGTTAAAATGTATTAATGTGCAGCGTTGCATTATAGCTTGCTGTGGGCATACTGGTAAAAGAGAAGTTACAAGAAGACTGGCACCAGGGTAGCTACTGAAAACTTAAGAGATCCATCCAAACAGAAACCTTCTCTGGCCCCAGGCTTCCAGAAGGGAGGCCTCATTTGGTCCACAAAACTCATGCCACGTAATTTCAAAGAGTGTTCCAACAGGAAGGGGCTCATCTATTCCCCCACACCCCTTTAAAAACATGTCTGTGGCTGACACTGCCATCTAGAGAGATTAAATGACTTGTCGGCAGTCACGGGTCAGTTGCCCAGTGACGATGGGGCCACCTGCAAATACCAATTTAATGCAAAAAACAAACGGTACTTTTTACCCATTAGTTTTGCCCAAAGGATGAGGCTCAAAGATCCTTTGGATATGGAGCTAAAACTTTTACTTATTATCAGATCAATATGTTCTATAGTTACGATAGTGACTATGGAGGAATCTAATTTTGAAAACTTCATTAGAGTTGCAAACACCTTAGCCATTAAGGGGAGGATTAACACAGCTTTCTTTAGTGAATTAAAATTGACTTCTGGGTGTTGGTGCAAGCATAAGACAATATCACGATGATGGTACCTCCAGGGAAGTAAAATGTTTAATTCTTCAATTAAAAAAAAGCCCAGTTTTTTTCCTCTTTTTTTAAATGAAAGCAATACTCAAGTCTGAATGGAACTGGTAACCACACTCATTCCTGGATCAATACGAATGCCCAACTACCGACTGAAAAGTATAACAAACAGCTATTATTCTTACCTATCTCAACTCCCTTCCTTTTGGGCAGGATTTCCCCCAAAATTGACATTTGGTGCTATTGACATTTGGATCAGATACTTCTTTGTTGTGGAGTGCTGTTCTGTGCATTGTACATATTCATGTCCTCTACCCACTAGATGCCAGTAGCACCATCTTCCCAGTTAGGACAACCAAAATGTCTCCAGACATTGCTAAATGTCTCCTGCTGGTTGGGGGCAAGACGAATCACCCCTGTTGAGAACCACTGCTCTAAGAGCCTTTCCTTGCTGCACTGGTGGGGCTGCCATTCACATCACGTGCCCAGTAGGTACTTAGAGCTCAGCAACCTCACAGCAAGGGCTTCCCAGTAGCCACCATTCTGTCCTGCTGAGGGCACCAGTTGCCAGCTCTTCTTCCCCAGCATCTGTTCTTTAATTCCGTATAATACCCAGCACCCTCTCCAACCTCGCTTTTTCCCCTCCTAAGTCATTCAAAGTGCATAACTGCTTACAACTAAGGAAATCTACCTGATAAAAAGCTAAGCAGAAAATTATCATCCCAAGAATCCCCCTTCTTCTTTTTCTCTTTCTTTTCTTTTTATTGTACTATATGAGAAGATGGATACTAGCTGAACCTATTATGGTAATCATTTCACAATCTATGTAAATCAAACCATCATGCTGTGTGCCTTAAATTTATACACTCATGTATGCCAATTATTTCAATAAAACTGGAAACAAACTGAATGCAAAAAAAATTATTTTCATTTGTGCAGGTAAAAAAATTCTAATGCATTTGTTATATATTAATAGTACAATGAGACAGAAGCTTAGAATCACACACCCCCTAAAACTAACAAAAATAGCAAGGAAATGATAAGCATTTTGAAAGATTACAATGTAACCACCATCTATAAAATCAGCAAAGTAGAAGGTGATTTTGTTAAAAATTTTTGTTTATTTGACAGAGAGAGAGTGTGTGTGCACAAACAGGGGGAGCAGCAGAGGGAGGGAGAGGGAGAAGCAGGCTCCCTGCTGAGCGAGGAGCCCGATGCAGGGCTTGATCCCAGGATCTTGGGATCATGACCTGAGCCGAAGGCAGACACTTAACCTACTGAGCCATCCAGGTGCCCCTTAAAAAATATTAAACTATAAGAAAAGAAAATGAAGATTCTGGTAAAGTCAACCTCATCAACTCTCCCTACCCCAGCCTTCCACACACCCAGAAGCAGCATGACAGAAAGAAAGGAAGTACAAAGAATGCTTAGAATTCTCAAAAATACTCTAGAAGTTGTAAAGGTAGGGACTGAGGAAAGGGGCATGAAGGAGAAACCTGGATAAATTCAAGGAATACAGCTTTATTACAGAAACCCCTTCATATTATTTTAAGACCCTGCCAGTATGTACTACTGTGTGCACACTGATGCTCTTCATGTGAAGAGATGCTCTCTCTGGGCAGATCAATTAGAAAATGGCACCCCCCCCCACTCTGGGCTGAAGCAGCCCTGCCCCAGGTACATTCTTTGTTTGCAGAATGCAGACTGGATTTTAGTCCCCCCTCCAGCCCCCTCGGCCGGGTGCCCTTAACGCAGAGACAACCCGCACAACAGTCCATAACAGCCCTGCCAACAGACGCAAGAAGAGCCATCAGGGCTTGCTGATTTCCAGAGCAACGTGCCAAGTGATAGAACGTGGTCTAGTCCAAACGTGTAGAAGAGTCCGCTTGAGGACAGATCCGGGATGCTTCACAGGGTCTCAGAAGATAGCACAGGGACAGGATATGTAATAGAGTCTCAGAAGACAGAGCAGGGCACGGGTCCCCAAGCATGGGTCGTGCTCGGCTCCACCATAGCTTTCCATTCCCACGTCTGCACAATGTCTATTGCAGGGGCTTTCCAATTTTAAGAGGCACAAGAAACACCTGGAACCCTGATGAAATCATAGATTGCTGGGTCCCATCTCCAGAGCTTCTGAAGTGGGGTCCAAGAATTTTCTTCATTAACGGATGCTGCTGGTCCCAGGACCACACTTTGAAAACCAGCCCCTTTTAGGAAAGTAGGCAGAAAACAACCGTCCAGTTCTCAGACTTAGGTCTCAGAATTTGGAAGACAGAGTAGTCCCAAATAATTTGAAAAGAGGCCATGGGAGATCCATTTACACCAGTTTGGAAATAAATATAAACACCCATCTTACTAGTAAGCAGGATACAAAGAGAAGGCATGATTATCCAGCAAGAAGACAAGTCAGGGATGGAAAGGTGGGAGGAAAAGAGGAGCATTGTGCAAAGGACAGATGAAGAGCTCAGCTGGAAGTCAATATAACCCAAAGAAGAGACAAGTTTCCCATGAGTGCTTTGTAATACTAAAGAACTTAATAAGAACATTCAATGAGAGTTCAGAGCTGAGAATATAAAAGAGATTCCAGAGCTAAGCAAACATTCTGAAAAACATTATGTACCACTGAAGATCTAATAAATAAATTAGAAACCTAAGTGGGAAAAAAGTCAAAGCTAAAAACCAAATTAACAGAATGATGACAAAACTCAATATAATGAATGCATAAAGAAAAGGCAAGAAACTTGTGAAAGCAAACAGAAGGCAAAGCTTCAGTATGGAAGACCAAGAAAGTAACCCAACAAAAGAACAATTGGTATTCCCTGAAACATTGGCCTTGAAGAGGAACACTGAGTTAACACACAGAAACCTGTCCCTAAAGGAGGAAGAGCTGAAACCATAGGTGGAAATGATACACTATATTGAGGGGAAAAAAAAAAAGAATCATTATTAAGACATCCTAATTAATCCATTAGACATGGAGGATAAAACTAGACTTATTCAGGCATCAAGAAGAAGGAAGGAAGTCAACTCCAACAGGGAAAAGGAATGAGCCTGGCCTTATACCTTCAATGGCAACATCTAATCTCTGAAAATCATGTGGCAAAATCAGCAAGCTTCAGAAGGAAAGAAAAGGCAAACCAAGAATATTGTATCAGCCAAGTTGTTATTCAAGTATAAAGACAGTGGGTAGATATTTTCAGAAGTGAAAAATCTCAGAAAACACTACCTTTATGGGACTTTCTTGGAAAAAAAAAAACAAACCTTGATGATGAAAGTTATACAATGAAAAATAAATCAAAATAATCCTGGAATGTACAAACCACAGTAAAAGGAGCAGTAATGAACAGTGGGTCCAAATGAAAATCGACACAGAGCTAAGCAAACAGGAGAATTACATTTGCAAAACAATGAGGATGACATTAACTCATCAGAGTAAATATAATTCAAGCAACAAAGTTGGAAGGTAGTGAGAGAGGAGTTGAAAGAAATGAGAGAAACCCATCATGTCATCTTCTCTAGTAAATGATATTGCCTAAAATTGTGTGAGAAACTCATAAGGACTCCCAACTTTCTAACGATTTCAGATTTTTTTCTTAACCTTTAGGAGGTCTTTTAGAAACAAATATTTGTGATAGTAAAAAAAAAAAAAAAAAAGTCTGAAGTTTAGTAATTCTTTTAGTTTTGGTTTATTTTTCTTTTAGTACACTGAAGTAAAACTACATTTTTTAAAAGATTTTATTTATTTGAGAGACAGTGCACACATGTGGAGGGGAGGTGCAGAGGGAGAGGGATATAAAGCAGGCATATATTATGGTCTCTCAGTCCCGTTCTTATAAGGTTAATACTTACTAGCTATTTTTCTATCTTTCTATCTATACATGTGCAGCAAGAGATGCTCTTCAAAAGTTCACGGTGGATATTTTTTGGGTGGTGAGATTTAGGATATGTTGTTTCCTTCTTTATAATGTTCTGCATTGCTTACATTTTTAATTCAAGTATAATTAACATACAGTGCTATATTAGTTTCAGGTATACAATGTAATAATCCAACAATTCTATATATTACTCAGTGCTTACCAAGGGTAGTCTTAATCCCCTTCACCTATCTCATCCATCCCCGCATCCTCCTCCCCTCTGCTAACCATTAGTTTGTTCTGTATATTTGAGTTTGGTTTTTGTTTTTCTCTTTTTTTTTTCTTTGTTTTGTTCTTTAAATTCCACATATAAATGAAATCATATGGTATTTGTCTTTCTCTGATTTATTTCACTTAGCATTATACCCTCTGGATCATTCCATGTTGTTGCAAATGGCAAGATTGATTCTTTTTTATGGATGAGTAATATTCCATCATATATACACCACATCTTTCTTCTCCATTCCTCTATCAATGGATACTTGGGCTGCTTCCATAATTTGGCTATTGTAAATAATGCTGCAGTAAAAATAGGGGTTCATATATCTTTTCAAATTAGTGCTTTTGTTTTCTCTGGGTAAAAGCACTGGAATTACTGGAACATACAGTAATTCTATTTTTAAGTTTTTGAGGNCCTTCCTTCCTTCCTTCCTTTCCTTCCTTCCTTCCTTCCTTCCTTCCTTCCTTCCTTCCTTCCTCTCTCCCTCCCTCCCTCCTCCCTCCTTCTTTTGTTCTTTCTTTCTTTCTTTCTTTCTTTCTTTCTTTCTTTCTTTCTGATTTATTTGACAGAAAGAGAGATAGCACAAACAGGGGGAGTGGCAGACAGAGGGAGAGGGAGAAGCAGGTTCCCTGCTGAGCAATGGGTCCAATGTGGGACTCGAGCCCAGGACCCCAGGACACCACCTGAGCTGAAGGCAGACATTTAACTGACTAAGCCACCCACGCATTCCTGGGCTGTCTTTCTGAAGGTGAACTGCTCTTCCTCTATTCTTCCAACTGTATTCTTTTTCAGTATTTCTCCTCCTCCTTCCTGGACCTTTTGTTGGAATCTACCGTGTCCTTTCCTGTGTCCCACACATGCCACCAAGACAGCAGGGGAACCGTCACGGGGCACCCATGGGGCTAAGCACAGTGAGGCTACTGTGAGGACAGGATATGAAAAAATCAAGACGTTGGCCTTGCCAAGAAAAGGGATCATCACAGTTCAATTCACTTGCACTAAAATTTGAGCCAAAACTGGGCAGCTAAGATCTGGAAGCTAAGACAAGAATAAAAAAGCCAGGAGTCAATAGTAACCAACTGAGGGGTCAGAAGTGGCTGGCATCAAGAAAGGAGACAAAGGTGAGCAGAGAGGACAGGAATCAGAAGAAAATGAACTCTCCATAGGCAGATTAAGGCAAGGACACCTTGTTAACCATTGTTTTCTTTATGCTGAGCTCCAGTAAACCTCAATGAGCCACATCTTAAAGGAAAAGAATGTGGAGGGTTACTAAGCCTTTCTGTCCAAAATGTGTTTTCCTTTGTTTGCAACACAGTTTATATATAGTAAAGCATTTACATCTCACGTAAAGGATAATAAAACACTTGTCAGCAACTTCCTCCTCTATGGTTCAGAAAAACTCTCTCCTTTCCATTTGTCTTCAATCTCACCTTTGCTATCGATTCCTCTATTAATTCTTATGTTTCTCTTTCTCTCAAATAAAAGTCTGCTTAACCATGTTACACTCCCAAATGACCAACTTCTTCTTCTCCTGTCATCAACCACAAAAGCTCTTGAAAGAATCTTCTGAACACTCAGTCTCTGCTGTCTCCTCAGCCAAATACAAAGTTGGCTTCTTCCCTCTGCCATGCTAATAAATCACCGTCCAAGTTCACTAATAAATCATGGCCTCAGGCCCAAACCTGATGCCTTCCTTCAATCCTCACAGGACACATGCTCTCCTGGCCCATCTTGACTTTCTTCAACCTTGGCCTTTCGGGCACTGCACTCTCCTTCAGGACCACCCTTCTTCAGCTTAGCTATTTCTTATTTTTGCAGTCTCACCCATTCCCCCGCTTACCCCATCCTTCACTCTCCTCTGCTATGGAAGCTTGACCTAGTCTCCAAAAAATCCAAGCCAGTTGCCATTTCCTTCCAGATCTCTGGAAACAGACATGATGAAGTCCTCCTTTGCTGTTCTTGGTATTTGAATTACTCCTGCAGCAGCTTCCCTTGCAGCCTCACAGTAAAGTAATCTGCATCCCTCTGTTCCACCTCTCCCTTAGTCTGCAGGCTCCTTGAAAATAAAGATTCAATCTTATCTATCTTTGTATCTCCAGGTTTAAGAATAGAACTGGACACATAACAGGGATGGGCTCTGGAGTCTGGCACCTATGGAGTGAGCATGAGAATGGTTTCTACTTCCCAGCACAGTGCCCAGCATGCTGGCTGTTATCATCATCATCAAGAGATGAGAGTTAAATTCTAGTGAACCTAATAATATGAAGACAGGTGTGAGCATTGTTCCCCTGTGAATTTTCCACTATATCTGATTTCAGGTATTTCAGTGTAAAAAAAATGTGCTTTTAATTATCTGGAAGATAGCAAAAATCAAATTTATCAGATATCTCTGATGTCCTCAGTTTTGTACAAACTGTTTCTTAAATTACTTTATACAGCACCATTTCTATCTCATTTCCTATAGAACCATAGAATGTCTATGTATGCTGGAAGGAAAGGGGAAGAAATATTAAGGGAATGAGAGGAAAACAGGTGCAGTTACACAGACAACATGGTCAAAGTCAACTACAGACAACACTGACATGGGGAAAAGGATGGGGCAAGATTTTTCACACAACCCTGCATCCCAGAGCCCTAATCACTTTCACTGACTTCCATAACAATGGTGAGAACTTCTCATAAAATTGTTTTTACAACAGCTAAGAGGCCTCAATGTTTAATCATTATGACATATATAGGAGTGTGGTATTATTATTTTACAGGCAAGAAACTTGGGCTCACGGATGTCCAATAGCTTACTGAAAGTTCTGCATTCAGAAAGCAGCGAAACCAGCATCTGAACTCTGGTCTTTCAAATTCAATAGCCCTTACCGACTCTTAATCATATCTACACCACCCCTCCAAAAGATCACTTGAGGAAATAATTAATCACTACCCAAAGAAATTATCCAGCTCTTCCTCCATGACAAATGGGTGGTTAGATTCTAGGAGGATCCAAGTGAAGTGTAAACCTCAGTCCTTGGTTTCCAACAGCAAGGAAATGCAGGGAATTAAGTGTTTGCATTTAAGGGTAACTCTTAGGTCCCTCTTCTAATGAAGTCTGAATGGAAGTGAACCAAAACTGAGGTTATCAACTAATTAGGCTTCATTCTTTATATGCTTTATATGGAACCCCCTCTTGAAGTCCCAAAGAACCAAGCTATGCAATTTGTATGTGAAGAAGCTAAAACCAACCAAGAGACACTGAGAAAACAGTCCTAGTCTTCTTCCCAAGAGAAGCAATAACAACATTAGATTGCCAGATACAAAGAAAGAAGGAATACAAAAGGGGTTCAAAAAACAAAGGAGCGTTCATAGCTGTTGCTATCAGGAAGCCTTCACAGAGAAACTGGCATTAGAGCTAAGGATATTTAGATCATATTCTTTCATCCTAAAGTTGTAAAAAAAAAAAAAAGTCTGAAAAGATGTATGATTCTAAGTACCTACCACCCAAGTGACATTCTAGGAATGTAATTCCAGCCTTCATCCTGCTGGGCACATAGGACCTTCATATTCAGAAACAATTAGATGATTTTTGAACAATTTAAAGAAAAGACATTTTCCAGATTAATGGATAGCAATTGAGTAAATGTGTTTTTTGCTTAGAAATCCCAGAAATAATTATCAGCATGAAAGGTAACCATCAAGCAAAACGTTGACAATTTTTCAAGTTGAGTTTTCTCCCCTCTCAGAGTTATTAATAAACTTACCACATTTTGGTTAAAATATTCATTCACAGGGAATATTAATTTATCCAAAATGAATAGAATTATAATATTTAAACATGTATTTTGCCAACAAAAATTAATTTGGGTTGAGTTTTTTAGCATACATAATTCCACTGGGCAACAAAAGTCACTTCATCTTCCAAATTGTCAGAAGAGCAAAGAAAAGCAACTGCATTTTAAATGTTTAATTAGTAGCAAAATCAAGTTTATGTAATGATATACTGCACTGCTAGCAAGTAATAAAACATCTTTGTACATTACCAACAGTGAGAAACACTGTCAAATTTCGCTTTGCTTACAGATGGCAGAAAGAAACTTCTATAGGATTAAATGGCTTTTCAGATACCACTTCTGAGTTTGGTTGTTTTGGTTTTTTTTTTCCCCCAAGAACTTGGGGTTGGGATAATTTGAAGCATTGGAGTTTTGACAGTGACATTTCCTTGTAATTGAAAGAAGTTTGTGAAGTTCAGACATGATTGTGTTTGCCTTTAGCAAACACACCATTCACATTTTGAGAAAAACTGCTGATGCAGTCCTAATGAAACTGTTCCAGCCCTGCCAAATCACCGACAGATGTGCTTGCCTGCCAAGGGATTTCCCTCGGAATGTTCTCATTTTCTTCTATCTGTTTAGAGAAAGTTCATTTAAAGTCTGTTAAAATGTATTAATGTGCAGCGTTGCATTATAGCTTGCTGTGGGCATACTGGTAAAAGAGAAGTTACAAGAAGACTGGCACCAGGGTAGCTACTGAAAACTTAAGAGATCCATCCAAACAGAAACCTTCTCTGGCCCCAGGCTTCCAGAAGGGAGGCCTCATTTGGTCCACAAAACTCATGCCACGTAATTTCAAAGAGTGTTCCAACAGGAAGGGGCTCATCTATTCCCCCACACCCCTTTAAAAACATGTCTGTGGCTGACACTGCCATCTAGAGAGATTAAATGACTTGTCGGCAGTCACGGGTCAGTTGCCCAGTGACGATGGGGCCACCTGCAAATACCAATTTAATGCAAAAAACAAACGGTACTTTTTACCCATTAGTTTTGCCCAAAGGATGAGGCTCAAAGATCCTTTGGATATGGAGCTAAAACTTTTACTTATTATCAGATCAATATGTTCTATAGTTACGATAGTGACTATGGAGGAATCTAATTTTGAAAACTTCATTAGAGTTGCAAACACCTTAGCCATTAAGGGGAGGATTAACACAGCTTTCTTTAGTGAATTAAAATTGACTTCTGGGTGTTGGTGCAAGCATAAGACAATATCACGATGATGGTACCTCCAGGGAAGTAAAATGTTTAATTCTTCAATTAAAAAAAAAGCCCAGTTTTTTTCCTCTTTTTTTAAATGAAAGCAATACTCAAGTCTGAATGGAACTGGTAACCACACTCATTCCTGGATCAATACGAATGCCCAACTACCGACTGAAAAGTATAACAAACAGCTATTATTCTTACCTATCTCAACTCCCTTCCTTTTGGGCAGGATTTCCCCCAAAATTGACATTTGGTGCTATTGACATTTGGATCAGATACTTCTTTGTTGTGGAGTGCTGTTCTGTGCATTGTACATATTCATGTCCTCTACCCACTAGATGCCAGTAGCACCATCTTCCCAGTTAGGACAACCAAAATGTCTCCAGACATTGCTAAATGTCTCCTGCTGGTTGGGGGCAAGACGAATCACCCCTGTTGAGAACCACTGCTCTAAGAGCCTTTCCTTGCTGCACTGGTGGGGCTGCCATTCACATCACGTGCCCAGTAGGTACTTAGAGCTCAGCAACCTCACAGCAAGGGCTTCCCAGTAGCCACCATTCTGTCCTGCTGAGGGCACCAGTTGCCAGCTCTTCTTCCCCAGCATCTGTTCTTTAATTCCGTATAATACCCAGCACCCTCTCCAACCTCGCTTTTTCCCCTCCTAAGTCATTCAAAGTGCATAACTGCTTACAACTAAGGAAATCTACCTGATAAAAAGCTAAGCAGAAAATTATCATCCCAAGAATCCCCCTTCTTCTTTTTCTCTTTCTTTTCTTTTTATTGTACTATATGAGAAGATGGATACTAGCTGAACCTATTATGGTAATCATTTCACAATCTATGTAAATCAAACCATCATGCTGTGTGCCTTAAATTTATACACTCATGTATGCCAATTATTTCAATAAAACTGGAAACAAACTGAATGCAAAAAAAATTATTTTCATTTGTGCAGGTAAAAAAATTCTAATGCATTTGTTATATATTAATAGTACAATGAGACAGAAGCTTAGAATCACACACCCCCTAAAACTAACAAAAATAGCAAGGAAATGATAAGCATTTTGAAAGATTACAATGTAACCACCATCTATAAAATCAGCAAAGTAGAAGGTGATTTTGTTAAAAATTTTTGTTTATTTGACAGAGAGAGAGTGTGTGTGCACAAACAGGGGGAGCAGCAGAGGGAGGGAGAGGGAGAAGCAGGCTCCCTGCTGAGCGAGGAGCCCGATGCAGGGCTTGATCCCAGGATCTTGGGATCATGACCTGAGCCGAAGGCAGACACTTAACCTACTGAGCCATCCAGGTGCCCCTTAAAAAATATTAAACTATAAGAAAAGAAAATGAAGATTCTGGTAAAGTCAACCTCATCAACTCTCCCTACCCCAGCCTTCCACACACCCAGAAGCAGCATGACAGAAAGAAAGGAAGTACAAAGAATGCTTAGAATTCTCAAAAATACTCTAGAAGTTGTAAAGGTAGGGACTGAGGAAAGGGGCATGAAGGAGAAACCTGGATAAATTCAAGGAATACAGCTTTATTACAGAAACCCCTTCATATTATTTTAAGACCCTGCCAGTATGTACTACTGTGTGCACACTGATGCTCTTCATGTGAAGAGATGCTCTCTCTGGGCAGATCAATTAGAAAATGGCACCCCCCCCCACTCTGGGCTGAAGCAGCCCTGCCCCAGGTACATTCTTTGTTTGCAGAATGCAGACTGGATTTTAGTCCCCCCTCCAGCCCCCTCGGCCGGGTGCCCTTAACGCAGAGACAACCCGCACAACAGTCCATAACAGCCCTGCCAACAGACGCAAGAAGAGCCATCAGGGCTTGCTGATTTCCAGAGCAACGTGCCAAGTGATAGAACGTGGTCTAGTCCAAACGTGTAGAAGAGTCCGCTTGAGGACAGATCCGGGATGCTTCACAGGGTCTCAGAAGATAGCACAGGGACAGGATATGTAATAGAGTCTCAGAAGACAGAGCAGGGCACGGGTCCCCAAGCATGGGTCGTGCTCGGCTCCACCATAGCTTTCCATTCCCACGTCTGCACAATGTCTATTGCAGGGGCTTTCCAATTTTAAGAGGCACAAGAAACACCTGGAACCCTGATGAAATCATAGATTGCTGGGTCCCATCTCCAGAGCTTCTGAAGTGGGGTCCAAGAATTTTCTTCATTAACGGATGCTGCTGGTCCCAGGACCACACTTTGAAAACCAGCCCCTTTTAGGAAAGTAGGCAGAAAACAACCGTCCAGTTCTCAGACTTAGGTCTCAGAATTTGGAAGACAGAGTAGTCCCAAATAATTTGAAAAGAGGCCATGGGAGATCCATTTACACCAGTTTGGAAATAAATATAAACACCCATCTTACTAGTAAGCAGGATACAAAGAGAAGGCATGATTATCCAGCAAGAAGACAAGTCAGGGATGGAAAGGTGGGAGGAAAAGAGGAGCATTGTGCAAAGGACAGATGAAGAGCTCAGCTGGAAGTCAATATAACCCAAAGAAGAGACAAGTTTCCCATGAGTGCTTTGTAATACTAAAGAACTTAATAAGAACATTCAATGAGAGTTCAGAGCTGAGAATATAAAAGAGATTCCAGAGCTAAGCAAACATTCTGAAAAACATTATGTACCACTGAAGATCTAATAAATAAATTAGAAACCTAAGTGGGAAAAAAGTCAAAGCTAAAAACCAAATTAACAGAATGATGACAAAACTCAATATAATGAATGCATAAAGAAAAGGCAAGAAACTTGTGAAAGCAAACAGAAGGCAAAGCTTCAGTATGGAAGACCAAGAAAGTAACCCAACAAAAGAACAATTGGTATTCCCTGAAACATTGGCCTTGAAGAGGAACACTGAGTTAACACACAGAAACCTGTCCCTAAAGGAGGAAGAGCTGAAACCATAGGTGGAAATGATACACTATATTGAGGGGAAAAAAAAAAAGAATCATTATTAAGACATCCTAATTAATCCATTAGACATGGAGGATAAAACTAGACTTATTCAGGCATCAAGAAGAAGGAAGGAAGTCAACTCCAACAGGGAAAAGGAATGAGCCTGGCCTTATACCTTCAATGGCAACATCTAATCTCTGAAAATCATGTGGCAAAATCAGCAAGCTTCAGAAGGAAAGAAAAGGCAAACCAAGAATATTGTATCAGCCAAGTTGTTATTCAAGTATAAAGACAGTGGGTAGATATTTTCAGAAGTGAAAAATCTCAGAAAACACTACCTTTATGGGACTTTCTTGGAAAAAAAAAAACAAACCTTGATGATGAAAGTTATACAATGAAAAATAAATCAAAATAATCCTGGAATGTACAAACCACAGTAAAAGGAGCAGTAATGAACAGTGGGTCCAAATGAAAATCGACACAGAGCTAAGCAAACAGGAGAATTACATTTGCAAAACAATGAGGATGACATTAACTCATCAGAGTAAATATAATTCAAGCAACAAAGTTGGAAGGTAGTGAGAGAGGAGTTGAAAGAAATGAGAGAAACCCATCATGTCATCTTCTCTAGTAAATGATATTGCCTAAAATTGTGTGAGAAACTCATAAGGACTCCCAACTTTCTAACGATTTCAGATTTTTTTCTTAACCTTTAGGAGGTCTTTTAGAAACAAATATTTGTGATAGTAAAAAAAAAAAAAAAAGTCTGAAGTTTAGTAATTCCTTTAGTTTTGGTTTATTTTTCTTTTAGTACACTGAAGTAAAACTACATTTTTTAAAAGATTTTATTTATTTGAGAGACAGTGCACACATGTGGAGGGGAGGTGCAGAGGGAGAGGGATATAAAGCAGGCATATATTATGGTCTCTCAGTCCCGTTCTTATAAGGTTAATACTTACTAGCTATTTTTCTATCTTTCTATCTATACATGTGCAGCAAGAGATGCTCTTCAAAAGTTCACGGTGGATATTTTTTGGGTGGTGAGATTTAGGATATGTTGTTTCCTTCTTTATAATGTTCTGCATTGCTTACATTTTTAATTCAAGTATAATTAACATACAGTGCTATATTAGTTTCAGGTATACAATGTAATAATCCAACAATTCTATATATTACTCAGTGCTTACCAAGGGTAGTCTTAATCCCCTTCACCTATCTCATCCATCCCCGCATCCTCCTCCCCTCTGCTAACCATTAGTTTGTTCTGTATATTTGAGTTTGGTTTTTGTTTTTCTCTTTTTTTTTTCTTTGTTTTGTTCTTTAAATTCCACATATAAATGAAATCATATGGTATTTGTCTTTCTCTGATTTATTTCACTTAGCATTATACCCTCTGGATCATTCCATGTTGTTGCAAATGGCAAGATTGATTCTTTTTTATGGATGAGTAATATTCCATCATATATACACCACATCTTTCTTCTCCATTCCTCTATCAATGGATACTTGGGCTGCTTCCATAATTTGGCTATTGTAAATAATGCTGCAGTAAAAATAGGGGTTCATATATCTTTTCAAATTAGTGCTTTTGTTTTCTCTGGGTAAAAGCACTGGAATTACTGGAACATACAGTAATTCTATTTTTAAGTTTTTGAGGAAACTCCATACTGTTTTCCCCAGTGGCTGCACCAGTTTGCATTCTCAATCATGCACTTATATTTTTAATGATGAGCATAAGTCACTTGTAAAAAAAAATACAGTCATCACTCTAAAATGAATATATAAAATATGACACAAATGGTATAAAAGAATGAGCAGAATGGAATACAGGCAATTACAATGGAAGGTGCTGTGTTTCATTTTCTTAAATAAGTCTCTGGCTTCCACTCCTTTATTTACTAGTACCTAATATTTATTGAGTGCCTACGATGTGTCAGGCAAACTGTTCACATACTTTATAGGTATTTCATTATTTAATAATCAGAGTAACTATAAGGTGATACTAGGAATAATGATGATGATGAGAGTAATAGCAGCTCAGATTTATTGAGTGCCTACTATGTGCTAAGTATTGTTGTAAGTGATCTGTATTGAATAACACTTCTCAGTGGGAAGTCCTCATCATAATGGAAGTCCATTGTGTAGTACAAACGTCATCAAGGTTAGCTTTTAGAAATACATGATTTATATTAGTATATTTAGAAGAAGTACCCAGGTGAGCCTGACCTTGTGTGAAGAGAGAACACAAGGGAAAAAGCTGCCAGAATCATGGAAATAATGGAACAACTGGGGCCACAAAAGGGAGAGGAATTGAGACTATAGTAGGACTCTGACCATGTAGATACAAAGACTTTGGTTAACTGCTGGTTGTCCTGGAAACAGTATTCCAACATTACACTGATAGAAAATCACACCCTATGGGGCGCCTGGGTGGCACAGCGGTTAAGCGTCTGCCTTCGGCTCAGGGCGTGATCCCGGCGTTATGGGATCGAGCCCCACATCAGGCTCCTCCACTATGTCCCTGCTTCTTCCTCTCCCACTCCCCCTGCTTGTGTTCCCTCTCTCGTTGGCTGTCTCTATCTCTGTCGCATAAATAAATAAAAAATAAAAAATAAATCTCTAAAAAAAAAAGAAAGAAAGAAAATCACACCCTAAAAAGGAAAACAGTAATGAGAGTTGGGGCCCATAAGCAGAGCCTAACTCCATCTTGGGAGATGCTCTAGGAGGAGCTTCAGATGTCTTTTTGCCACAAATAATTAGTCCTGAAGGGGAAGGATCTGGTTTATGTATGAAAGGGTCAGGTTGAAATGGCATGCTCATGAGTCATGCTATTCTGAGTGTCGCTTCTCCTGGAAACTCTGACCACGTCAGCGTAGGTAGCGAATTATGCAGGTGTGTATAGCCCGATTCCACTCACCAGTTTCTCCTCTATGTAGGAAATAGCATGAATTGGAAACAAAGCAGTGCATGCTATCAGTGTCCTATGTGACCAGCTATGGGGTTGAAGAGATCTCTGCTCAGTCTCCCCATTCCCCCTTCAATTGCCCAGGCGGTCTGGACCTACGCAGAGTGGAGAGTAACCAAGAACCAACAAGTTCATGTAATATCACAACCACTTTATGAATAACATTCTGCTTTTATCATGTTCATGTCACAGATTCCACATCTACCAGGAGGAACTGTATTCAGAGGGTAAGTAACCCATCCACAGTCTATCTGAAACAAGAGCTTCATGACTTCATTCAGACTTCATTCAGACTCCCTTCTGTTTGCTTAGGATTTCTCTCTTCTCTAAAATATTTTGGTGGGGAATTTTTAAAATGATTTCTTTGCTTGTGTAAGTACTTTTGTTCATATCTAAATTATGGATTCTGTGCTCAAGGACACACACACACACACACACACACACATACACACACACACAGTACAAATAAGAAAGGAAGATAATTTCCCTCAAATAGTAATGTCCATGAATTGAAAGCTTGGGTTATAGCTTAATATGGTTTGGTTTGGTGCAGTTCTACAGAGCTGGCTTTGTAAATTAAAGGTGTGATCCTTTGAAATCACTGTGACAAAAGTGATTTGAAATCATACTACTGACAGTCATAATAGAAACAAATGCCTCCTTACCACTCATAGCTCAGCTCTGGTGAGAACAAATCAATAGAGTAAAATGCTTGCCGCTTCTTAAAGAAAGGTTCCACCTGACAGATATCAGGAGATCAAATATTCACACTGCTTAGGACCAAGTAGTGTATGGATTAGGACATATTTGAAAAGGCAGCAAATGAAGGATAGAACCCCACCCTGTGAGGCCTTTGGTCACTATTCCTTTATTTATCTTTCAATTTGTTCATCTCCTATCTCTGTCCTGCAAGTTAAAATGATACCAATAAAAGACACATTTCCTGCATCAAGGAGCTCTCAGTCCAGTGGTGGAAACAATTAATATACGATTTTGAGCTAGTGTTCTGCTAGGGGGTGCTATGGGAACACAGTGATGGGGTGCCTATTTTTGCCCTTCTGAGGGGGCTTATGAGCAGGATGCCTGAAGTGGCATTTAGAAACAGACAATTACAAGGGATGGGAGAGGAGAAGAGAAAAAGCAAGGACCTCCAAGTCTTTGGGCATGTGAGCTTTTTATATGACATAGTATTTGGTCACTCTATCATAGATAAAAAGTTTCCAAGGGAAGCCCATCCTACATACCATTCTAGAAATCAGAGGATGTTATTATCCTTTTAAGGCAGCCCAAGCTCTAATTTCTCAAGGATGATATTCTTCTTGCCCATAATTGTTACTGAAGCCAGAGGTACCAAGTCTTTCTACCTAATTTCCTGCCCAATGAAGAATTCTCCTTTATGATGTTCCTAATGGATGTTCAGTCAATTTCTTGTTAATTTTTGGCTCCTTAGCCTCTATTTCCTTTTTGTTACAGCATGCTAATTCCCTTTGGGGAAATTTCCCCCTATTGTACGCAGTCTTTGTAGGATAGTAAATTCAGTGCCCTACCATTTCACTACAGGATCTGAAGAGATCCCCAGAGACCTCTGGTAGATGTTCCACTGTCCCCACTCCAAATGGACAAAGGATGAGCATGTACCCTAAACTCAGCCAGCCAGCTCTTCTCTTCCAGAACTTTAAATCCTAGGTAGGGTGACACACCACTCATTCATCCATTATTACAATGGCATCTCAACAGTCAAGTAGATTCCACCTTGACTCCTTTCCTGTTTCTAAGCCTGGTCCTGCTGCATGCACCTTATTCTGTTAATTCCCTGTTAACCTTCTAATAAATTCCATTTTAACTTGTTAGCCCAAGTTGGTCTCTGTTACTTGCTGCCAAAGAACTTTAATTCTGCTTGAATCCTTCCACTCATGGGAATATCACTACTTTGTGAGGCTAATTATTCCACGGGTGTACCTCTGAATTTGCTACAGGAATTAATTCAAGCTAAAATCAAGCCAAATCCCTATTACAAGGTCTGTCACTGGGAACTAGAAAAAATAAACAAACTGAGGGCTCCGGGGGGCGGGGGGGAGGGAATGGGATAGGCTGGTGATGGGTATCAAGGACGGCACATATTGCATGGTGCACTGGGTGTTATACACAAGTAATGAATCATGGAACTTTACATCAAAAACTAGGGATGCACTGTATGGTGACTAACNAAAAAAAAAAGAAAGAAAGAAAATCACACCCTAAAAAGGAAAACAGTAATGAGAGTTGGGGCCCATAAGCAGAGCCTAACTCCATCTTGGGAGATGCTCTAGGAGGAGCTTCAGATGTCTTTTTGCCACAAATAATTAGTCCTGAAGGGGAAGGATCTGGTTTATGTATGAAAGGGTCAGGTTGAAATGGCATGCTCATGAGTCATGCTATTCTGAGTGTCGCTTCTCCTGGAAACTCTGACCACGTCAGTGTAGGTAGCGAATTATGCAGGTGTGTATAGCCCGATTCCACTCACCAGTTTCTCCTCTATGTAGGAAATAGCATGAATTGGAAACAAAGCAGTGCATGCTATCAGTGTCCTATGTGACCAGCTATGGGGTTGAAGAGATCTCTGCTCAGTCTCCCCATTCCCCCTTCAATTGCCCAGGCGGTCTGGACCTACGCAGAGTGGAGAGTAACCAAGAACCAACAAGTTCATGTAATATCACAACCACTTTATGAATAACATTCTGCTTTTATCATGTTCATGTCACAGATTCCACATCTACCAGGAGGAACTGTATTCAGAGGGTAAGTAACCCATCCACAGTCTATCTGAAACAAGAGCTTCATGACTTCATTCAGACTTCATTCAGACTCCCTTCTGTTTGCTTAGGATTTCTCTCTTCTCTAAAATATTTTGGTGGGGAATTTTTAAAATGATTTCTTTGCTTGTGTAAGTACTTTTGTTCATATCTAAATTATGGATTCTGTGCTCAAGGACACACACACACACACACACACACACATACACACACACACAGTACAAATAAGAAAGGAAGATAATTTCCCTCAAATAGTAATGTCCATGAATTGAAAGCTTGGGTTATAGCTTAATATGGTTTGGTTTGGTGCAGTTCTACAGAGCTGGCTTTGTAAATTAAAGGTGTGATCCTTTGAAATCACTGTGACAAAAGTGATTTGAAATCATACTACTGACAGTCATAATAGAAACAAATGCCTCCTTACCACTCATAGCTCAGCTCTGGTGAGAACAAATCAATAGAGTAAAATGCTTGCCGCTTCTTAAAGAAAGGTTCCACCTGACAGATATCAGGAGATCAAATATTCACACTGCTTAGGACCAAGTAGTGTATGGATTAGGACATATTTGAAAAGGCAGCAAATGAAGGATAGAACCCCACCCTGTGAGGCCTTTGGTCACTATTCCTTTATTTATCTTTCAATTTGTTCATCTCCTATCTCTGTCCTGCAAGTTAAAATGATACCAATAAAAGACACATTTCCTGCATCAAGGAGCTCTCAGTCCAGTGGTGGAAACAATTAATATACGATTTTGAGCTAGTGTTCTGCTAGGGGGTGCTATGGGAACACAGTGATGGGGTGCCTATTTTTGCCCTTCTGAGGGGGCTTATGAGCAGGATGCCTGAAGTGGCATTTAGAAACAATTACAAGGGATGGGAGAGGAGAAGAGAAAAAGCAAGGACCTCCAAGTCTTTGGGCATGTGAGCTTTTTATATGACATAGTATTTGGTCACTCTATCATAGATAAAAAGTTTCCAAGGGAAGCCCATCCTACATACCATTCTAGAAATCAGAGGATGTTATTATCCTTTTAAGGCAGCCCAAGCTCTAATTTCTCAAGGATGATATTCTTCTTGCCCATAATTGTTACTGAAGCCAGAGGTACCAAGTCTTTCTACCTAATTTCCTGCCCAATGAAGAATTCTCCTTTATGATGTTCCTAATGGATGTTCAGTCAATTTCTTGTTAATTTTTGGCTCCTTAGCCTCTATTTCCTTTTTGTTACAGCATGCTAATTCCCTTTGGGGAAATTTCCCCCTATTGTACGCAGTCTTTGTAGGATAGTAAATTCAGTGCCCTACCATTTCACTACAGGATCTGAAGAGATCCCCAGACCTCTGGTAGATGTTCCACTGTCCCCACTCCAAATGGACAAAGGATGAGCATGTACCCTAAACTCAGCCAGCCAGCTCTTCTCTTCCAGAACTTTAAATCCTAGGTAGGGTGACACACCACTCATTCATCCATTATTACAATGGCATCTCAACAGTCAAGTAGATTCCACCTTGACTCCTTTCCTGTTTCTAAGCCTGGTCCTGCTGCATGCACCTTATTCTGTTAATTCCCTGTTAACCTTCTAATAAATTCCATTTTAACTTGTTAGCCCAAGTTGGTCTCTGTTACTTGCTGCCAAAGAACTTTAATTCTGCTTGAATCCTTCCACTCATGGGAATATCACTACTTTGTGAGGCTAATTATTCCACGGGTGTACCTCTGAATTTGCTACAGGAATTAATTCAAGCTAAAATCAAGCCAAATCCCTATTACAAGGTCTGTCACTGGGAACTAGAAAAAATAAACAAACTGAGGGCTCCGGGGGGCGGGGGGGAGGGAATGGGATAGGCTGGTGATGGGTATCAAGGACGGCACATATTGCATGGTGCACTGGGTGTTATACACAAGTAATGAATCATGGAACTTTACATCAAAAACTAGGGATGCACTGTATGGTGACTAACATAATATAATAAAAAATATTATTATTAAAAAATAAATAGGGGTGCCTGGGTGGCACAGCGGTTAGGCATCTGCCTTCGGCTCAGGGTGTGATCCCGGCGTTATGGGATCGAGCCCCACATCAGGCTCCTCCGCTGTGAGCCTGCTTCTTCCTCTCCCACTCCCCCTGCTTGTGTTCCCTCTCTCGCTGGCTGTCTCTCTCTCTGTCAAATAAATAAATAAAATCTTTTTTAAAAATAAATAAATAAATAAACAAATAAAACAAAAAACCTTAAGAATTAAAAAAAAAGAAAGAAAAAATAAATTTTAGTCCTTCTATATGATAACCACTTTAGTATCTGAGGACAGCAAGTAATTACCAAAAACCACACCACAAAAGCTAAGTCATCCCTTTCTCAAGCTGGAAACCACCAGCTTCTTCTCTAACATGATGTAAATTCCCCAGACCACAGAAATCAGACAGTTGGATTGCTAATGGGCATCTTAATCATTTTCATGGGTCCCAGGGAAATAAGAAGGCACTTCCTCAAAGAGTCTCTTTCAAAGAGAGTACTTCCATGTTTATTGTCTGCAAGGGTTGGTGAATGGTAGAATTAGTTGATAGGTTACAGAAGGACTTCTTATCATGTAACTATTAGGTTTCTCTATATTCCTCTCCAGTCTGCCCCCAATTAATGGTATATTATCTTCTCTACTGAAGTTGGGATAATTGGTGGTTATTTTCAGAGCAACTCATCAGGATGATAGAGATTGATTATTTTTAATTGAGGTGGTGGAGGTGTTGAACATTCGTGGGGCATTGAGTAAATGTTGCTAGGATTGCAATTTCCCAAACCACCTGTCTGATAAACATCACCTCCTCAACATTTGCAAACAATCCAAAGTCATTCCTCCCCCATTCAAGTATTCCCCCTTCTCATTCTAATATCCACTTAATAAGTTTATGACTCTGTATTCATTTCACTACTTCAGAAAAAATTTGCCGGTAAAAATACATCTATTCTTGAGTAGTAGTAGTGAAGAGGAAAATTACCCAGAACAGGCCCAGGCCCGCAGGCCCCAAAAGAAGGGAAGTTGCTAACAATGGCTGGAGATAACCAGAAGCCCCGGTGAGAGCTCCCTGTGGAGGCTGCTGTTCCAGCCTAAAGAAACACACCCCCCCTGCCCCCAGTTTAAACCCACCTACCAGCAGTCAGCACAGCCCTTGTAACCTGAACTCCAGTGCTCTCTTATAAAAGCTCTATAACCCCGCTCCCCGGGGCCCAGAATTTCGAGGGCAAGCTCCTTTGGGTCCACCGAGGTAAAATAAACCCGAATTCTCCTACTTCTCCAAGTGTCACTTGGTTTCTTGCTAGTCTGATTATTTTTCCATAACAGGTCAGGAAACCTGAGTTTTCATGACCATCAGAGGAGAAACAAGGGATGCACAGAGAAGAGCTCCTGTTCTCTAGAGTCCTCACAGTCCAATACTCATGCAGCTTCTTTGCTGCAGCTCAAGGCTTCCCCATCGCCTGCCCCATCTCTTTATTCCTTTCACAGAGAGTGAGGATTTAGGGCAAGTAATTGCCCCATTCCAGAAAGAAAGGAGCTCCACTTAGAGTACCATGCTTCCTTGTGACAGAGCTTTCAAAGTAGCATGGTGTAATGGCCTTCTCTCTTGCCTGTTCATACAAAGGATGACTTCCTCTCCTTTCACCCCCTCCCCTCCCCTCCCTCCCTTCCCCTCTCCTCTTGAGTTCAGTAGATGCTAGTACAGAGGATAATGTCCCAGCCTGAGGAGGCCTGAGGCAAGTAGCCTGGACCAGCACTAACCAACACTGAACATACTGTCTCCTACTCTTCGGCTCCTTTTCCTCTAGGGCTACCGGTGTTCTAGGTGGGCTGCACCTCCCACTGCTCAGGTGAGATCTGACGCTCATTTAGGGCTAAGGAGAAATAGACAGACTGTTCTGGATCCGAGTCACCACAGCTACTTTAATCTAGGTAAAAACCATTCACCAAATGTTCAGTCCAAGTCACCACGGCAGATGTCCCCAAGACGGGCTGCTTTGGCATAACGATTATTTTGAGTTAAAATTAATCAAAACCCAGCAGATGCAGGAAAAGCTCTCTGCTTTCCCCCTCAACTGCTTAAATTTACTTTGGAGAGGAGAGCCCATAACAGGAAGAGAGCTATTAACAGAGACCCCCTCTTTACCTAAGTAACCTATCTACATAATAGAACAACCTCCTTTTTCCAAACATCTCCTCTCACCTTCTTGTGCATGGCCTTCTGCCCCTTTGTATCCTCAGACCCCTACTCCTCTCCTTAGCTCATAAAAGTATCAAGTGGCCTCATTGTCTTTGGAATCTCAGGTCTGTGTGGATTCCCTGTACCGAACACGTATTAAATTTGATTTTCTCCTGTTAATTTGTTTCATGTTGATTTGATTCTAAGTCCAGCTAAAAGGACCATAGGGCAGAGGAAGGTCTTCCTCCCCAACAGACAAAGTCCCAAAGATCCAGCTAATAGTAAAGGATGACTTAGCTTTCCTTTGGCCTCGTGTGTGTGTGTGTGTGTGTGTGTGTGTGTGTGCGCGCGTGCATGCACGCATGAGGGCACACGTTTTCCAGAAAGAAAAGAAGTTGGGCCAAGTAGACACTGGGCCCAATATCATCACAACAATATCAAAAGCTCACACTCCATCCTGATGGTACTTATCAGATTTTTTTTTCTAATGAAAAAATATATGTCATACAAAAGAAAAAAAAACCCTAAATGATGTACATCCTTATTTGGCTTTGCATTTCAGTCAGAATCACATAAACAGAGAGACATATAAACTGTAGACTTTCTAAAGGAATGGGATGATACTAAACTGGTAAAGACCATGACACTGAAGGTTTTTAATTCCTAAAATAATTACTTTTCTTCACATTTTACTATTTCATTAAATGAGAGTTCTTTTCAAGTGATATATATTTAATGCAAGGTTTAAAAAAAAAAAAGAAGTTTCCAATAACTCTTACTACATTGTTGGTGTATTTTATAATTCATTTTATCTTAGAACTAATGAAAATTGGTAAATTCAATCATTTGACCCCTGGACCAGAGATTGGTATGTCACAAACCCATCCAGGGAAATTCTCATAGGTTCCAAACATTTTTCCTGATCCTGCTGAAATTTTCTTCCATTTGGATTTTGGAGGGTGTTCCTAATGCCCTGGGAGGGACAGGAATATCCTGACAATAGAGTAGATAAAAGACACTGAGGGGTCTTTCACCTTCTCCCTTTCCTTAAAAATTGTGGGCCCCTTCCTGCCAGGTTTGAGCTTCTATCTGCAGGACAGAGCAAAACAGTGTCCCCTGCAGAGGAAGAACGGGGCAAGGAGAGGTATACACCACAGGGACACACAGAAGGGGAATGCAGGTACTGCCCCAAGGTGGTGTTAACACTAAATCACATGGTGAGACGTGTACTTGCTTAAATTCCTGTTCAATCCTTTCTTATTCTATCTAGGGGAAAGCTACAGTATGGTGTCACAAGTCTTAATCAGCTGTCTAACACTTGGGAATCTCCCCTTTTAACAAAGGGAGAATAGGCCTCAGGTTCAGAGCCATTATCAGGAAACAGAATCTACCTTGAATCAATTTGTGATAATTTACTTTTACTAAGTATTTTTGTGTTTCCTTTCTCATCGTGGTAGGTGGCACGATTTCCCATTTAAAATAGTAGCAGAGTTTCCTTTCAAAATTATGGTTTAAAAGTGAGTTAATTCAAAGAAATATTAAATATATATTAATATATTAAATATACAAGTACCATATACAGATATGGCGAAAACTGTATATGGGGCACAGGGATGACTCTCCTGCCGCTTTGGGGATGGATGCATGATTAGATCTGCTGCTTCCAAACCCCCTCCAAAGAAAAGAGCATTCCCCCTGACTGGTGTGTGAACTCACACCCTTCCCATGTATGGGAGCATAGGTAACCCAAAAACTCCACCAACACTGTTTTTAATCCTGCAACCGCCGATGGCTCCCCACTCCCTTCTACATGGAGTTCAATCTTTTGCTTCTAATGAGAAAGCATTTTTCATAGTTCTGTCCACTCAGCTCCAGCAGGTATTTCCCGCCCCACATATAATACACACATTCATTTCTACCTGAACAGCCTTCTTTATGTTGTATCCCCCTAACCCTCCTGCTGGAATGTGCTTCGAAGGTCTCCTTTCTTAGGTGTCATGCCAGAAAAAGCTTCCACCTGTCCTTGTATCAAGCCCAGAGCTCTTGCTATCATGTCCACATACTGCATACTCAAAGCATGTGTATGTAAGAAAGAACTTTATTCCAAGACTTTGCTTGCAGAAGGAAAGTAGAGTGATTGAATACATTATTCTACAGTGATTTTAATTGTCGCTCTAATCTGATCAGTCCCTAACCGGCTAATCGGTATTTAATCGGTTGCTTTAAATTTATTATAAAGCAGCTAGAATGCAGCTGTGGTTAGACACAGCACAAATAAATAAAATGCATTATTATTTTTATTATATTTATGCATATGAGTTTTATTTTACTTTTGTCAAAACTAGACTCACTTTCACTCCGCTAGTAATTTGTTTGAATTAAACCAGTATTGTGCATTTGCATGGTGAAAACAGTTAGAAATGTCTATTCATTGCCAAGTATAAGTTATATAACAAATTGTTAGATGTTCCCACGTTCATTGCCAAATAATCTTGTGATTCCTTTAAATATTTGTACAGCGCTTCAATCACTCACATTGTTTCTATTAATTAATGATACCGGGGTTTAGTTCTAAGGAATCAATAAATACAAAAGTGGAAGCAACAGAACAAGTTCATGCCTACAAAAGAAATCTCACTTGATCACCCTGAAATATAATTCCAGGTGTCGCCACACAATTCCCCAGAGAGTAAGGCCCAGCAGCATTAATAAAACTCTGACTGGTTTAGATTTGAGCATGGGTACAATAGGTTCCAAAGTCCTACGCAAGTATTTGAACAACCTGACCTTATTTCAGCTTCTTCCGAGAACTATCAGAGACAAGCACAGAATCAACATGAGAAATTATTAGGCACCCACACAGTGCATGACTAAAAGGGCCCAGAAAACTACCACAAAGTTAAAAAAGATATTAATAATAGAATCACAACACCTCAAGACTGCTCTTTGGACATTTGGTATCCTTGCTGCATGACCTCCAGGTCACTTACTCTTAAGTATCAATCTTTTAATCTGCAAAACAGGAGTCATAGCAGCGCTCACACATGAGTGCGAAGTTTAAATAAGACAACACCCTGAGGCTCTCTCCAAGGGGTCCAACTGCTCCTTCAGCTACTGGGATCTCTGAGGCTTACTCAGCACAGCCAGTGTTGCTCACCTCCTGGTCTCCTCTTCATCCTGCTGAGGTACCCTGATCCACCAAATGCTCGTTGAGTACCTCCGGTGGGCCAGCCACTAGGCGGCCACCTGCTACGTCGAAGGTCCAATTTGAAGCAAAAAGCCATTTCTCCAATGAGAAAGTAGATTTTCCTTTAAACAAAACACGCTCAGGTAGATATCTGTGTTAAAACCAAGAGCAAGCCACCTATGGAAATATTCTATGGAACCATCAGGGAAGAAATGGCCCCTTAGTCCAAGCTTTCCTTTTCTGTCTGATGAAGGAAAAATTGTTTATTCATTAGCATCAGAACAATGTCTGTTATTTACATAGTATTGTGGCAGTTCTGAAGCATTATTTTGTGTAGTAACTTTCACACCCATTCTGAACTAGGTCTAAATATCTTCCTGCCTGAATATCACTACCCCATCACTGAACCATGGAGTCCATCTACCAGAAAAAAGATGGCCAGCAAAAGACCTCTACATAGAACAAACCAGCCAGTGGCTTGGTCTCATTCTTGTTCTGGATCTTTAAAGTGGTTCTACCCGCACTTCACAGAGCTGACGGTCTGAAAGCTCCCCACATGTGTGTAGTGGAGTGGAAGGCACTCCAGCGCTGCTTTAGGCAGTCACACGACGATCCCTTAATTTGTTCCTGCACAGAGTCCTGATCTCATCCCTGTTCCTGTTCGGCCCGGCTTCAGAGCTTTTGGTAGGATGCCCCGTTATTCACCTGACCCTCGCCTGCTCTATCTAATGACTCTCACCCATTGAATGGGGCTCAGAAATAATCCCTGCCAATCATGGCTCCTTACCCAAACCTAGGTCTTCCTCTCCAACCGGCACCCTGGTGGGCTTTCCATGGCCTTCAGAGAAGAACGATCAAAGAGAAGAGAGGTCTAACAGACACATAAAAAAGTGCTCAACATCACTTGGCATCAGGGAAGTACAAATCAAAACCACAATGAGATACCACCTCACACCAGTCAGAATGGTTAAAATTAACAAGTCAGGAAATGACAGATGTTGGCGGGGATGTGGGGAAAGGGGAATCCTCCTACACTGTTGATGAGAATGCAAGCCACTCTGGAAAACAGTATGGAGCTTCCTCAAAAAGTTAAAAATAGAAGTACCCTATGACCCAGCAATTGCACTGCTGGATATTTACCCCAAAGATACAAATGTAGTGAACCGAAGGGGCACCTGCACCCCAATAGCAGCAATGTCCACAATAGCCAAACTGTGGAAAGAGCCCAGATGTCCATCGACAGATGAATGGATAAAGAAGATGTGGCATATATGTACAATGGAATATTACA
>NC_048221.1:27592181-27609615 GCF_002007445.2 Ailuropoda melanoleuca
TTCGGCCCGGCTTCAGAGCTTTTGGTAGGATGCCCCGTTATTCACCTGACCCTCGCCTGCTCTATCTAATGACTCTCACCCATTGAATGGGGCTCAGAAATAATCCCTGCCAGTCATGGCTCCTTACCCAAACCTAGGTCTTCCTCTCCAACCGGCACCCTGGTGGGCTTTCCATGGCCTTCAGAGAAGAACGATCAAAGAGAAGAGAGGTCTAACAGACACATAAAAAAGTGCTCAACATCACTTGGCATCAGGGAAGTACAAATCAAAACCACAATGAGATACCACCTCACACCAGTCAGAATGGTTAAAATTAACAAGTCAGGAAATGACAGATGTTGGCAGGGATGTGGGGAAAGGGGAATCCTCCTACACTGTTGATGAGAATGCAAGCCACTCTGGAAAACAGTATGGAGCTTCCTCAAAAAGTTAAAAATAGAAGTACCCTATGACCCAGCAATTGCACTGCTGGTTATTTACCCCAAAGATACAAATGTAGTGAACCGAAGGGGCACCTGCACCCCAATAGCAGCAATGTCCACAATAGCCAAACTGTGGAAAGAGCCCAGATGTCCATCGACAGATGAATGGATAAAGAAGATGTGGCATATATGTACAATGGAATATTACATGGCCATTAAAAAATAAAATCTTGCTATTTGCAACAATGTAGATAGAAATAGAGGGTATTATGCTAAGCAAAATAAGTCAATCAGAGAAAGACAATTATCATATAATCTCACTGATATGTCAAATTANGACAATTATCATATGATCTCACTGATATGTCAAATTAAAGAAACAAGGCAGAGGATCATAGGGGAAGAGAGGAAAAAATGAAACAAGACGAAACCAGAGAGGGAGACAAACCATAAGAGACTCCTAATCTTAGGAAACAAACTGAGGGTTGCTGAAGGGGAGAGGGGTGGGGGGATGGGATAACTGGGTGATGGACATTGGGGAGGGTATGTGTTGTAATGAGCCCTGGGTATTATATAAGACTCACGAATCACAGACCTGTACCCCTGAAACAAATAATACATTATATGTTAAAAAAATAAAGTAAAATAAAGTAAAAAGAGAGAAGAGAGGTCAAAGAGAAATGTCAATGCTCATGCAAAAGAAAGATGAGTTATGAANTGGGTATTATATAAGACTCACGAATCACAGACCTGTACCCCTGAAACAAATAATACATTATATGTTAAAAAATAAAGTAAAATAAAGTAAAAAGAGAGGAGAGGTCAAAGAGAAATGTCAATGCTCATGCAAAAGAAAGATGAGTTATGAGNGGGATGTGGGGAAAGGGGAATCCTCCTACACTGTTGATGAGAATGCAAGCCACTCTGGAAAACAGTATGGAGCTTCCTCAAAAAGTTAAAAATAGAAGTACCCTATGACCCAGCAATTGCACTGCTGGTTATTTACCCCAAAGATACAAATGTAGTGATCCGAAGGGGCACCTGCACCCCAATAGCAGCAATGTCCACAATAGCCAAACTGTGGAAAGAGCCCAGATGTCCATCGACAGATGAATGGATAAAGAAGATGTGGCATATATGTACAATGGAATATTACATGGCCATTAAAAAATAAAATCTTGCTATTTGCAACAATGTAGATAGAAATAGAGGGTATTATGCTAAGCAAAATAAGTCAATCAGAGAAAGACAATTATCATATGATCTCACTGATATGTCAAATTAAAGAAAAGGCAGAGGATCATAGGGGAAGAGAGGAAAAAATGAAACAAGACGAAACCAGAGAGGGAGACAAACCATAAGAGACTCCTAATCTTAGGAAACAAACTGAGGGTTGCTGAAGGGGAGAGGGGTGGGGGGATGGGATAACTGGGTGATGGACATTGGGGAGGGTATGTGTTGTAATGAGCCCTGGGTATTATATAAGACTCACGAATCACAGACCTGTACCCCTGAAACAAATAATACATTATATGTTAAAAAATAAAGTAAAATAAAGTAAAAAGAGAGGAGAGGTCAAAGAGAAATGTCAATGCTCATGCAAAAGAAAGATGAGTTATGAGCTAACTGTGAAATCCTGAATATAAGTCACATATTCTCTGATCTTCATTCTCCAAATCCTGTGAATTAAGAGTCACCTAAATTACCTTACAAAGATATGATAATACATACATACATGTATCATCACAGCAAAAATATGGCTTTTATCAAAGCCAAAGAAATCTTCTCACCTTCTCCAATTACAACACTGGATTATTCCACCAAAAGGCACTTGACCTTCCTCAAACAAACAAAAAACAAAACAAAAATACCCCTGAGATTTACATTAACAGTAGAGGATAAATATTCAGTTACTGAATAATTTTTAACATGGGGGCAAATGTATATCCATTGCTTATTAATATCTGTACCCCTCTTATAGCCAGTTTGCCTGTGCCAAGGTTGAAGAAAATGAGCTGGTGTGGTTAAAGTTCTCACTTTAAAAACTTCTCAAAGAAGGAACACCATTTCTCTGGCTAGCTAAATCGAAGAAGAAAAAAATTCTGTGAAAAAAAAATACCAAAGCTCTTATAAAAACTTTAAGACTAGATGACAAAGCATGGCACACAGACCACACCCCCACCTACTCCCACCATAGCAGACATCATTAAATGATCACAGAACTCTTTCCACTGTGTCTATACATAGCCTTCAAATGCCTCCCAACATAACATCTCAGGTAAATGTTGGCAACAAATCATACTTGGTATGAATGTTAAAAGCTATTTGGAATCCCAGCTTTTTTTTTTTTTTTTTTTTTTTAAGATTTTTTATTTATTTATTCGACAGAGATAGAGACAGCCAGCGAGAGAGGGAACACAAGCAGGGGGAGTGGGAGAGGAAGAAGCAGGCTCATAGCAGAGGAGCCTGATGTGGGGCTCGATCCCGTAACGCCGGGATCACGCCCTGAGCCGAAGGCAGACGCTTAACCGCTGTGCCACCCAGGTGCCCCTGGAATCCCAGCTTTATGAGACTGATTCTATTACCCTTAATGCCATTTTGAGTATTAAGAATCAAGAATATCAAAATATCACTACTTATATGAAATAAAATAGGGAGGGGATCCTGCCTGTAGGAACATGGATCTGAATATTAATAGAAGATTTCAACCCTGAAACTCTCCAGAAATTTCTTTCTTATCACTCTAATATCTGACTTTTGTTCCCCTTGCCCCCGTCTTCCCCTTTTAAAGCATAAAGGCCATTCCTAGGTCAGAAGAGTTTCAGGTTGAGTTCCAGCCAAACATTGCAGCACCTCAGAGTCTCCCACTTCAGAGGATGAGAGTAATCTTGAGATGGGGCTGTGAGTGCAGAGTGAGAGAGATGCAAAGGCAGCCTGCACTGCTGAGCTGGGAGAGTGGGTCTGGAGGTAAGCAGGAAGGGGTCAGGGGGATGCAGTGGGAGATGAGTTGGGGAGCAAGGAGAGCAACAAAGGATCCAAGGGAATGGGGTGGAAAGAGCAATGGTACACATGCTGAAGCTTGGGTTTTAGGAAATTCATGTGAAAATCCTGGCTCTTGAATGAAGAGCTCCTTCTCATGGAGTCTGACATGTCTTTGCTGACTATAAATACCTTTCCTTCTTCTACCCTCCAGCCCTTCTCTCCTTCCGGTACTCTCTATCCTCTTTTCACTCATCTCCCTCCCCATCCCTTCCGCTTTAACTTCCATTTCTTCTTTTGCTCTCTTTTATCATACCTTCTTCCCTTCCCCTCTTATTCTGCCTTGTCCAAGGTTTAGACAACTGTACCCACCAGCCCCTTGTGGCTAAGGTACTTGTAGCTTATTCCCCATGCAGCCCAGCATAGAGGGGACTCAAGGGACAGAAGGCTAGTGGGGTTCCCAGATGCTACAAATCAGAAGGGAGTGCAGGTCACCTGAGGGAAGGAGGCAATAAAGTAGTAAGCAGAGATGGAGAGGGTGTATGCATGTCCACAAATAGGGTCACCAAAGTCCCGGGACAGTGTCACAGTAAGGTTGGCAGAAAACCAAGAGAGTAGAAAACAGCTCAGGCAGGAAGTGATGCAGCTGGAAAAAGGGAAGAGAAAGAGAGAAACATGCGGCAAACAAGCAAAGCAGTAGCACTAATGAGCAGCCATGACTGGAAACAGACCTGGAGGATGAGGGTTAACAGGTAGATGCCCACTGAGGGTAAGAAGCAAAACCCAAAGTGACAAACTGTGTGTGGCTCTGTAACACTTGACACACAAAAACAGAGGTGTTCCCATTACATGGCAGCACCATGTGAGGAACTCAGTACATATTTCTTGTTTTACTTGAATTTTTTATGTTAATATCACTGTGGAAACAGAATTGTTGTTCTGAGACTCAAGAATAACTCATATCAATTTGGGAACCAAGATAAAACCAAATGCCCATTCTAGTCTGACTATAATTTGGACTGACAGAGCAGAAATTCTTTGTTAAACCCACCCTATTGGACCTGAAGGTCAGCGCCATCATAACGGGGTGCCTCAGAGAGTCATTCTTCCTAACTAGTTATCGATTTGTAAAAAATCATGAGTGTCTTATATCAAATGACTGCTCCTGAATTGTTACCTTGGATCAACAGAGAGTAAATATTGGCATTTTCATATGGCAATCTGCTATTTGGGAATAATCTAGCCTTCCTGGAGGGACAGACATAAAGCACATAACAGTCATTTACCAATCATATAATATTAGACACCAGTAATTTGTCATTCACTGCAGTGTTCTAGAATCATTAGAGGAGACATTCAACTTCTCTCAGACATACCAGGTCTGGTAATATAGGAAATGCACTTCTGCAGGCTGACTGTACCAAGTCTGCACTAAGGTTTCATGACTTTAGACTGAAAGTTAATGACCAGTGCAAACCACCAAGCTAATACAGAAAAGAGCAGCAGTGAAAAGGGCCTAATAAATCAAAAATTTAAATGGGATATTCATTTTAGTTACGGTCATTAGAGCAAAGTGATGGTCCATTTTACTTACACAATGACTTACGTTGATCATAAAAGTATTTTAAGCGATATTATCTGTAAATTAATTAAGTAAATATTTGATTAGTACCTACTATGTGCATGATGCTCTACCAGATGATATGAGGCATATTCAGACACAAAAGAGATAATCTCTACCTTCAAGAGGCTCTTCAAGAGGCTTGTAATCCAATAGGGAAAGAAGGCCTTTTGCAGAACTCTTGCACAAAGTTAAATATGACCACATAATGTAAGAGGTATACAAAGAGAATGCTTCAAGACTATAAAAGGAGAAATGACTCATATAGTCACCTTATAAAGAAAGTCAGGTAAGGTTGTATATAAAAAAATCATTTGCACATATATTGAAGAAAAAGAACAGACTTTGGATAAGCCAAAATTGCAGGGAAAGGATACCAAGTCATAAAAACAAGTAACATAGATGGGCTGGATGATCTAATGTCAACGCAGAATCACCAACTCCATCTCCACAATCTACATTACAAAGCTGATGGTGGGAGCAATGGTTTCCAGAATACCCTTCCCCGAATGGTTACTAGTGGAGTCAGCCAATGAGAGAAGAGTGAGAAGATATGGAAGGCAAAGAGATGGAGAAGCCATCCTTTAGAAGTCTGACAAGTGTATACAAATGAGATCTTCACTTCCCACTAACAGAGTTGGTTAGAGTGGAGTGGTTAATTTAGTATGGTCCTGCTTTCTGTATACTGAAACAATAATGTGTCTCTGAATTACTAACACCTTTGTCACTGAGTCACAATTGTGGAAACTGCCATTGCCTAGATTCTTCTTTTTCATATGCTTTATTTGTATGTTGCCTTAAGTACGTATATAAGGTATTGTCACCTGTTTGAATACCTATGGCACCTATTAACGTCACATCTCTCGTAAACTCACCCTAGATGTGCTGGTGTTTGCTCTGTTTAATTCATTATATGAATTATATGAATCTGCATATAAACAAATATAAATAAAAACAATTCCAAGGCACTGTAGGAAATTCACGAAAGCCATACCTGGTGTCAAAATAGTTCATCACATTTAATGACTGCTATGTGTGCAAGTATGCTGAATCACTTCCTCTTCCATCCCTTTTGATTTTTTTAATTATATAAGCAATATTCTCTTGGAAGTAGTAAGTGATTATAGTAGAGGTGTGGGACTTGAAATTAAAAACACAATACCATTTGCATTAATATCAAAGTATGCACTACTTAGGTATAAATCAAACAAAATAGGTCCAACATACATATAAAAAAACTACAAAATTCTGATTCTGAAAGAAATCAAAGGAGATCCAAAAAAATAAAAAAGAGAGAGAGAGAGAGACAGAGAGCAAGAAAGAGAGACAGAGAGAGATTCCATGTAACTTGATAGGAAGACTCAATATTGTCAAGATGTCAGTTCTTCCAAACTTAATCTACAGATTCAGTACAATCCCAATAAAAATCCCGGCAAGCTATCTTGTGGATACCAACAAACTGATTCTAAAGTTTATATGGAAAGGCAAAAGATCAAGAATATCCAACACAATATCAGAGGAGAACAGCAAAGTCAGAAGACTGACACTACTGAACTTCAAGATTTACTACAAATCTACAGTAACCAAAACAGTGTGGTATTGGCAAAAGAACAAATAGATCAATGGAAGATAATTGAGAGCCCAGAAATAGAACCACAGAAATACAGTCAAATGATCTTTGATAAAAGAACAAAGGCAACTGAACAGAGAAAGATTATTTATTTATTTATTTATTTATTTATTTATTTATGTGAGAAAGAGAGAAAGCATGGCCGGTAGGTAGAGAGAGAAGGACAGAGAGAGTACTACAGGCAGACTCCCTGCTGAGTGCAGAGCCTGAACCCGGGCTTGATGCCATGACCCCAAGATCACGACCTGAGCTGAAATCAAGAGTTAGACACAACTGATGAGCCACCAGGTGCCTCAGGACTTCAACAAATGATACTGAAACCACTGAACATCACATGTAAAGGGAAGGAAAGAAAGAAAAGAATATAGACACAGACCTTATACTCTTTGTAAAAATTAACTCAAAATGGATCATAAATGTAAATGTAAAACATAAAGCTATAAAACCTAGAAAATAGCATAGGAGAAAATCTAGATGATTTTGGGTATGGCAATGACTTTTTACATATAATACCAAAGGCAAGATCCATGAAAGAGATAATTGATAAGCTGGACTTCATTAAAATTAAAAACATCTGCTCTGTGAAAGTCACTGGCAAAAGAATGAAAAGATAAGCCACAGACTGGTGGAAAATATTTGCAAAAGACACATTCGATAAAGAACTGCTATCCAAAATATACAAAGAACTCTTTAAATGCAACAATGAGAAAATGAACAACCCAATTAAAAAATGGGCAAAAGATTTGAACAGACACTTCATCAAAGAACAGACAGCAAATATGCATATGAAAAGATGTTGTACATCAGAAGTCATTAGTGAATTGCAAGTTAAAATAACAATGAGATACCACTACACATTTATTAAAATAGTGAAAATCCAAAACACTACCACCACCAAATCCTGGAGAAGATGTAGAACAACAGGAACTCTCATTTATTGCTAGTTGAAAAACTAAATGCTACAGCCACTTTGGAAGAGAGTTTGACAGTTTCTTTCAAAGTAAACATATTCTTATAAAATGATCCAACAAACATACTCCTTGATATTTACCCAAATGAGCTGAAAATTTATGTATACACAAAACATGCAAACAAATGTCTAAAGCGGCTTTAAACTGTTAAACTTATAATTGCTAAAATTCATAATTCATAATTGCTAAAACTTAGAAGCAACTAAGATATCCTTCAGCAGCTAAATGGATAAATAAACTGGTACCTCAAGACAAGAGAATATTATTCAGCACTAACAGAAATGAGCTATAAAGCCATGAAAAGACATGGAACTTTAAATGCATACTCTTAAGTGAGAGAAACCAATTTGAAAAGGCCACCCAACGTATGATTCCAGCTATATGACATTTTGAGAAAGGCAAAATGATGGAAACAGTGGTTGCCAAGGGTTCAGGGGGAGGAAGAGAAGGATGAATAGATGAGGCACAGGGGATTTTTAGAGCAATGAAACTATTCTGTGTGACATTGTAGTGTGACATGTAGTACATGTCATGACACATTTGTCAAAACCCATAGAATATACAATACCAAGAGTGAATCTATTATAAACCACAAACTTTAGTGAATAATACTGTATAAAAATTGGCTTATCAATTCTAATAAACATGCGTACCACACTAACACAATGACAGGGGAAACTGGGATGGTGACAGGATATAGGGGTACTCTGTACTTTTTGCTCAATTTTTCTGTAAATCTAAAATTGCTCTAAAATGGGTCTATTTTTTTTTTTAAAAATCAAAGTAATAGCATAAATACATTCTTATTGTGAAAACCTCAAACCATCAGACCCTACAGACTAAAACATTTAAGTCCCAAGTGATTCTTTCATACAAATCCCTCTTTCATATCAAGGGGTAAATGCTATTAATGATTTGGTATGCATACTTCCAGTCTGCTTTTTAATATACTCACTTACATATGGGTACATTTCCACTAAGTTATTTTTCAACATATACGGACCATTTCATACATATTATTCTGAAATGTGCACAGTTCTTTAAAGCATCCACTAGTGACTGTGCTAAGCCTTATAGTAAAACATGTTCTAGAAGATGCATTTCCATAGTTGGTACTTTATAATCTGAGATTTCTTTTGTCTTCCCAGAGCATTGTATAGCGATGAGCATATAGCAGGAACTATAGAAATGATTATGGATTGATGGGCAATTGACTAAGTCAAGATGAAAAAGAATGAGGCCATTAAAATACAGCTACATGGTCTGAAAATTTTAGAGAGAATCAACCCTTTGACTCTACAGCCAATGTATCAATGGAGTGTCCATTGTATAGGGTGAATAACCCTTTTCACGTTTAATAATGATTTTAGCCCTCGGGGCTACACACAATGTAGGTACTGTTAACCCCATTTCAGCGGCAAGAAAACTGAGCCTCAGGAAGGTTAAATATCTTGCTCAAAATAATCTGCCTCATTGGCAATGGAGTTTCCAAGTCTCATGGTACCATTTCAAAGTACAATCTACAGGTAACGAGCACCCACTGGCCCTTTTGTCACAATCCTAATTGACTGAAAAGACCATTAGCATCCAACAGGGACAGGATCATATCCATATCTTACTCAATATTAAGGATCCATCTTTCCCTTTCCTTAAACTGAACCTCATTTAATCACATGGATTGTTTAAAGGTAGAACGCTAGACAGAGTTTTTACACAATCTGGTGCTCAGCTGCTTAGGAAACTGTTTTTATCATTAGATGGGCAGGACTAACACACTGTTAAGTGAAAGAAAGGCAGAGGGGAATGTACAGTAAATCCAGTGTTTATGTGAATTTCATTCACAGGGAATATAGCAAAATAATCACAACTCAATGGAAAAAGGAGCTTTTGAGTGGGTTTTGAAATAAGCTATTAAGTCATGCAAATAAATCCAATGTCAACACCTCAGACTAGTCTGATTGGATTCACGCATTGGAACTCATACTTCATGAGGATTTAAGACCCCTGATGTTCTCAGGAGTTTATTTTGTTGTTGTTCATTTGGTTTTCTGGGTTTTCTTTTTTGGGAGAGGGGATTTTAGGGAAGGCATGCCTGCTTTAAGGTGGAAAGCTCATGAGTCAATGTGCTGCAAAGGTTGAAAAAGTGTATTAACCCAAGACAGTATCAGTACATTCAGCCTTTACCATTTCTCAGCTCTGTGCTCTAAAGAAGCGTCCTCTCTTCTTCCATGCAACCTATCCATCTTATTGTCCCATAAGGCACATCTGACAACCAGGTAGGGACCCAACAGTCAGATAATTCAGAGGGTATCCTCGCCCATGAATTGGAAATGTTGCTGTTGACAGCGTAGACGTTAACCTGCAAGTGGCTGCAGGCAGCCTTTCCCACATGCAGCCCATCTTCAGGAGCACTGTGAGATTTTGCTTATCTTGTCCAAGGCCATATCTGCAGTGCCTAACCCAGCACCGGGCGCACATAGTAGATACTCCACAAATACACACTAATCTGTTATATGAGCGAGAAATAAACTTCTATTTTGTTATGTTACCGCATGGCTGGATCTACTTGATACCAAACTTTAGCCTCCTCTGACCAAGGGACCTTCTTTGTATGTCCAACGCAAAGCACAAGTCCTCCTGGCTCAAAAAACAATTGTGCTAAGTAGTGTGCTCTAAATTTTACATGCCATCTCATTTATTTCCATGTAATACCATGTAAAGATATATATTCTCATTTCACAGATGAGAAATCAGGGCTTCTGAGAAATCAAGTAATCTAGCTATAGTCCCAGAGCTAATACGTGATAGAACCAGGATTTAGATCCCACTCTGTTTTAGCTGCGAACTGTACACCCTTTTCACCCATGCTGGGCTGTGTTCTGTCCTATGATGAAGTATTATATACACACATCACTCAAATGCAGATACCAATGTTTAAATCCAGATCACTTATGACTTATCAAGGACTACTGTGTGAAAGACATCGGGAGATTCAAAGATTCAGTTTACTCAGAATGAAAGGAACAAGCATGAGGATATAATAATACTGGTGAAATATGAATGGAACAGTAATAAGAAATGGATGGTCATGGTGGTACAGTTCTGAAAAGAGCAAGAAAGTCTTCATTCTGGAGTGTCTTCAGGAGAACACTGTCTAGCTAAGTAACTGTCCCCCTTGATTTAGTCTTTAAATTGCCCAAAGACAGGTGGAGGGAATGCAAGGCTTCTCTCAGGGTCAATGTCTCCTTCTCTGCCCCCTTCCCTCCCCTCTTCCTTTAGTAGCTTCCACACACCAGGCAGTGTGTTGCAAAACAAGGAATAAGACAGAGTTTGTTGCTGCTTTCTTTTCTTAATCCTACAACACATTAAAAAAAAAAAAAAAGGACAAAACGTGGTTAGCGCAGTGTGAGTAATGCAGAGAGAAACTCATTCAGCCACAGCGTGGTCTGAAGAGCTATCTAGGCTAAGCTTTAGTGAAGTCAGGAATCTGGGTATGCAGAGAATTTCATGCAGTTCAATATTGCCAAAACATACAGCAAGAAGCAAGGAGTGGTGAGAAATGAGCAAGATAGGTTGGCTTACTTTCTAAGTAAACCATGTTGACAAGCTTGGGCTTCATTTTGACAGTGATAGATGTATATTTGGAGAGCTTAGGCAGAGGACTGACAAAGTTGGATACGAAGCTTAGAAAAATTCCTACAGTTGCTATATATTTGAATGGAATTGGACAGAAGGCCAGGGGGCCAAGTTAGGAAGCGAGTACAGAGTCTCAGCAAAATATAGGAACCTAAATGGGTGGGGTGGGGGGGGCCTGATTTGACAGTGATTCAGAAAGTTAAATATTTCAGAAGGATGGGAGAAGAGTTTATCATGGAGAAAAAATAATAAACTAGCAAAAAGGCAGAACAACAATTGGCAGTACAGTACTAGTTGATAACAAAAACTGGGAGTATAGACTATTAAGGAAGTTACTTATCAATGTTAAGAATTTTAAGTATGCATGGTATATATTACTACAGTTTTCTATGTATTGTCCAATGTGTGGTCTTTGTTGATTAGTTTCTCTCTCTTAATATAACATTTTCAAGTTTCATCCATGTTGTAGTATGCATCAGTTTCTCACTTCTTTTTATTGCCAAATAATATTCCACTGAAAGGATATACCACAGTTTATTATATATTCATCAGTTGATGAACACTTGAGTGGTTTCCACTTTTTGGCAAGTATACTGCTATGAACATTAATGCACAAGAATTTGTGTGCATGCATATTTTCATATCTCGTGGACATATATCTAGGAGTGGAACTATTGAATTATATATCACTATGTTTAACCTCTTTAGTAACTGTTTTCCAAAGTTTCTCCATCAATTTACATTCCCACCAGAGGTGTATAAAGGCTCCAATTTCTCTACATCCTCCTTTGAGTTATAACCTTTCCAGTAGGGGATCTCCTGGGTGGCTCAGTTGGTTAGGCATCTCACGGTTGTGGGATGGAGCCCCATGTCAGGCTCTGTGGTCAGTGCAGAGTCGGCTTCAGATTCTCTCTTCCTCTGCCCTCCCCTGCTCATGCTCTCTCTGTCTCTCTCTCTAAAATAAATAAATAAAATCTTAAAAAAAAAAAAAAGATTAGGGGCACCTGGGTGGGTCAGGTCATGATCTCAGGGTCCTGGAATCAAGCCCCAATTCTGGCTTCACACTCAGTGGGGAGTCTGCTGGTCCCTCTGACCCTCCCCCTACTCGTGCTCTCTCTCTCTCTCTCAAATAAATAAAATCTTTTAAAATATATATTACTTAAAAAATAAAAAATAAATAAAAATAATGTGTAATGTGGTATCTTACTATGGTTTTGATTTGCTTTTCCCTGATAGCTAATGATTTTAAGCAGCTTTCAATGAACTAATTGAGTATTTAGATACCCTTTTTGGATAAATATCTATTCAGGTCCTTTGGCCATTTTTAATTGGGTTATATAGAGAGATATTTTCTATGTATTATACAGATTATATATTTAGATACAACTTTATTAAATACATGATTTATAAATATTCTCTCTTATTCTGTGGATAGTCTTTTCACTCTCTTGACGGAATCTTCTGAAGCACAAAAGTTTTAATTTCAATGACATTCACCTATTTTTCATTGTGTTGCTTGTCCTTTTAACATATCTTAAAAAAACCACTGCATAATCCAAAGTCAAGAAGATTCATGCTTATGTTTTCTTTTATGAGTTTTACAGTTGCAACTTTTACATGTGGGTCTTTGATCAATTTGGGGGTAATTTTTTTTAATATGGCATGAGGTAGGGCTCCAATTTCATTCTTTAGCATGTGGATATCCAGTTGTCCATATAATTTGTTGAGAAGATTATTCTTTCTCTATTGAACTGTTTTGGCAAACTAGCTGATAATCATTCACAGTAAATGTGAAGTTTTATTTCTGGAATCTCAATTCCATTCCATTGAACTGACATATAGTATTTATCTTTCTAGCAATTTGTGCATTTCATCTAACTTGTTGGCATATATTTGTTCATGCTATTACCTTATAAACCTTGTTTCTTTCTATAAGGTCGGTAGTAATGTCCCTTCTTTCATGCCTGATTTTGGTAATCTGAGTCTTCCCTCTTTTCTGCTTGGTCATTTGAGCAAAAGGTTTGTCAATGTTGCTGATCTTTTCAAAGAAACAACCTTTCCTTATGTTGATTTGCTATTTTATTAATTTCTACTTTAATCTTTATTTCTATCCTTCTGTTTGCTTTGAGTTCATTTTGCTTTTCTTTCTGCAGCTTCTTAATGTGAAAGAACAGGTTACTGATTTGAGATCTTTCTTTCTTTTTAATACAAGTGTTCAGAGCTATATACATTCCCTCTAAGCATTTAGTAATCTTGCATGTACTATGGTATTGTGTCTTCATTTTCATGTGTGTCTTCATTTCATATCAGAAAGTTTTGTTTTGTTTTTGTAATTTCTCTTGCGATTTCTTCTCTGGCCCATTGGTTTTTAAGAAGTATATTCTTTAATCTCCATGTATTTGTGAATTTCAGAATTTTCTCTTATTGTTTTGTAATTCTATAATATTGTGTCCAAAGAACATAGTTTATGATTTAAATCCTTTTAAATTTGTTGAGGCTTATTTTCTGGTGTACCTGGAGAACATTCCATGTACACTGGAGAAGACTGTGCATTCAAGGTTCTCCTTGACTTTTCCCCCCTAATCCGTTTCACTTTTCCCATTATCCATTAAGCTGTCTGCATCATTTACTATCACATCTCACTGTTAGGTTTCACTAATTTCCAGCTGATTGTTCTATTGGTTTTGATAACACCCCAGGGGGGCATAATTACCCCACAGTTTGATCCAATTACATTCATACCCTTTTGCGGGGGTACTTCTGAGGCCAGTTTTGTTTTGTTTTGTTTCGTTTTTTATTATGTCAGGAGGACAGATCTTCCTTGATAATGTCTGGTAAACTAAGTGAGCTATGGTTAGGTTGCTGCTCTTACAGAGCTATCAACTTCTTAATTGCTTACCACCGCAACCTCTGTTGTTACAGAGAGCACACTTAGACTTAAAATTCCCCACACTCCATTCCAAAAAAAGTGAGTTCCTTTGGGTAGAGTTTTAGAGCCCTCTTTTCTTTTAGCCTGCCTCTCTCCCTTCCAAATCTTTGAGCCACTGCTCTGAAGCTGGGGACTGGAGTGACACCTTGCTTTGTGAGCAGTGTACTGGTTAGGGTGGTAGTCTGGTATTCTTGACTTGCCTCTCCCAGGGTGGAACCTCTCTCCTGCCAGCAAGCTAAGCCAGGATAATCTGTATCTCAGTATTCTAAGCTGCTACAGCTGGGGTAGTGCCTCCACCCCATGTGTGCACGCTGGGTGGAAGAAGGTGGCCTCTAAACTGTTAGCCATATTCCCTAGGAATTTAGCCTCTATAACTCAGAGCTGTATGGGATGAGAAATGCTGATGGCCTGCCCCTCTAAATGAGACACCACATCCCTTGACTGAGAACTGAAGAGAAAGCAAGCTCCATCTTCTTGGCCCCATCTGCCCAGAGTAGAGCTTCCATCTGACTGCATTGGGTGAAATGGGGTGGGGGTGAGGAAGAGCACGTTGTAGCTCAAATGTTATAAGCCCTTGCTGCTCTTGTCAAGATTTAGTAGATATTCTTAAATATTTCTTCATTTGCTCCATACAGTTAGGACACTACCAAGACTATATTATTTTTAGAGAGTTTATTTATTTATTTATTTATTTATTTATTTATTTATTTATTTGACTGAGAGAGAAAGAAAGAGCGAGCACAAGCAGGGGAGCAGCAGGGAGAAGGAGAGGGAGAAGCAGGCTCCCCACTGAGCAAGCAGCCCCATGCGGGCCTTGATCCCAGGACCCTTGGATCATGACCTGAGCTGATGGCTGACACTTAACCAACTGAGCCACCCAGGCACCCCCCAAAGGTTTTAAATGATTGGGTTTCTTTTTTATCATTTTCACCAGTTTCAGTTGTTTTGCTGGGGAATAGGTCTGTAGAGCTCCTCACACTGTCATATCAGATATGGAACTCCACTAAACTTCCTCTTTAAACCTCGGAGACTTAGAAGTTGCTTATTATCAAAGCAGAGCCTCGCTTAGCATGACCAAAGCCATGCCCAATATTAAAGCAGAATTAAAGTAAACTCAAAGGGAAAAAAAAAAAAAACTAATGATTAGCCAAATCTATCTTTCTCTGATAAGTTCTTGACCCTTAAAACTGCATAACCTTCATTGGTCAGATTCCAGAATAATGCCTTTCCTGTTTTTCCTTCATCCTTTCTGTTGCCTCAGCTGGCTGCTCAAATGTGTCTATGCATAATGCATCCCTCTGATGAGAAGTCCCAAGTTACTTCAGGCTACTTGCAATCTTTAAAACACAGTATCCACTTAAAGATGACAATATGTGGGGTGCCTGGGTGGCTCAGTTAAGCATCTGATTCTTGATTTTGGCCCAGGTCATGATTTCGGGGTCATGGGATCGAGCCCTACGTCAGGCTCTGTGCTCAGCAGGGAGTCTGCTTGGGATATTCTCTCTCTCCCTCTCCTCTGCTCCTCCCCCCACTGCTCTCTCTCTCTCTAAAATAAATAAATAAATCTTTTAAAAAATGACAATATGAACAACATGAGGACAGAAATCCTATCCATTTTATTTGCCAAGTATTCCCAGATCCTAAAAACAGTACCTGGCTTGCCTGAGCCTTCATAGCTGCTCTCAAAACATATTTTTTGAATGAATGTAGTATTAGTAATCTGCTCCTGTTCTTTTGTCATACTGGCTGCCCTAGGAATGGAAGTGCTGAGAGGATAGTTTGTCTTTTGGTATCTTTCCAAAAGTATCCTCCTAGAGAGTGGTTCAACCTGGGACCTTGACACCTATGCTAAAGGATTCTGTGTATTGAGAGAATACACCAAGAATCTTCTAGCCGGGAGATCTGGCCTCATTTTCAAAGTTATCTCAGGAAACCCAAGGGGTATATTCTGGCATCTGCAGCTGACACCATAGAACACGGTGTAGTCCATCAGTTACATGAATGAAAAGCAATGTAAGGAAATTGACTCCGAGAGAAAATGCTGCTGAAAATAAAACAGATGGTTCTGAATAATGGGACCACACCTGGCCCACAGGGAGCCCTACATGCCCAGCAATACCCTCCATGATCAGAAGATGTGGGCTGCTTCCCTTATTTAGGCCTAAGAGATATCTTCCCAAAGCAATCAGAGCCCTGCCTTCAGATAAATGGGTCTAGAAGCCCCAGATAACTCCTGAAACGATGATAAAAAAGGTAGCATCAAGCCACCAAAAGAAGCTTCTTTGGGAACTGTGTTCTAAATGCCTAAGGCTTTGGCTCAGTGTCTCTCTTACATATTAAAGTCCCCCTATTTACTGAGACCCACACCAGCCCTGCCTGCAGACTTGGCCAGGCCCCCTGCCTACTCACCCAACACCATCAGTTGAGCTTTGCCAGGAGCTTCACCTCATCTAAATCTCTGGCTTTCTGATCTTCCCTGTCCCCTAAAACTTGCCCACCCCTCCTCCTATCTTAATTTCACTCTGCTTTACACAGAGTAATTAATCCACTGGTTAATTGGTAAGTTCAATTAATTCATCAATCTCCTGCTTGAGTCCCTGTTGGGATTCTGTGACTCTGTGTCTTTAACCTTACTGGAAAGCAGCCACATCTCTGATTTTATCCTCACTTCTTCCCAGGTCATTAAAAAAAAAAAAAAAAAAAAAAAAAANAAAAAAGGTAGCCCAGAAATAAGTGGGTAAAAAACAACTCTTAATCTTTGCCCTCTTAGTATCAGCTTTGAGACACCTGGCCAGGTACAGCCTGTTCTAAGTTTCAAAGAAAAGGCAGATAACTTTGAAGATTTTATTTCACAGGGACAAAAGATAAAAGTCTCTGTCAAGTTGTCATTAGATGCTTAATGCTATTCGTGGTGGGGTGCTGGAGCTCCCCTCCTCCTCTGTAGACCTCTAGCAGATTAGGTTTCCAAGCCTTAATTTGAAGAAGGATTTACAGCTGTGAAGAGATATAATATCATTTTGATTTGGGTTCTACTAGGCTGGGGAAGCCAAATTACATTTGTATGAAACTGTATTAGAAGATATGACTGAAGCCACCAAAATCAAATAAAGGGAAAATTTTCCAGGGAACCTAAAAATAGGGGCCTGCATTTCCAACGCCCCTACACTGTTTCACTATTATTCTGACTTACACCAAGAAGATCCAAGCAGAAACACAGAAGATTTAAAAAAAAAAAAAAAAAAAAGG
>NC_048221.1:27609649-27673802 GCF_002007445.2 Ailuropoda melanoleuca
ATTTAAAAAAGAGGAGAGGAGAGGAGAGGAGAGGAGAGGAGAGGAGAGGAGAGGAGAGGAGAGGAGAGGAGAGGAGAGGAAGAAACATAGAAGGAAGATGGCAAATATGCTTATGTTTGCCTGACCTGTCCATCCATCAGTCTGTCATAAACCTAACCCAGAGAGAGTTTCCCTGGATAAAGAAAAAAATTAATTAACCCTTAGAGAAGTGTGGAAGTTAGGAGGGGGGAACAACTTATGTATAATGCCCTGCTTTCATCTCCCGAGACACTGTCTAATTCAGAGTCTCAGAGAAATCCATCAAATAGTCTCTGAAGTTTTGCTGGGCCTCAGTCCATCCACCATGACCATATGCCACCATGTGCATGTGTCACACAGCAGCCCCCAGATAATGACTTACACAGAGCATGAGCAACTATTTTAGAACCTGACTCTCCTCATTTGCACTGCAAACAATAAATCACGTTGTGTATTGCAAAAACCCAGTTTTCTCTGCGAGGAAGCATGGAAAACTATTAGCTGGTGCTTGGAATTGTTTGTACTACACAGCTCCGCAGCCCTAGCTGGGCAGGTCACCAGCATCTTCTAGCAGGATTTAGAGATGCATACACAGAACACCATCGGTAGACCTTCTAAAATGGAAATTATTGTGCCAAAGCCTCTAGATTCAACCAGAATATGTTGTTCGTGGTTGGGGAGAACTGGGGCAAGCAGGGCTGCTTCTTACCATCAAAGAACTGCTGGCTTGCAGAAGTGAGGGGGAATCATGCGGACAGCCACAAGCCTCCTCAGTGGCTACCTGCTCCTCAAACTGTTGGTTCCTCTAGGACTGGTTAGTAGCCACAGCAAATGAGGCATGAGGGTGATTTCTCTGATTTCTGCCAGGAGTTCTGATCTCTCAAGTACCACAGAAGATGGAAAGACCATTTTTTTTCCCACAACGTGGAAACAGCATGTTTTTTTACACCTGCACATGTCCTCAGACAAAGAAAATATAACAACTCTCTTAGCTCCAAAGTTAAAGTTGCATTGGGCCCATTATCAGAGGACTCAAAGTCTTCTGTGTTGGTATGCACAGATGTCTCGATTAACCTGAATATAGAAGAGGTGGCGTAGGAAAGGTACCTCTTCTCCAAACGCAGGACTAAAACATGGTTTGTCAGGGTCAAAAAGTAGTGACAAAGGCACAAAATTTAGGTCCTGACTTCCAGATCTGGATATTAATAAAATAAAATTAATTAGATGAAAAATACATACCAAATCTCTCAGACTGTTCAAAAGAACTCCCTGGGGGTAATTTATATTTACTAATATATTAATTTATATAATTTATAGCAAATCTGCTATAAGCTAATATGAATGCTTATAACGATACTTGTTAGTAGCTTTATCTTATTCTCAAATCGTAAACAAACTTCAATGTGAATGAGCCTTGTTTCTAAAATTCTGTGTCATCTAGAAAAAAAGTCAAAAAGCAAAGTTCTCTTTCTTTTAAGGGGCCATTGGTTCCCTTACCACCTTTTCAGACAATATAACAAAGGGTCCTTCTAGACCCTGAGAAAAAAAGAACCATAGCTTCCATAGCCTTGGAACACTAAGCAAGTTATCAAGAACACAGCATTTTGAAATTTGACCTTGAACTCTCTGGGAAGGAATGCCTTGGAAGCAAAAAAGCATACAAGAAAGAGGGAGTGGGTAGGAAGACCTAGCCACACTGCTGACATTTTAGTTCTCTGAGCTTTCGTTTCCTCCTCTGGAAAATGCAAGTGTAGATCAAAACAAGCCTAAAAGGAAAGTCAAGTTCTCTAATTAAAAAATAAATAAAATGGCCTTTAACTTGTAGGAAGAAAATGCGCTCAAAATATCCTCATAGATAGTTTATTAACCCGCAAGAAGGCAAGGTAGTATGTATGGCGGTTAGGAACATGAGGTATGAGTCATACCACCTGATTCCCCATCCTGATCTCATCACTGACTAGCTGTGTAATCTTGGGAAAATTACTTAACTTCTCTGAGCCTCAGTTTTTCTATCTGTATAAGAAAAATAATAAAGGGGCGCCTGGGTAGTTCAGTTGGTTAAGCGTCTGCCTTTGGCTCAGGTCATGATCTCAGGGTCCTGGGATGGAGCCTGGCATCGGGCTCCCTGCTCAGTGGGGAGTCTGCTTCTCTCTCTCTCCCTGTGCCCCTCCCCCTGCTCTTGCTGTCTCTCACGCTCATATAAATAAATAAAAATTTAAACAAAAAAAGAAAAGAAAAAATAAAAGTTCCTATATCCCAGGACTACTGCAAGGATTATATCTAATAACACATGTGAAGCTGCCAGCACAATGCCTCGCCCCACAGGAAGCACACAATAAACATTAGTTACCATTAGAAATACAATTAATAGTAATTCTCTTTAAGTCGAAAAAAGTAATATTTACACACTCGCAACACTCCTTCCCTGAGGAGCTATAAAATCAAGGATCAAAACGGAATTATAAGAAAGACGGCGTTGCGTGATGTCTGTCCTTCAGATTAATCGAAGATGCCAAACACAGCGATCCAAATTTAGAAAAATCTTTTGAGCTAGTTTGCAGTAACTACGTCTGCCCTCACTTGGGAAAAAGAAATGTACGCTCCTTGCATTCTGGAGAGCTATTCGGAAATGCGAGCTGACCCCTGACAAACCTTCAGCCTCCCCAGGAACGCACTCCGGTAGCCTCATTTGAGGGAGCCAGGGGAGAGCCTGAGCCCACGCCCCAGCGCCGCCGGCTCCATCTGCGCGCCTCACCGCGCGCCACGGCTCGCCTCCGCGGACACCAAGCCCAGCTGCCAGCCAAAGCTTTCAGACCCAGAGTGGTGCCCCAGCAATTTCCAGTTCAGTGGGAAGCTGGGAAACGCCTGGTCTCACAGCACACGATTTCTTCATATTTCATCACTTTCCAGGCTTTAAACAATTTTAACCTTCCCTCTGGGCGGACACAGAGACCGCTGTGCTCTAAGTGGAAACACCGGACTTGGGGTAGTGTGAACAGATTTCGCACCCTCCGGTGGGCCTCCAATTAGTACTGTGACAGTGGCTGAGTCCCGGCTTCTCCCAGCTTTGCTTTCTTCGTCTTTAAAATAGGCAAAAGCTGACTGTGGGGGGTGGTGGGGAGATGGGCACCTTTGGCACAGATGTGTAGATATTGTTACTAATTTTGTAAGGCTCCACTCATTTTCTGCTCTGAACTGAAAGAGGCTGTCAATCTATTCTCACACCCCTCTCTAAAAACAAAAGAAAAAACAAACAGAAAAACATTTCCAAAAGCTAACAAACTGAAGAAGAAGAAGAAGGAAAATTCTCCACCTTGTAAATTGGCCAGGGCCAAAGCGATACGCGGCTCGGGCAAAGCAGTCGGAGTCCACAATTTATTCTTTAATAACTTCTACTGTAATATTTCTGGGGCACATCAAAGGACAATAACAGCCCGATGTTGGTAATCCCTCTCACATATAAAAACTTTCATTACAGAGTGTTAAAGGCATCACTCTGTCTGAGAAATGGGAATCAATAGGAGTTGGCCGCTTTTTTTCCTGCCTATCCCAGGGAAGTGGCACCCGGCTTCTTCTCCCTAGCGAGGCCGAGCTGTGTGGTCAGAGTTTCCTCTGATGGCTTCAGATGAGCAACAAGATGAAACATCTCTGTGATAAATGGAAAAGGGGGAAAGAATTCCAGGAGAACACATCTCTGTGCCAGAAACCTAGAGTGGTCCAGCCTAATTCGCCCTAAATGCGGCTTGTAAACATCGGCTTTGATGTATGTTTAAAAGTCACTGGGATTCATTCTGACTTGGGCACTTTTGTGCTCCCAAATGCAAAAGATTTTAATCTTAAAAAACGTTTTTAATGAGCACCCCAACAGCAGGACAATTTGGGGATACTGCGGCAGATCGTAGTAATGCAAACTAAAAGAGTAGTTAGCAGACAGCCATTAATTTTCCCCATTATCTATAATGCGACGTATTAGAGGCGGAAATACAAAATTCCTTACACATGTTTTTAAATTCATCCTAACTGCAGCATTCATTTCCTTTAAAGCATCATTCTAGATTCTTTAAAAAGCTGGAATCACCATGTATTTTCCCTTTATCATGAACATACGAAGGCCAAAGTCATGTCCCTAGTAAAGGTCATCAAACAAACCATATCTTGCCAAAGCCAGTGGCCAATTTCAGGTCTCCATTCATTTAACCACTTAGCAGCATCTGACATTGGCCACCCCCTCCTTCTTTTTCACACAGGCACCTCAACAAGTACTCGTTCCCTCCACTGCTACCCTGCTCTATCTATCTTCCTTATGGTTTCATCAGGATTTGAAATGATCTCATTTATTGTTGTGTATGTTTGTTAGCTGACTTCATCCCTTGTGCCTAAAAAGGAAGTTTCTGGCACATCACAGACACTCCATAAATATGTTATCTGACTGACACTTGGCCTTTTTTTGTGACAGATAAAAGACTAAAGCTCAGAGGAGTAAAACAACTTGCCTAAGACTGCACAGTGATTGGCCAAGGCAGGATTTGAATTCGAGGCCTCGTAACATGAAACCCACCCTCGGGACCATTAAACCATGGAAAGGCAGCCTCAGCCTAAATGTCCACGAAAGCTGGGTTGGTAAACTGTAAGGGGACAGACTGCAAATAATTTTGGCTTTTTGTTTTGTACTAGAACCCAGAGTAGGATCAGTTAAGATTTGTGGAATGGATGAATTTCACCTCTGTCTTCTTGACAGCATGATCGTTGAGGGGAAAGACCAGATGTAGCACACCTCTTGCAGCTAAAACAGCCCGCTGGCCACAATAGGGAGTTAAATTAATTCCTATGGATTGGTCTGGACAATTCCAATTCAGTCAGAAAAAAAGTAAAGGACCAGGAATGGCAAGAAGTTGAAAAATCAATGTCATTCCTTTTCCAATTAAGAGGCTCTCTCCATATGGAGAAAGTAAGCCTCACCCTAAGTATGAGAGGAGGGAGAGAACTGTTCTCACCTTGCAGGCTTCCTGCACTCCTACCCTGCTGAGACAGTCTTTTGGCTACTGCACAAAGAGCCAAAAGTGACTCCTTCACAGCATGAGAATACTTTCAGCTGTAGGCCAGGCGGAGGTTTTCTCTTGGTCTTTTATTCAGTCGTTCACAGAAGGGGACATCCTGTGACCTCATTTTCACTCTGAAGTAAGAGACAGAGCCAAGTGGCTTCCTGCCTCTGGGTTCTGTAGAAACTCCCTGCTTTGATGGTACCTTTCCACTCCTCTGATGCAAGTCATGGGGGAAGAGCACTTTTCCGCTTCCAGGAGGGGTGGATTTCCTTGGGAATCAGCTGTTCCCTGGGAATCCGGGCAGCACCAGAGAAAGGCGAGCAGAAGGAAGGTCCAGTTTCAATTTCTGAACCACTGCAAAGGACTCCTTTATTAAAAGTAATTCTCATCAAGGGAAAGGTGCTTGGGGAGAAAGCGTGGTGGCTCAGCCATATGAGTGGGACATGTGGATAGAAGACTTGCAATATGGCTATTTTGATAGCACCCTTGTGAGGTGGTCATTGTGATGGTGGCATAAAACTCCTTGAAATTTTAGTTCGTAACCTGGAGAAATATCTAGGTGAATAATTTTGAATCAATAATAATACTTTTTATTTGCCAGTTTACTTGTTTTTTTTTTTATCTTTCTCCTTGAAGACAATGACTATCCTGTCTTGATTGTCATTGCATCCTTAGTGCTCAGCATGGTACCTCACACATAATTACTTATTAAAAAAAAAAAAAAAAAAGACCACTACCAGTAGGACGACTTCTCCTCCTACTACCATTACTACTACTACCTATGCCCAGAGCTTACACACAGTAGGTGCTAATAATTTGTTGAAAAAATGAACTGCTACCATCACTACTACCATTGTGGCTATATCATTACTACTACTACTACTACCACCACCACCACCACCAAGTAATCCTGTTTGCTTTCCATTAAAAAGCCAATGGCAAGGATTATGCCTGGATTATTTCAATTATCATCCCCATTTTACAGATGAGACCAAAGGCACAGAGAAATACCCTAAGACAAACAATATGGGTAGAACTGGAATAACAATGTTGTTATTATTACTCTTGGCCAAACAAACTTGGAGAAATGAGGAAAACGCTGAGGGTTAAGGACAGGGTTGTACTTGGTGCCTCTATTTTGGTCTCTTAAGCACTTTTTTTTTTTTTCACTGAAAGGAACCAGGGATCCTTAAACAAATGGCAGATTGTAGATCTGGCACAGGAAATGGACATGATGAACGAGGAAAGTTCGTCATAGGAAGTTATCAAGCCTACTAGAGTCATGTCAGGAAGACTTGGAGCCAACTTGAAGGGGGCTCCCAGTGACCAAAGATGAATCAATTTGAACGTCAAAAACAACTTTGAACGTGGTAGAATGAAACAGATCTAATGCATAAAAATCCATGAGTTCCATAATGGTATATATAAAAAAATCATTGGTCACCTTTAGAAGCTATTAAGGCACCAACTCATAATTCAGAAAATACATAAATAAAGGGAAAGAATTAAGCATTTACCCTAACTTTCTGTATAGACTGCATTTCAAGAGAACCAAATAGGAATTGAAAGTTCCATACGGAGTAATCACAGCTAATAAGAGCATGAGGAACGACAGAATTAGAAAATCACCATCTGCAACTCTTAATGAAATAATGGTTCTAGGCAACTACCATCGATGGTTCCTAAAACATAAGTTTAAAGCTTGATGGGGAAGTTGATATTGAAGGGATCAGACTGACAACACCTGAATACATGAGTCAATCCTAACCTAACTAAAAGTGGGATGACCAGACATTACATCAGTGGTTTCCAAACTTTGCTGCACATTAGCATCAGGGAAGGAGGCAGGGACAGCTCTTACAAATCCCAATGTCCAGGTCACAGTCCATGGCAATTAAATCATAATGTCTGGGATAGTAATCAAGTATCAGTAGGGTTTTCCTTTTTCTTTCTTTTCTTTTTTTTTTTTCCTTAAAGATTTGTCAGACGATTCCAATGTAAAGCAAAGTTTGGGAGCCACTGTATTTTATGGCTCATGGGGTGACAAAGTGGGAGATACACAATGCCCCCTGTGATATGTTACTATGTAACAACCTCTAAGTCTAACTAAATATCTACTAGAAATATGAGGAATAAAGAAATATTCAAACAATGACACTACAAGGAAATAATTAGCAAGTGTAGGGTTTTCAATGGAGAAAAAGGGCTCTTTTCCCCCCCCAGCAAATGGCATCTTAAAAATGGTGGTGGGAAGTACCTTCTTTAAATATAGCTGGAAGAGCCATGCTTCTGGCTATGAAGGAGTAACTTGTATCAGACTAATCCTCCAAAAGAAAACAATTATAATAATGCAAGGAATAAAAAATAAGACCAACTGTTTGAAAGCACTGCAGAACCACCAAGGCAACCAGGATTGAAGCAGAAAATGAAAGCTCATTGAAGTCAACCCTATATTTACAGCAGCTTTTTGTCCTAAGGGCATCAGTTAATTTGCATTGTGGGGATATTCGCCAAGTAGAAAGTAGCAGCCTATAGCTTCCAAGAGCTTCTCTGTGTTGAAGAGATAAAACTTGAAGTTAAATGCTACAGAAGTAGCAGCTAGGACTTGAGGAGCTAAGATTTCTGAGGGGGGAGGGGGCAGATAAGTGACTTCAACATTCCCAATTCAATTTCCTCTGTAGACCTTCGCAAATTCCTAACCTACAAATGTGTGGAGTGGGGGACCAAAAAGCTAAGCAGAAATCAATTGCTAAGAGACTCAACAGCTAAGGAACAATTTTGTCAGTCCAGTAATGATTGGAAGACAAATGCTGGAATTTAGAACCTGCTAAGGACAAAGGGCCATGGTAAACATCCCAGATGCTCAGCTGAGAAACTCTGATGGCTTGAATTGTGAGAACGAATAGGAAATAAACAAGACACAACTTTGGAAAAAAATCTCATTTCTTGATTAGATCAATGTGACCTGTTCATACTGTGTCCACCCACCAGAATATTAACATCTCTCTGGAAGAAGATAGTAAAATCTACATGAAAGGTAATACTAAGAGGAACTAGAGGGAGTTATTTGGGCAGAAGAAGACATTCCAGATGAAAGCACAGAATGCAGAATGCAATGAAGAGTACCAGATTGGGGTAAATATGTGGGTAAATTCTGAATAAATAAAACTGTTTAGACTAAAAATGTCTTGGTGTGGGATTGAATTACATGGCAACAATAACACAGAGAGGAGGCAGTATAGGTGGCAAATGGATGCATTATAGGTTTCCTAAAACCAAAATAAAAACTTAGGAGACAGATTTTCAGACTGAATTAATAAAACAAAACATAAAAGAAAAATCTTAAGTAAAGATCAGGAAGTCCTGTTTTTATTCACAGATGACATGATCACGGATGTAGAAAAGCTTAAAAATCTGCAAAAAGACTAACAGAATAATAAATGAATTTGTCAGGTCAAAGGATATGAAGGCAACATACAAAAATCAATACTATTTCTAACACAAGAAATGAATAATTGGAAAATAAAACTCAAAGTACAATTTCATTTACCATGCCACCCCAAAACGAAGTATGTGCAAGATTTTTGTACTAAAACCTACAAAACATTGTAAAAAGAAATTAAGGAACTAAATAAATGGAAAGATACAGCATATTCCTAGATTCCACTGAAAGATTCAATATTGTCAAAATGGCATTTCTCTCAAAAATCAATCTAAAGATTCAATGGAATTCCAATCAAAATCACAACAGGACTTTTTGTAGAAACGGACAAACTGATTATAATTGATATGAAATGCAAATGAATGAAAACAGACCAAGGCAATTTTAATATAGAAGTACAGAATCGGAGAACTCAAACTTCTTGGTTTTAAGAATGACTATAAAGTCACACTAACCAGTGTATTAGTGAAAGAATAAATTAATCAAGGAAAACAGATGGAGAGTCCAGAAATAGACCCATACATAAATGGTCAATCGATTTTTGACAAAGATGCCAGATCAATTCAATGATAGAGTCTTTTTTGATAAACAGTGGTAGAACAATTATATATTCATACTGGGGAGAAGGCCAGAGGAAAGAACACTGACTCTTACCTTACACCATACACAAATATCACCTCAAAATTATCATGAACCAAACTTCTAGAAGAAATCATGGGGAAAAAAAAATCTTTGCAAACTTGGAGTAGACTAAGATTCCTTAGAAAGGATCAAAAAGCATGATAGACCAAAATTTTAAACTTCTGCGTTCTAAAAGCCACTGCAGAGCAATAGAAGAATATACCTGCAACGTACATATCTGACAAAGGACTTGAATCTAGAATACATCAAGAACTCCTACAACTCAACAAGAAAGGGGAAAAAAGCCAAAGATTTAAAAACACTGCACACACAAAAAGTTATACTGATGGCAAGTAAGTTCATGAAGAGGTATTCAACGTCATTAGTCATCAAGAATCACAAACCAAAATCACAATGAGATACCAGCACACACCCATTAGAACAATTAAAATGTAAAAGAGAGACCTTGCCAAAGGTTGACAAGAATGTAGAGCAACTGGAATGCCCATACATTAATAGTGTGAATTGGAAAAAAAAAAAAAGGCACAATCACTTTAGAAAACTATTTCTTTAAAATTTTACACACATCCATAATATACAACTCAAATACAGCACCATAAGATTTTTATTTATCCAGAGAAATGAAATATGTCCACACAAATATCTGTGCACATGCGGTTTTATTCAAAATAATCCAAACCTGTAAACAACCCAAAAGTAAACCAGTGAGTGAATGAAAGAATAATACAAAATGTAAAATGCCCACATAATGGAATACTACTGAGCAATAAAAGGGAACAAACTACTAATACTTGCAACCACCTATATGACTCTCCAAACCATATGGTCAATGAAGGAAATCAGACATAAAAGAGTACATATTGTAGGATTCAATTTCTTTAAAATTTAGAAAATGAAAAAAAAATCTCCAGTGACACTAACCAAATCAGTGGTTGACTGAAAGCTGGGACTGGTGGGAAGGAATGACTGCAAGTCAACATGAGTTAACTTTTCATGGCAATAGAAATGTTCAGTATCTTGGGGCGCCTGGGTGGCTCAGTTGGTTCAGTGCCTGACTCTTGATTTCAGCTCAGGATATGATCTCAGGGTTGTGAGATTGAGCCCCATGCTTGGGATGCTGCCTCTCCCTCTCCTTCTCCTTCTTCTCCCCTCTCCCTCTCTAAAAAAAAAAAAACAAGATAAAAGAAAAAAAAAGAAATGTTCTGCATCTTGATGGTGGTGGTAGTTTCATGGGTGCATACTTCTTTTAAAAATCCATTAAACTTTATTCCCTTTTAATGGGTGCAGTTAATTATATAGAAATTATATCTCAGTAAGTTGATTTTTTAAGATGCAGTTGAAGTTCCCCAAAAGTAGCCAGACAAAAAAGATGACATGTTGTAGGATTCCATTACATAATGTGAAAAAAATGGGCAAAACCAATCTATGATACTAGAACAATGGCTATCTTGGAGGGAAAGTGTACATGTAATGACTGGGAAGCTTCTGGGTGCTAGTGATGTTCTATATCTTTACTAATTAGTAGTTACATGGGGTGTTCATTTTTTAAGCATTAATTAAGCACTTAGTGTATGCACTTCTGGTGTGTTTTTGTTATACTTTAAAAAAAATTAGGACTAGGTAACTTTCAGAAATTAAAAGAAACTTGATGTAGCTGCCAATAGCAATGTGAAGATACTGTATGGCTTTTGATTTGAAAAACTCAACTGAAAAGAATTTTGAGGGAATGGAAGAAAATTGAACATGGACTATTTATTGGCATTAAAGAATCATTGTTCACTTCATTGCCTGTGTGCTATAGGTACTTTTAAAGTCCTTATCTGTTAAAGAAACATAAAAATGTATTTACAGGTAAAATGATATGATGAACAAGATTCACTACAAAATATTACAGAAAAAATATGCATGGGTGCTAGATGATGGGATGTTGATCATCATGGAAACTGGACAAAAGGCTCATGGGATGGCATACAGGGTCAGAGAGGGTGTGAAGATGTGTATTATGCCTGTGACCAAAATCCTCTTCTTTGTACTCTAAAAATCAAAATATCTACAGCATCAAAATGCCCTATTTCAGAACACACATGGCAAGAAATTTCTCAGGGGTCCAGAAACATGACAAGCAGGAATAGAATGAAATTTATGAGAGCCCAATTAGGTCCTGAATGACAGCCAGGCAGATAGAGGATGACAAACAGTGCCTTTCCTTCCTCCAGAGACTGATCTATTTTGAGTCTGAAGTGAAGAAAGTTGATTGCAGATTATCCAGGGGATTTCACCATTGTTCTTCTGGTCTCTGGTTATCTGACTCTGAAGGCTACCCAGGTATTGGGAAGGGGAGAATATAATAGGTAGCCAAAAAACAGATTATGATGGTATTGGTAGGAATCCCGGCAGGAAGAGGTCATAATCATCTACGACTTTGAAGAGAATTAAATGAAGAAACTACTTTTGGAGGTGCAGGTAGGGCTACAAGTTAAGGATGCTGAGACCTCTGGGACTACCTGCAGCCTCTACCACCTGGATCAAAAAGAACAAAGGGAGAGACTGCATTACCAGAGCCTGAGGAGGTAAGGCAAGTGGGGACTACCACTATGAGATGGATCCATGCTGGGACGTAGACCTCAACACCTTCTCACCCTTCTCTCTTCCCATTACCTCATGTCTCTCCACGATCTCTATCGACCAAATTGAACTGAAAACAACAGTCACGGGAATCCAGGTGATGCAGTCCATAGAGGTCAGACTTTTGGCGAGTCCTCTCACCTGAGCAGGGCAGAAAAGGTCACCCAGTAGACTACAGAGATGGGGCGGAGAATAACCCTCCCTCAAGGGAGAATTTACACCACACTGGAATACATAAGGTCTTCAAATCTGCAAACAGAACTCAAAGCCATTTGGTAAAATCTCAAATTCAGTCAGACCTATGGTTTCACAACAATGAGTATTCAAAGATTGTTTCACAATATAATACACAGAGCATTGGGTTAAGGAGCTACTCCTACTAAGACTTGGGACTTATAAAATTAAAAAATATCTTTCTATATTAAACATTTCTGAACTAAATAGACAGAAAAGCACAGAAAGTGGGTTGCATTTTCCATGGAGATTTAACCATCTCTCTATTAAAGAGAAGAATCCAGAGCAAAGTTACCACAAGTAGAAGTACAACTCCAAGCCCAGACAAGGAGCATCACCTTGTCCTGGCCCATTAGGCCGTTATGGACTGACCTTTCCCTGCCTTCCCATGGGCACCTCCCACCTCTCTCCCTCTTACCCTCCAGGGGTGTGGGAGCCTATCATGGTTGGTGATGCCAACTCAGCTTCCTCCCACCGTGGGCTTTGCCTCTGCTTCTCCTCTGCCCTCAATGTGCTTTCCTCCCTTTCCCTTCTGTTAACTCCTACCTCAGCTCAACTGTCACTTCCCAAGGGAGGCTTTCCCAACTTTCCTAGTCATGCATTCATAGCACCCAATCCTTTCCTCCATGGAAGCTCTTCCACGTATTTTGGTATGACTTCTTGCTAGCCCTTCTACCCCACTAAAGTGCAGCTCCACATGGCAAGGACCATGTGTACCTTATGCTCCATGACATTTCCAGGGCCTCACGCACTCTTTGGCTCACAAGAGGCACACAGTTATTGTTGAATAAATGAATCCTCAGGACAAGAGAACATTTTTTCCATTCATGGGACAGTCTTAGCTTTTTAATTTTTTTTCTTTCAATATACAACATAATTTTATGGGTTTTTTCTCCCAAAAAATTACATTACTGGGAACTCTCAATTATCTGATTGTTTCTTATATTCCTTATAAGAAAATGATCTGTATTGATTTTTTAAAAGATTTTATTTATGTATTTATTTTAGAGAGAAAGAGAAAGAACAGGGGGAGGAACAAAGGGGGAGGGAGAAAGAATCTCAATCAGACATTGCCCTAAGCACAGAGCCCATCGCAAGGCTCAATCCCACGACCTTGAGATCATGACCTGAGCTGAAACCAAGAGTCTGCCACCTAAGTGACTGAGCTACCAAGGCACCCCTAAGAAAATTATCTTTAATGAGAGTTGTTTTTTTTTTTTTTAATTTCTTTATTTGACAGAGATAGAGACAGCCAGCAAGAGAGGGGACACAAGCAGGGGGAGTGGGAAAGGAAGAAGCAGGCTCATAGAGGAAGAGCCTGATGTGGGGCTCGATCCCATAACGCCAGGATCACGCCCTGAGCCGAAGGCAGACGCTTAACCGCTGTGCCACCCAGGCGCCCCTAATGAGAGTTTTTTAAAACAATGTACAAATTATGCTTAGGATCCATATACATCCAACTTAATCTCATAGTCCATGTTTTGTACAACTGCTGCTCTAAGACATCACTTGCAGGCACTCCAAGCAAGAAAGTCTTCACCACATATCCTGGATTCCATTTAAAATGCAAGAAGGTAACCACATAATTCTGGAGGGGTTTTTTAACAAGGGTTAAAACCCAAAGGACTTCAGAAAATTCTCAATTATCTAGAATGATTGGCTGTTTTCTTAACTGACATTACTTGCAGGCACTCAAGGGTCTGGTGAATGGGGGCAGACATTTGTTGAACACTTAGTATGTAGCAGCTACTGGGCAAGGAGTTTTACTAGTAACAAAAACAATGACCAACATTTAGTGGGATTTTATGTGGCAGGTGCTTTGTTGACACACAAACTATACATTGTCTCATGATCCTCCCAATAATCTAAGGAGATGAGTTATTTTGCCCAGACACAGAGAGACTAAGTAATTCGTTGACGGCTACACAGCCAGAGCTGGGATTCATTTCCAAGATTTTAAAAGTTGCTTTCCCCCTTGCTCCTTTTCATCTACCTCATTCAATCCCAACAATCCAATAAGCAGGAAGATGGTGTTCAAGATTTTTAAACATAAAACCTTACTGTAAAACACATGTTAAGTAGAGCCCAATATCAGGTAGAAAGAAGAGAAGATGCTTTGAGCTTAAGAAGGGGTAAAGAATGAGGAATCCCATCAAAGGACCCCAGGTTCTAGTGCTTCAGCTGGAGAAGTTCTAGCCAGCCAACTCTGCAGCAAAATTTGGGAAATGCTGTTATAAATTAAGAAACTGGAGTTGAAGTACCAAGAAATCTGCCCACGTTTAATCATCTAATAAATGACAGAGCAGTAACTTAAACCTTAATCAGGATGACTCCAGTGTTCACTTATACACATGGACAGATGAATATTGCCAGAATAGTTACTTCTTAAAACATATTAAAACTAACCCAAAATTCTAGTTGCAATTAAACCATTTCCAGTGCAAGGAAAGATTTAGAAGTTCACACAGTAAGTTTTCCAAGTTACCCAGGATAAAATACAGCAGAAGACACTATTTATTTATTAAATAAACACTGAAGTACATCTTAACTGTATGAAGGTAAATCCTGGATCTGGGATCACAAATACAAAAAGGCATTTTAATAAAACTATGTCACCTGCGCTGTTATGTCCATGCATGTGCTGTGAATATAAAGCCTAGAGACAGAGTTTTAGATATGGCCATATTTTCCTCAAAAAATCAACAATGACTACCTTAGTTCTCCAGCATCTTCATACCATTATACTCATTTCATATATCAATGGTAATAAGTCATCCAAACCAGAAAGAACAAATTGACTGGCAGAATAGATTTCTTTCTTCTGTAAATACTCCTTACTATTTATCATTAGAATCATCTGATATCTTTAAGATTTAGAATCCATACTCTGTTGAGCATATCTTTCAAATTTGGAACAATCCCCAGGGTTCTTAAAAGTATGCTTCTGAAGGATGGCCCTCACCAAAACAATGCTCTATGGTCAAACATGTTTGGACAATGCCACACACTATATAGCTACTTTGGAAATTTACACTATACACTACGGACGTTAAGAATATCCCACAGCAAGTAAGTCTTGGTAAGTGGACATCAATTTCCAAAACATATTTCACTACGAACCAGTTTTATTTCAAATAATTCCTCTTACTATCCTAGGGATCATATTTGAGCACATGCTATACTGGAGGAAAGACGTTCTAGAATAGATAGGTTTGGGAGATTGAAAAAAACAAAATTTAACTACTCTCTCTCTGACAACCTCATTGTATCCATCGCTCTTTTCTTCATCATTGTCTGCCCTACCCCAATGTTTTTGTTTTCTGATTACTTTAAACCTTGAAATGGGAGATATTAGTAAGAAAAAATGAGGAAAATAATTTTTGAATAACTTAAACTTGACAGTCTGAAATACTGACATTTTGAAATAAATTGATTAATGTTAGTTCCAAAGGCAAATTATTTTACTAAAAAATGATTTGATTAGTCCAAATAGGTACTTAACATTTATTGATATATGTTAAATATATGGGTCTGTACTTAGGAGTTTCTATATATCATTTCTACTCAGAAATGAACATACGGATACACCTTTATGTAACAAGTATATGGAACAAGCATAATTCAAAACATAAAATATTTTTATTTTTCTTGTCCACAGTCCCTCTAAACTTGATTAGGTGTTAATGATCTTCCTCTGCTCTTGGATAAAAACTCTAGCCGGCCCATGAGTTTGCTTTTCACAGGTAATAAACAGTTCTAGAACCACTTCAAGTTATAAACAGAAATGCCACAACATGTACTAAGCAAACATCTGCCCTTGCCTTTGTGTTGACTCTCTTCCCTGGTCCTGCTTAGTCTGACACCTATAATAGGGTGATGGTCATGGTGATTTTCTCCTTCTCCCCCATACCGCCCCTGCCATTCCCTTACCCTATTAGCTAATGTTCTGATTCTCCCAAGGTTGAAAAAATTAAAGGACAGGAGAGCTCTTCCTATGCTGATTCTGTTATAACTTGGCTTTGCTCTCTCTGGGCCCGTAGTACATGGGGACATATTAGGAGCTGTCTGTATGGGGCGCCTGGGTGGCTCAGCTGGTAGAGCGTCACACTCTTGATTTCAGCTCAGGTCATGATCTTAGGGTGTGAGATCGAGCACCATGTCAGGCTCCACGCTGGGCATGGATTCTCTTAAGATTCTCTCCCTCTGTCTCTTTCTCTCCCTTTCCCTCTGCTCCTCCCCCCATCTCTTAAAAAAAAAAAAAAAAAGGAGTTGTCTGTGTATCTGGCAAATTGTTTGAGCTGATGATGAGCTTTCTTGGAGAGTTTGCATGGACTATGCAGAGGTTCCCTAGACCTAGATTCTCTTAGACCTAGATTCTTCTCTGGGTTTTTCTTTGTGAACCTCTCCTTGAGCCCCAAGGATCTAGCAATCTGCCTTGGACCTCATATGTTGTGGTTCCCTGACCTTCTTCACCTACCATTCTTGACTAGATTCCAAACAACTCCTCATTGGCTCTGTCTTCTGCAGTCTGGATCTGGACCCTAGGAAATACTTGCATATCTCATGCTCTCATAAAACCTGGAAAAGCAGACCAATTTTCAAGCACCAGCACACCCATCCTACCACCCACATAGTTGACCAGCCTGTCTTTGCTTTCCCTTCTAGATTTTCTAGGTTGAGTCAGACACTGATGCATGGGCTGCTCTAAATTTCTCAGGCCTAGTGCAGGCATCAGACCTCTGGGTCCTCCAACTGCAAGAAACACAACTCAGGGCTCTCTGATTAGTCCCTTTGATGATGCCTCTCTGGGTTTGGGGTCATAAAACAGTACTCACCACCATTTCTCCTAAGGGCATGGTGACAACTCACTGCATGACCACATCTCTCTCCAAACAAATCTCTTCTCTAACCCCCTCTTGACTCTTAACTATTCAAAAACCTTAAGGCAGACTCATGACATTCTACATATTGGATAGTTGGTCTTCTGATAGATACTATAGGTACCTTAGTGAAAACTCAAACAAGAAGAGACCCATTCTAATATCCTTCTCATCCCACACGTACATCTGTGTTTATACTTTATATGCAGTTCCTATAACAACTTCAACTATTTAAGAGTGATATAAGAGTCTCAGCTCTCCCCAAATTCAACAATGATCTCCAGCACTCACTGATCACTGCTGATTTGGATGGATGGTCATCATTATAAAAGACTTTACAACCACGAGCTTACCTTGAGAATTTTCCAATTCACTTGTTCCCGGATTAGAATAAATAAAACCTACTTGAATTATGTGGACTTAAAATAGTCTTTCAACATATTCCTCACACATTATATTATTCTCAAATTACTAGCTATTGGTGACATTCCTGATAGTGTCCTAGATTTTTCAACTTTTGCAACAGCCCAGATGGTCAGAAAGAACTTCACCAAATTTGGATCATCATTTTTAATGGAATGATTTTAAATATGCTTTTAACAATTGGCTCAGAGTTATATTGAAAGAAAACTACTTACCAATATTTGCAACTAAGAGAATAGATAATTATCAGAATAAACTAGTAAGTTCTAATGCTTATATTCTAAACTGAGAAATAACATAGGGCCAAGGATGTAAAAATCATGCATATGTATTTTTATATATCTTTAAATCAGAAAGTGTGAAAAGTGGTATAAATCTAATTACTTCTGTCAACATCCATTGGAAAGAATCCCATAAATTCCCCAAGACTAAAAAAAATAATTCTCTAATAGTTAAGTCAGATGTCTAATCATCATCCTTTATCTTGGGCTGTCAAAAAAATAAAACATTTTAGATCTATTCACAATAAAATATAAGACACTTTCAGATTCAATTCCTTACAAGGATTTTTCATCTTTTTGTGCTCAACGATCTACAATGACTAAATTAATCAACCAAAAAGTACATTTAAAGATGCTCTAACTAAGAGAACTTTACAAAAATATGAACATGATTATCTTTGGAGGGAAATTTTCTTTTACATAAAAGGAGCTGGAGAAAATGAAATCAGGAAAAAAAATATTTAGTTTTGTTTGTTTGGGAGTTCTTTTTGTTGTGTGTTTTGTTTTAAGGAAAAGAATCTCACCAGTGATCTTAGAAGTTAAGGTGTAAAAGTACTTAATTACCCAGATCGTTAAAGGTGTAAGGGTAGAGGTGGAGAAAAGGAAAACCCCATAAAATAATATGATTTCACTCTCTTCACCTGGCCTTAATTCAAATCAGAACACTTTCCTCACTGCATGACTCCAAACAATTTACCAAAAAAGAAAAAAAAAATTAGAGAAAAAGTGTGCATTCTTGAAGTAACCCAGAACACATTGTATATGACAAAAACTGCAATGTTATCATTCGGCAATTATGATGCTCTAGTTTATTTACTAAATATCTCAGAATTGCACGTGATCATGAAGTGGTTCTGGACACGGCAAGAGCTCTTCACTTAATGCAATACAGAATTTTCCCCAGAGCTTCCCCACTACCTCATGTCTTTCTTCCATAACCCTGCATGGAGCCCCACAGAAATCGCCTTCAGCCATGAGTTCCCAGGAAAACACACCTGTGTGGAAAATCATGGAAAAGGGTCCACTGTCTTTACTTTGTGCAGAAAGAGGTAGGAAATATTTTTTTTCAGGGTAGCTATCCAATACCTGAGTATTTTTAATACTCCACAGCACATAGTTTAGTTTGTTTTTAGGGAAGATGAAAGTTTAAAGCAACACAAGGAGAGGGGCACCTGGGTGGCTCAGTTGGTTAGAAGTCTCACTGTTGACTTCAGCTCAGGTCATGATCTCAGGGTTGTGAGATGGAGCCCCAGATCAGGCTCCCCACTCAGCAGGGAGTCTGCTTGAGATTCTCTCCCTTTTCCTCTGCCCCTCCCTTTTTGTCCCTCCCCTTGCTTGCTCTCTCTTTCTCTTTCTCTCCTCTCTCTCTCTCAAAATGGATAAATAAAGCTTAAAAAAGTAAATAAAATAAAGCAACGCAAGTAGTACTAAGGAGTCAGAGCCTAGAATCTTCTCCAAAGTTAGCACCTTTTGATATGAACTCCTGAAATTAGGAAGGACTGCAATGAGGAAGTCATGTTGGGAAAGAGGTGAGTGAGGATCCAAGCCAAGAAGGGATTTGCCTAGTGCTTCCTAGAAGAATGAGATGGGACACCGGTTCCTAGGCCCTCAGTGGAGGACTCTTTCTACTACCACACTTTCTCCTTTGCCCTTTCCTCCCTTGATCTCTCCGACAAATGCTCAAAGTCCCACTTAAAACAGCCCCTTACTCAAAATAACAAGGGCTTGCCAAAAGAAGGAAAAGTTTGAAATATAGATTCCAATTAACTGCTTCCGATTGCTGGATAACTCAAGCCTTCCAGAAACTGATGCCAGCAGTATGTGTTATTTATTTATATCCTACCCTTGTTCCAAAAATAACTTGATATATTTTGCAGAAATACATAAAATACAACCAGCTAAAAATAAGTACAATGGGGAAATTATCTCAAAGGGCAAAGAAAGGATAGGAAAATCTAGCCTATTAAAAGTGCCTATGCTAGAACCTCATGGAAAGGTCAAGGAAGTATCAATATTCCAGAAGGAATCTTCTGGAGAAACTGTCATATACCACAAACACAATTTTATAACTGGTAGCTTAACAGCCAATATTGTAGGCAACACATAATAGTGACCCATCAGTTAGGGATTGAAATGAAATGTCAACAGGAGTTTACTGGGAGGGAAGAGGCGCAAACTCCCTTTTAAAGTCTTAATAGGCAAGGTTTGATTTCTGAAACAAGTCATTCCTAAACCCTGCAGGATTGGGAAGGAAAAGAGAAAAAAATGGGTAGGAAGAGGAAAGAAAAGAGAGTGTTGCAGAGTAGGGGGAGGCAGAGGGAACCACGACAGGCTGTTGTCAACCTAGGCATCATTCATTAAAGAACCGGAAATAATTTATTGCATAATTGGAGGTTCAAAGTCACACATCGCCTGGACTCAATTGCACTTCTGTTATGTTATAATGCAATATAGTACAAATCAATTGGCTCAGAATTTAAAATTAGGGCCCAATTACCTATGTAAGGGAATCATAAATCCAACTTGCATTTTTCTAACAGGGTTAACAACTCATGATGCCAGCTTAAACTCCAGAAAATAAATTTCTTGGGCTTAAGAACAATTGGGCACGGTATTTTATCACCCTCTTGGAGTGCAGCAGGTTGAAAGGCTGGGGGTATCGAGGTGCAGGTTTGGGAGTGGGGGGTAGAAGCCTAAAGCAAAACAAACACAGAGCATTGACTGTCGCTGAAAACACCAGCTACATGGCAGAAGTCAGAATGGGAGCCTCACCTGTAGCACTCAGTCAAAACCCGGACACCTGCTATTTGGTGAAGTAATAAAGGCAAACACTCCTACTGCTTTTCTTATTCAGAAAAAAGAAAAAAAAAATCCCCTGGCGCTAAAGAAGTGAGATGAAATGCTAAGGGGAGGGCTTCAAACCCCCACTACCAGCTCAAAACCAGGCCTTCCTGAGTGAGGTCACCGCTGCACAGAGCCATTCTTCTCAGGCATTGCCTGTTGACTTTCTCTTCAAATGCAAACATCTGAGGGAGCGCTCCGCGAAGGGGGGTGGGGGGAGAAAGCTTGGCAATGGCAGCGTTAGGATAAACTGCTACAAACTTCATGGAGGACAGGGTAACACTGCATATGCATATGTATACACACATAGTCTATATTTTTGACATTCGAATTCCATTTTCATAAAATTTGCTTAAGCAATAATTGAACAGGGTGCAAAGCTATGCATACAAGTTTCTCTGTCGCAACATCGCCTTTAAGAGCCAAAGTTGGAAGCAAACAAAATCCACTAAAGGAGATGATTTCAGTAAAGTATATTTCACACATACATAGTAATAATACTATGCAGCAATTACAGATGATAACGTAAAATTCTATGGCCATGGCATAACATAAGGTAAAACAACAACAGTATTGGATGTATCAAATTGTGTGTGTGTGTGTGTGCGCGCGCGCGCGCGCATTAACGCACTGGTGAAGCAGGGAGTGTGGGAGAAAACATCCCCACACATTAATCAAGGTTATGGCTCTGGGGTAAGATGATAGGTGATATTTACTTTTCAAAAATATTTTTTCTGTGGTGTTGGATTTATAATTTTATAACATAGGCAGGTATTCCCTTTATCATCTGAAAAAAATATAGCAATTTCTACTTTGGATCTTCTTGAAAGTCAGAGGGATGGGGGGAAGAACAGCGATAGGAGGAAGGAGCAGAAGCCGAGCAGCACCCCGAGGCTTTGACGGCACAAAGTGCTTGCACCTATCCGGAGATGGCTTCTGTTTTCACACAAACTCTACTGACTGGTATGTTTTATTGAGGAGGGAAAACAAACGCACCAAAACAGATCATTTGTTCCCTTACCTTTGTGTTCTGTGAGTCAGAAAAGCTCAGTCCAGATGCTGCTTCTGAGGGCAAAGACTATCCCTTCCAGACCTAAAATATAGCTAGCAACTTCAGGAACGGTGCCTTCTACACTGGGCTTTGTTGCTGTATTCTCTCATCTTCCAAATGAACATGAAAAACTGTGACTTGGTGAAGTCAATTTCTCTTTTTCAAGCTAAGAAACTGACAAACATGCACTGAGAACACATGCTTCTCACTGACTCATGTCTGTATCTTGATTTTAGCAGGCCTACGCCGGGGGGAAGATATTTGCAAAGTCAGAGCAAAAGACCTAGCAGGGCCATAGAAATCACCCACTTCAGTGGCCTCGTTTTTATCTTTCGCCAAGTGAGCTGGATTAAAGCTGGGGGTCCAACTCCCAGTCTACTGTTCACAACTCTGTCTCTAATTCTGTTCAAAGATGTAACTGAAGCTTCCCTGTTCTAGAGAATATTTCTTTAGTTAATGTTGACATAAATCAGACCTTGGAGTCAGGTGTGAAATACAGAGAGAAGCAGAGAGCAAAAAGCAGCAAATCTAACATAATATACCAGTTAGCTTTTCCAGATGCATCTGAGAGATACTTTCAATAACGGAAAAAAACTTCACATGCTATTTTATACAGTACACCCTCTTGATTCTGTGATAGAAAAGGTTAAAAGTTCAGGGAGAAAAGCCAGATGGGTCATTTGATGACATTTGGGGGGGGGGGTAGAGAGAGAGAGAGAGAGGCTCTTAAGCAGGCTCCCGACCTTGAAATCATGACCTGAGCCAAAATCAAGAGTCAGACGCTTAAACAACTGAACCACCCAGGGTGCCCCCACATTTTTGGACATTTTTTAAAGTTATACTTTCAGAAACACATACTTTAAAGAGGTTTTTTCTTATTTCTATCAAAACCAGACATATTCACTATAAGACATCTGGAAAATAAAACGAAATGTTAATAAGCAAAACAAGATAACATCTCATACAATTCAACCAAGAGGCAACCACAGTTAAAATTTTAGCACGGTTCCCTCTGGTTTCTTTTCCTTTTTGAATGGTTGGGATCTTAATACATATGCCATTTCTAGATTGTCTTTTCACATAAATTATACCTAAGCATTTTGCCAGGACATTAGAAACTTTATAAATTTCAATTTAAAGTACAAACAGTATTCTATGGTATGGGTGTGCCAAACTTTTTTATTTAACTTTTTAATACATGTTATTTAGGGCTTTCCTATTACACACTAATGCTATAACGAACATCTTGAAAAATAAACCTTGACCTTAATTTCCAATTATCTTCTTAACTTCAGTTTCCTAAAATGGGGAATCACTAGGTTAAATACAGTAAACATTTTAAAGTACCTGAAAGATTGTACTAAATGTTGTTGTTCCTAACAAAAGTATATAAAGGTATTAGAGTTTTTCTTTTTTTCAGTAATTAGCATATTTTAAAAACGTTGTTAATTCTGCAGATGATGTAGATACCGGTTTTAATATGAATCTCTTGTCACTGAATAGTTTCATATATTCGTTGGACGTTGTTTCTCTTTGGGCATACCTACTGTCGAGATCTTTGCCCATTTATCTACTGAGGAAGAACACAATTTAACTGAAGACACATTTTGATAAACGATATCCAATCATGTTTTCCTTGATGAGTAAAATGAAAAGAGATTTTTAAAAAACTTAGGTACAGTTGACACATAATGTTACATTAGTTTCAGGTGTACGACATACTGATAAACAATAGAACTCTTAAACAACTTATATAACCTTGCTGAGCTCATGAAGAAAACAAACTGCTGGCATGATCAGTTACAGGATGGAGAGAAACTAGCAGAACACACTGTTTTCCCAAGTATATTTTGTATGGGCTCCATTTAGCTAATGAAATGTTTGTGCAACTTCCTGTGACTGCTGATTCCAAGTATCAGATTAACAAACTGTTGAAAATAAAATGAAGAGCTACATGGTATTTCTCTAGTGTGTGGCATATGAAAAGCACAAACTATCTTTTTAAAAACTGTGTCTGGTTCACACTAGTAGATTGAGCAAACCCATTACCCCTTTCCCAAAGTACTTTCTAAATGATACTGAAGGAGTACAAAGGTGTAAAACCCATAACCACAAAAAGAATGAGAAGAAGCCATTAGAAGATGAGGGATTTCAATAAGAGTCTGTTGACTTATGAACCATAGCAAAGAAAACCACAGCCTAAAAGGGGATTTCAAGCAAAGGAGAGAACAGGGGAGTGCTGAAAAGAGGACATTACCTACACGTCAGTATATGTAACATCAACTCACCCTCCCTCCTGGCTCTCCATATTGACTGGACTTCAAGCTTTGAGGCAGTAAGAAAAAAGTGTCTGGGGAAAATCAGGGCAGTTTTCATGGGTCCTTAAACCTCATTCTGACAAGTTGAGATTCCCTTCATTCCTATCCACAGACTCTAAACTTCGACCCTTTAAGCAGGCCATTTATAAGACCCATCCACTTAAAAATAGTTTGTAGACAGCCTTTCTATGGCCTCATTCTTTAAAACACAACCCCAGATCACCAGGAATCTNAGGAAGGAAGGAAGGAAGGAAGGAAGGAAGAAAGAAAGAAAGAAAGAAAGAAAGAAAGAAAGAAAGAAAAAAAGAAAGAAAGAAAAAAAAAAAAAACCATGATCAAGGAAAACAACAGAAAATATGACATTGAGAAACAGACAATATAGAGAAAAGATACAACCTTTAAAGAAAAACCTATTTAATACCCTCAAGAATGATTTCAGGAGATTTGGTAACAGCATGACAAAAACATTTAAATTATATTTAAAAGGGGCAGTCAGATAACAAGAAAGGTCTCCTGGGAATTATATGATTCCTTAAATTAAAAATTCCACACAAAGTTTGATGGCAAAGTTGGAGAAATCTCCTAGACTATTGACTAAATACACAATTATGCAAGAAAAAAAAATGAGTTATACAGATGCTCAAACCAGGAGTTCTAAGAATGCACTAGTAGGAGTTTCAGAATGAGCAAAAAGAAAACTGGAGTAGAGAAAATTATCAAAGCAATTACATTAGAAAATTTCCCCGAGCTAAAGGGAGACATGAATCTTCAAAGTACAGTAATCTACTCAGTCAGAAGGAGATGTAGTGCCAGAAAACCAAGGTTAAAGAGAAATTCCTGATAGCTTCCTAAGAAGAAAAAGAAAAAGAAAAAGAAAGAAAACAAACAAAAAGGTAGCCTACGAAAGAAGTAAGGCTCAGAGTACCATCAGATTTAACAGCAGCAAAGTTGGATGCTAAAAGGCAGTAGTAAAAAAATGATTTTCAATACAAAAGTCTATACCCAAACTTTGGGAGCAAAATTTAAAAATTACAAACTGCCAGGACTCAGAAAGTTCACCTCCCATTCACCCTTTCTTGGAAAATTACAAGCAAAATTAAGTAAGTGAAAAATTAATTACAAGCAAAATTAAGAGAAAGAAAGAAAGGGAGAGAGAGAAAGAGAGAGGGAAACAAACAAACAAACAAACAAACAAACAAACGAGCAAGGAAGCAAGCCAGCCTGTTGGATCCAGCAAGCAGAGAATCCCACCCTGGGGAGCAATGGGCAAACCTCAAGCTAATTCGATACAGCAGGTCTACAGAGCAACCTGTGGAAATGAGAGCAAATGGAGATCTATAAGGAGGGAGAACAATAGAACAGAGAGGACATTCTGAGCTTTGAAACCTTGTTGACTGAGGCACACACTCAGGAAAGGCAAGAAGACATCAGAAATCCCAGCAGAAACAAACACAAGTAACTTCATAAGAAAGATGTGAAATATGTATCACACACACTAACAGATGGAATGATTTTGACAAAATGACTAAGGAAGAGCATCCATTTGAACCTGATTCTAGGCACAGTCTCTTTGGAGTATCACAGGAGATGTGACACCGTAACCACAGAGGACACCCGGGTCTGTGGTAAATAATTTAACAAAGTCCTAATTATGCAAATCCTTGTCATTATTTTCAACTTTGGAAAAAATCACAAAGACCATGCTGGTGACAGCAAATGTAAATTAAACTTGGAAAGGCAAAAATGAGAATGGAAAGCAGAAGGGGAAGAATACTGAAGAAAGCTGAAGAAAAGGGTCTGAGTGCTTGTGTCTCACCTGCCTGGGGAAGGAGGTAAGAGATACTGACCAGATTGATGACCCAATAAGGGGGAGTTTAAATCGGTTTAGAAGTGGCAAGAACAATGGAAGTTGAAAATAATGTCACATTATAGTGGAGAATGTGAAAAGGTAAGTGTTAAGTAAGCTAAATCCTTCTCTTTCTTAGAAGAAAATCAGTAGATAACATAAAACGGATAGGGGCGCCCGGGTGGCTCAGTCATTAGGCGTCTGCCTTCAGCTCAGGGCCTGATTCCAGAGTCCTGGGATCTAGCCCCACATCAGGCTCCTCCGCTGGGAGCCTGCTTCTTCCTCTCCCACTCCCCCTGCTTGTGTTCCCTCTCTCGCTGGCTGTCTCTATCAAATAAATAAATAAAATCTTTAAAAAAAAACATATAAAATGGATAAAATACCATCTAGCTATATTGAGCTAAAACCAGGAATAAGTTACAGTGTTCCATTTAGTGGGACCAACTAGAAGGGGAAAGGATGGAGTTGGGAGCGGTTAGTTTTCATTGTAAGTATTTTTAAATTATTTGTTTGGTAACTATGTGCCAGTTATTGCTTTCATAAAAACAAAACAAAAGAGAAAGTTCTATAAAGAGCAAGTGCATTGTGAGCTGTCTTTTACTAAAAACAAGAATAAACACTTGAGCCTGGATAAAATGTCTTCTGAGTCTCTGAACAAGTCTAGAGGAGCAGTAAATTTCATGTAACTGGGTTTATTTATAACAAGAAGGGAACAAATGCAGTGTACAGATATCAGACACGTCATTTTTTTTTCCCCTGCAACAGAACAATTAAGCTTTCATTAGAACTTAATGACAGGATGACATTCTGGGGTTTGGAGGGTAAGCACATCCCCTTCATTATCAAATCAAAAAATATCCAGTATCAAGAGGCACTCTTTATCCTGGATTCTGCCCCACACAACCTCCCTGCAAGCCCCATCATGACCCCAGATAAAGATGGGAATCAAAAGTTCCCTAGTGCTAACTGAATGTTCTCTCATTTCCTCAAGATTGCTGATTCTTAGCCATTTCATATTAATAGCACCAAAAATGGACAGCAAATACACATTTGAATGCCCAGCGAGGTACATTTCCCAGACTGCAATTTTGAATGGGCTAGTTGTTTGAGATTGGCAAGACACTAGTGATCCACGTTTGGACTACCATGGCCATCTGTCCTGAAGGCCTGGCATTCATGTTATTTAGAACAGCCTGGGTAAACTTATTATCGCACCCTCTTCACAGAGAAGGTTGGTTCTGAGTTCAATTACAATCCCTAGCAGTTTAAATGATAGCTGCTGTGCTATAATCTAAAATAAATTGCTTTTCTCAAGAAGCCATGTAAGCTTTTGCACTGCAACTTAGCGGAACGGCTGGTTTTATCTCATCTGAAATTCAAGCGGGGTACAAAAGATGGGCCTCTGAACTCCGGTTTTTAACCTTGAACGGCATTCTTCTACAATCTGGGGGCTCTCCATTTACCCATAATTCCTATCCCGGAACTAGATGTCTGGGAAAGCAACATTGTGTTTTCATTTTTTTTTTTTTTTTTGGTAATGTAAATCATTGTGTTGCTTTTGTTTTTATTTTTCTATGCAAGCCTCACACTTCACTTGGGCATTTTTGAAAGAGCTATATTACTTTGGGGCAAGATTTGTTCTTCCCATTCCCACGGCTAGGAAGCTCGTCCACCACCATAGACCAAGACAAGTGTATAGTCATAAGCATCTAAAGGAACCCCCGAGTACCACTGCAACTGTGTTCAAATTCACCTCCTTCACCTCTCTTTACTGGGAAAGGAGATAAAGGAAAATGCTCAAAACCCAAGTGGAAATTCTACCTTCCCCCACCCCTCACAGCCCTGTGAGTTTTCCCCAAAAGTCCCATAGGCTTGAGCTCACAACTTCCTCTGAGCACATCCAGACCCAGTGTCTCAGGAGGCACACAGCTGCCTTGGCACTCCTCTGATAGACATGGCTTCTGATCCCTTCCATGCCTTTCCACAAAGGGAACTGAAAGGTTTCCAACGTTCACTATATTCTTTCAGATTTAACAAGGCAGCATAATTAGCGCTGCTGTTTTTCCACCAGTCAACAAGAGAAAATTGCCCTTCCAAAAGATTTTTTCACATGTACAAAAATAATCCATTAATACTTTTCCCTTTGAGATATTTTTTTTTTCCTATTGAGATTGAAAGAAACTGGTTTGGGGTGTGCTCTATGGTGATATACACTCAGCAGCATTTCTCTGAAAGGGGCAACTTCTTTATTCCACCAAAAAGAATAGCCAGAACAAAAACCCAAAATGAGCATTTTAGACCCATTCAAACTCAAACTTAGAGCCACTTCGTGAAAGCAAGGAAGTTCTGTTTCTTTGTATCACATGTATACAGCCAAGGCAAGGGATATGGAATGTTCCTCCTAAGTCAAGTGAATTCTGCAGTTCTGTTGCATGAGATCTTAGAATCCCAGAAAGAGACAAACTGCACTGGTTTTTGACCAAGGTTCTTAGGAGGAATTAGGAAATGTCCCAATAATGGGGGCGTGTCTGACACGTAGGGAACATTCTAAACGTTGCTAAAAGTTCTACGGTGTGTTATCTCCACACAAAAAAGAATTGTCCCACCCAGGATGCCAACAGATTCCCCCTTGGGAAACATTGATCTCAGTTGAGAGAAAGTTCAATGATGCAATAAAGTAAAATGAGCTCCTTGCCCAGGGTCCCTCATTTTCTCATTTTGCAAACCCTGGGCTGGTGGCAGATACTGACTGAAGGAATCATCTAGTGGTTTAAAGAAGGCAAGTCACTTATTGATTCAACAAATATGTATTAATTTCATCCTATGTATGGTGTAATTAATGCTCTACATATATCAGATCATAATCTTCCCTTTTAGGAAGCTTAAAATGCCATTTTTCTCCATAAAGTTCTTCCTAATGCTTTAAGTTACAAGTTACAAGTAAAGAGAGAGAATAGCCTATCAGTTAGGGCTATGGATACTGGAGACAAAGATTCTTAGATTCTAATCCAAGTTCTGCCACTTACTAGGCTTATGACTTTAGACTGATTGCTTAATCTCACTGCGTCTTGCTTTCCTTATTAGAAAAATGGGGATAACACTGCTGCTCACCTCATAAGGTTGTTTTGAGGATTAAATGGAGTTATTAATAATATAAAATCATTATAACGGGCGCCTGGGTGGCACAGCGGTTAAGCGTCTGCCTTCGGCTCAGGGCGTGATCCCGGCGTTATGGGTTCGAGCCCCACATCAGGCTCCTCTGCTATGAGCCTGCTTCTTCCTCTCCCACTCCCCCTGCTTGTGTTCCCTCTTTCACTAGCTGTCTCTATCTCTGTCAAATAAATAAATAAAATCTTTAAAAAAAAATCATTATAACAGCACATAGCACATAGCAGAGGCTCAAAGTATCACATCTATAACTTACATATCTATAAATCTTTTTATAAAGTGTTTAATATATAATTTTAATTGAAATTATTTTGAGATAATTATAGATTCACATGTATTTGTAAGATATAATACAGAGAGATCCCATGTATACTTTATCCAGTTTCACCTAGTGGTACCACTTTGCAAAACCAGAGTATAACAGCACAACTAGGATACTGACACTGATACAATATACGGATCTTATTCAGCGTTCCCACCAAATCCCAGTTTTACTTGTACTCCTTTGTGTGTGTGTGTGTGTGTGTGTGTATTAAGTTCTACTCAACTTTATAACTTGTGTTGGGTCCTTATTTTTCTCACTACAAGGACCCCTCATGTTGTGCTTCTATTATCATACCCACATTTCTCTTGCCACCACCTCTCTCACCTCCATCCCTAAGTTTTGGCAATCACGGATCTATCCTCCATTTCTAAAATTTTGTCATTTCGAAAGTGTTATATAAATGGAATCCAAAAGAATGTAATTTATTGGGATGACTTTTTTCACTCAACGTAATTCGCTGGAGAATCACCTAAGTTGTTGATTGCGCCAATTGTTCATTCCTTTTGATTGCTGAGTAGAATTCCATGGGTACCACAGTTTATCTAACCATGTGTCTGTTAAAAACATCTGGGCTATTTCCAGATTTTGGCTGTTATGAGTAAAGTTGCTATGAATATTTATGTACAAGTTTTTGTGTGAACATGAATTTTCATTTCTCTGAGATAAATGCTCAAGAGTGTAATTGCTCAGTTATGTGGTAGTTGCCTGTTTAGTTTTATAAGAAACTTCCAGACTCTTTTCCAGAGTGGCTGGGCAATTTTATATTGTCTCTAACAATGTATATGTGATCAGTTTCTCTGCATACTAATAATTGGTGGTGTCATTATTTTTTATTTTAGCCACTCTGATAGATGTGTACTGATATTATGGTTTTAATTTGCAATTCTCCGGTGGTTAATGACGTGGAGTATCTTTTAGTGCACTTATTTGCCACTTGTATGTCTTCTTTGGTAAAATATCTGTTCATGTCTTGTGGTGTCCATTTTCTAACTGGATTGTTTTGTTTTGTTTCCCTGTTAAGTTTTAAGAGTTCTTTATATATTCTAGATACTAGTCCTTTGTAAAATATGCGGTTTGTAAATCTTCCAGCCTGTAGATTGTTTTCTCATTTTCTTCACATGGGTTTTCACAGAAAAAAAGTTTTAATTTTAATGAGGTCCAATCTATCAATTGTTCCTTTTATGGATTTGTCCTTTGGGGGCCAAGTCTAAGCACTCCTTATCTATCTAGCTTTCAATCCCAACAATTTTGTCTTGTGTTTGTTTTTCTAAAATTTTTATAATTTTATCTTTAGGTCTATCACCATTCTGAGTTAATTTTGAAATAAGCTATATGGTTTAGATCATATTCATTTTTTTGCCAATGTTAACTGGATGTCTCATGCTCCACGACCATTTGTTGAAAAGCTAGGCTTCCTTCAATGAATGGCTTTTGTATCTTTGTCAAAAATCATTTAAGCATGTGTATGAGGGTCTATTTTTGGGTCCTTTATTCTGTTCCAATGTGTCCTCTGCTGTACCACATTGACTTGACTAAGAGAGTTATAGTTAGCTTTAATATTAGGTAGTGTAATTCTTCTTATTTTATTTATTCTATGCTACAATTGTTTTGGCTATTACAGGGCATGTGTCTTACATATACATTTTAGAATAAGATTGGTGGAATTTTGTTAGGAATTGCATTAAACCTATAGATCATTTTGGGGAAAACTGACATCTTTACTATGTTGAGACTTTTAAGTCTTTTCATTTATTCCAGTCTTCTTTGATTTCCTCTACCAGCATTTTGTAATTTTAATAATACTAATCCAGTACATGTTTTATTAAGTGTGTATCTAAGTACTTCATTTTCTTTAGAACTTTTGTAAATGGCACTGCATTTTAAGTTTGGGCTTCTGCATATAGAAATATTATGTATATATACATGCAATTGATTTTTCTGTGTATCCTGTGTTCTTGCTGAACTCACTTATTTAGCTTGTTGATATGGTGGATTACATGAATTCACTTGAAAGTATTAAACTATCCTTGCATATCTAGAATAAATCCCACTTAGGATTATTTTTACACATTGTTGGATTTGATTTGCTAATATTTTGTCTAGTATTTCTGTGTCAAAGTTCACAAGAGACATAGGACCATAATAATCTTTCCTTCCTCCTTCCTTCTTTTTTTCCTTCCATCCTTCTTTTTTCTTTTTAGTGGTCTTTATTTTTATTTTGGTATCAAACTAGGAGCCAACATGGGGCTTGATCCCAGATCTCTGAGATCATGACCTGAGCCAAAATCAAGAGTTGGATGCTTAACTGACTGAGCCACCCATGCGCGCCTTCTGTTGTCTTTTTGTAATTGATCCCTAGTTAGAGTTTATCATAGCCAAAGAATACATTCCGCATGCTTTCAATTTTTACAACTTTGTTAAAGTTGGGTATGTGTGTGTGTGTGGCCCAAGATATGTCTATTTTAGTGAATGTTGAATGGGTTCTTGAAAAAATATGTATTCTGCTATTGTTGGATGGAGTGTTCAATATGTCAGTTAGACACTATTGGCTGATTGTATTGTTCAGATAGCCTACATGTTGTTGATTATGTAGTTTTATTTATTGTTGACAGGTGGCATTGAAGTCTCCAACTGTAATTGTCAATTCCTCTATTTCTCCTTCAGCTCTATTAGTTTCTGCTTCGTGTATTTTAAGGCTCTATTGTTTGGCATGCATACATTTAGGATCATTAAGTCTTCAGGGTGGTCGATGCTTTGATGTTTCTAAATATTTTCTTTGTTCTGAAGACTACTTTTATCACATATTAATATAGCTATTCTGGCTTTCTAAAAAATTAATATTTGCATAGTATATCTTTTTCTATCCTATTGTTTTTCAACTTACCTAATCTCTGCCTTTGAACTGAGTTGCTCATAAGCAGCATAGAGTTAAACCGTTTTTATTTGTCCACTCTGTCAATCTCTATCTTTTGATAGGTGATATAGATGATTTACATTTAAGATCATTATTGATATATCGGCACTTCAGCCTACCTTTTTGTTACTAGTTTTCTATTTCCTTCCTCTGGTTCTCATTCTTTTCTTGCCTCCCTATGGATTATTTGAACATTTTTTTTTAGAATTCCATCTTTACTTAGAGTGGTTTTGGATGCACTTCTTTGTATAGTTTTCATAGTGGTTGTTCCAGACATTACCATCTACTATATACTTATTACAATCTACCATTATCAATATTTTAGGACTTGGAGTAAAACGTGAAAACCTCACCTCCATTTAAATCCCTTTACCTTTCCCACTTTTAAATACGATTGGCTTGAGTATCAGATGGTGTTATAATGTTTGTTTCAATCATCTCATATAGTCTACTGTATGTATCCAAAAATCTCTTTCCACTGTTCTTCTTCCTTTGCATTCTCCAATATTTCATTTTTTATCTTTTCCCTTCTGCTTGAACAACTCCCTTTAGCCAATCTTTAAGAGTCAGTCTGCTAACAACAACTTCTTTTAGTTTTCCTTCATCCGAGAATGTTTGTATTTCTCGTTCATTCCTAAAGGACAATTTTGCCAGATATGGAATTCACAGTTGACAGCTCTTCCAGTTCTTCAAAAAATATTGTGGCACTTCCTTCTGGTCTCCATTGTATACGATGAGCAATCAGCTGTCATTTGAATTGATATTCCTGTATAGGTAATGTGTTCTTTTTTCTGACTGCTTTCAAGATTTTTACCTCTTTGGATTCCAGTTTTGAAAGTTTAAAAGAAATCCAAAGCATGGATTTCTTCTGCTCTATCATGTTTGGGTTTCAGCCAGCTTCTTAGATCTATACGTTTGTGTATTTCACCAAATTTGGGAAAGTTTTCAGCCATTATTTCTTTAAACACTCTTTCAGCACCCACTTCTGCTGGATTCCAATAATATGGATGTTGGATCTTTTGTTATTGTCCATAGGTCCCTGAGGCACTGTTCACTTTTTCCGTCTATCTCTATAGATCACATTGGGTAAATTCTATTGTTTTCTCCTTGTACTCAAAAATTCTATCATATCTCATCTCCACTCTACTATTAATAATATCCAGCAATATTTTTTATTTCTGTTATTGTAATATTCAGTTCTATAATTTCCATTCAGTTCTGTCTTACAACTTCTATTTATTTTCTGAGATTTCCTATTTTTTAAATTTGTATCAGAAGAATTTGTGATTGTGGTGAATTATTTACATGACAGCTGCTTTTAAATCCTTGTCAGATGATTCTAACATCTGATTCATCTTTGTATTGGTATCAGTTGATAGTCTATTCTCATTCTATTGTGATTTTCTTGGTTCTTGGTATGATGGGTGATTTCAAAATTATATCCTGGATATTTGTCTATTATGCTAGATGACTCTGGGTTCCAATTGAATCTTTTATTTTAGCAGGCAGTCAACCCTGTAAAATTAATCGTGTGGCTACTTTTATGAGCTATAGTTCCAATGGCATTCTAATTTTCACACTTTTTGAGATGTTATTTGGTCTGCTTTATTTATCTACTGTCACTAGGACCCCTACTGTCCCTTCATCAACTCACTGCCTCAGAGGGTGGAAGAGGTTTCCCCAGACTGGGCCTTAGGTGTCCCTGAAGGGAGAGGGATGTGGTAGAATCTTGTACTGGTATCCCCAGATGCCTTAGTGTCTCGAAGCAAGAGAAGAGCATTTTAGGCACAAGGGGACAAAGAGGCGTCTGGAATTGGCCATTTATTGTGGCTGCATCTCCCATGCTGGGTCTGCCTACTTGCTGCAATGTCTCTGGGCAGGTGAGAGTCATCTGAGGCCTGCAAAAAAAGTGACTTTCTGGATCAGTCCATTTGCTGTAGCTCGGTCTCTCCTGCTGTTCTGCCTGCCAGCCTCAGAATCTCTTGTTGGAAAGGAAAGTCTCAGGCCCAACGGGGAAGGACAGCATTTTCCCCGGCCAATTATTTTTGATGAGGCATTCATAAATCCCTTTGCTGGTGGTGTCAAACTTGTTTGCTGTTGCCAGAGAGACTCTCATTCAATCAGGGAAAGAATCAACCTCCCTGGGCTTTCTCCTGTTACTGGGTGGGGCATTGGGAAACACCTAGGTTGGGTGGCTTTTTTGGCGGGAAGGGAGGACTCTAGACACCCTGTTACTGTGCTGTTCTTTTAGTCCTGGGGTCTCAAATCAACTCATGTTCTTCTTATCACCTTTCAGGGTCCTTATTTGGTTGTCTCTTGCTTCATTTCTGGAATTCATAATTGGGCTTTGTGATAGAGCAGGGGGAAAAATGTGTCTACACCATTTTTGCTGGGCTAGAAGTCTCTGTTTACTATATTTTTAGTTGTATACTTCCATTCAAGTTTCTTACTTAACACTTTTTTGACCTTATGTTTATTATGAGTACATCCACAGAAACTAAAATTTGAAATTCTTGAGAATTTCTCTTTATATATTTATGGTGACCTGAACATGGTATAAGTTCTCCCTGAATAACTCTTATGAATGCATGTATGCATGAATTAATGAATGCTTATCACATTTTCTTTGGGGCTGTACAGTGGAGCAAGACCTACCTGTTAAGAGGGAGGTTGTTGGCAGAATGTAAATATGATAGATAAGTGCCCACCCCTGTAAATGGACACAGGAGTAACAGTGAGAATCTTGCTCAATGTGATTTACTAAAACATGGCTCAGAACATATGCCCACTTGGTCATAAACTCCCTGAGATTATCAAACTCATTTTTCTGCTTCCAGCAGATCAGAAAATGTAAATTGTGGGGNCCCACTTGGTCATAAACTCCCTGAGATTATCAAACTCATTTTTCTGCTTCCAGCAGATCAGAAAATGTAATTGTGGGGGCGCCTGGGTGGCTCAGTTGTTAAGCGTCTGCCTTTGGCTCAGGGTGTGATCCCAGAGTCCTGGGATCGAGCCCCGTGTCAGGCTCCTCTCCTGAANTCAGAACATATGCCCACTTGGTCATAAACTCCCTGAGATTATCAAACTCATTTTTCTGCTTCCAGCAGATCAGAAAATGTAATTCTGGGGGCGCCTGGGTGGCTCAGTTGTTAAGCGTCTGCCTTCGGCTCAGGGCGTGATCCCAGAGTCCTGGGATCGAGCCCCGTGTCAGGCTCCTCTCCTGGGAGCCTGCTTCTTCCTCTCCTACTCCCCCTCTTGTGGTCCCTCTCTCTCTGGCTGTCTCTCCCTGTCAAATAAATAAATAAAATCTTTAAAAAAGAAAAAAGAAGAAAATGTAATTCTGGGGCACAACTCCCTACCGTCGNTCTTGTGGTCCCTCTCTCTCTGGCTGTCTCTCCCTGTCAAATAAATAAATAAAATCTTTAAAAAAGAAAAAAAAAAGAAAATGTAATTCTGGGGCACACCTCCCTACCATCACTTCCTATATTATTCCCTTCTAGTTTATATTCTTGAACACATGCACACACACACACACACACACACACACACACACACACACTTCAAGCATTCTATCTCAGAGAAGGTAGGAAGTCAAAAAGGGGAACATGTCACATTTTCTTTCTAAAAATGAAACCACCACATCTCCAATAAAAGATGAGTATGAAACACTGATGCCTAATAACAAATGGTACAGAACAATATTGCTAGGAAACTCCAAGTTTTTAGAACTCACAGAAGCATCAGTAAAGATTGCATGTAAGAGATAGAAGGCCCCAGGCAAGGAATGCAACAAAATGTAAGGCCAGCCCCCTGCTGAAGCTCAGAAGTAGGAGTGATGGGATAGCAAGGAACAAGAGACCCTGGGCAATTGAACTCTCCCACTGAGCAGGAAAGGATTGGAAATGAGGGCTTTCAAATGGAATAGGCCTGATGCCTGACCTCCCATTTAACTACTGGAATCATGCATTGTTATGAGCTCTTTGTCTTTTTAGATCCCCAAGCACTGGTCCCTCATATTTGCTGCACATACTTATCTCCAGTTTGGTTTTTGGTTATGACAAACAGAAGTTTTAATTTTTAATGAAGTCAAATCTACTACTCTTTCATGATCTTTTCTTTTTGCCCTTAAGTTTATAAGATCCTCTCTCACTGTAGTTGGGACACTTGATTTCTAGTCTGGTTTTCTAATGCGTGATTTTATATATTTATTGATTTAATCAAGCTGAAATTAATTTTAGGGTATGGTGTGAGAGAGACTAAAATTCTTTCAACTCGAATGCATTCTTGGTAAGTAAAAAACAGGTCTTCCCAGAGTAGAAAAATAGAAAACTCTGCCTAGATACATGCTGCTCACCTTTTAGAGACAGAAATGGAATGAATGAGGCACTTTCCTTAAACACTGAAAACCTCATTGTGTTTCACTGGGGACTTACGACAACCTTCCTTCCTTATTTCTTAGCGCCTCTTGTCTTTTCTTGAGAGTGGGGACACAGATATAGACACTGTATCCCCAAGGACAAGGCGATTTCTTGAGCTCATCAAGTCTTCTGAGCACGTTCCGTGTAGAAGGTTTTCCATTACTGCCTACGCTGCATATACAGGGTCCTCCTGGTGGATGTGACCAGTGGAAATAGAACTTCAGAAAACATGAAATGAGCTTTCAAAGACTTCCCTCTTTTAGGAATGGTCTCAGGAGAAAAATAAGTCATATTAGATATCACCTCTCTGACTCCGGAATTCCCTGCAAACTTTATCTAATTTAAAAGCAAACAATGCTTCAGTGTTGGCATTTCTGAGTTAGGGGATGTCAGTACAGGAAAAGGTGGATTAAGCAGGGGGAATTTATGCCCTTGTTCTCTTTAATAAATGGTCTTAGGGAATTCTGAAAGTAAAAGTCTCATTATTAGTTGGTAATTAGCATAGTGACTGTAAGGGGAAAACAGTCCAACTTCTGTCATATTCCCACAGTGGGTCCATAAAATACAATATTCTTCAGAATATACAGTTTGTCTACCTGCATTCATCCTACAAGGTACACTGACTTCTTGCTATGGGCCTGGAATTCACAATAAAGGATGGTCCTTGTCCTCACAAAAACCACCCAAAATGGGTACACCCACTCAGAGTTATCAAAAAACGCACTGTCTAATTTCTGGATTATGCTAAACTAGATTGGGAGGGTAAAGTCCTCTGTCAAAATTTTTCTTTTAGCCACAAAACTATATTATCAGGTAAAATCTAAATGGAAGCCCAACATATAAAAAAGAATAAAAGACAAAAGCACAAATTCCCTGGTCAAATGGGGACTAGTGTTCACAGGGCATTGCCCTCCTCTAAAACACACATTCACTCTCTCTCTCCTCCCCTGGAGCTTCACAGAGCAGTTCCAAAACCACTGTACTTGATGAACTGATGGACAGAAAGAAGGAGGAACAGACAGATAGAAATGTGACAAAGCAAGCATAGTAGGATGTTAATGGCAGACTCCAGGTTTTGGTATATAGGGAGATCATTGTAAAATTTTTTCGGTTTTTCTACATGTTTAATGTTTTTAGAATATAATGTTGGTCTCCCAACATTAAAACCTGTCCTTGCTTCCCATATTTTGAGGCTTTATAATTAGTTATGTAAACATTTATTATTACATGTCCTTGATGAACTGAGCCCTTTATCATTATGAAATGTCCCTCTTTTTTTTTTTTTGTAAACCTTCTTGAATGATTAATAAAGCCACATTGACTTTCTAAAAAGTAATGTTTGCATGGTATATATTTTTCATTCTTTTTACTTTCAACTCTTTGTGTCTTCATATTTAAAGTGCATGTGTTGTGGTCAGCATTTGGTTAGGTCTTTTTTTTTTTTTATCCATACTGACAATCTATGACTTTTATTTGGAGTATTAAATCCATTAACATTTTTTTTAAAGATTTTTTATTATTTATTTGACAGAGATAGAGACAGCCAGTGAGAGAGGGAACACAAGCAGGGGGAGTGGGAGAGGAAGAAGGCAAGCTCATAGTGGAGGAGCCTGATGTGGGGCTCGATCCCACAACGCCGGGACCACGCCCTGAGCCGAAGGCAGACACCCAACCGCTGTGCCACCCAGGCGCCCCTAAATCCATTAACATTTGATGTATGGTTAGGTTTTATATTTACNCCCACAACGCCGGGACCACGCCCTGAGCCGAAGGCAGACACCCAACCGCTGTGCCACCCAGGCGCCCCTAAATCCATTAACATTTGATGTATGGTTAGGTTTTATATTTACCATATGGCTCTTCATTTAATATTTGTACTATTTTTTCCCTATTCCACCTACTCCTCCTTCTTTCCGATAAAGTGACTATCTTCTAGATCCATCTTACTACCATCGTTGCGTTTTTAATTATACCTCTTTGTAGTGTGTGTGTGTTTGCCTTAGGACTAACAACATGCCTCCTTATCTTATCAACGTGCCTCCTATTTGAGTAATATGATACCATTTCCCGTGAAGTAGGAGAATCTTACAACAATGTAGCTGCATTTACTACTCCTCTGTGCACAGTGCTATTGCTGTCAAATGTTTTACTTCCACGTATATTATAAACCCCACCGTACAATGTTATTACTATTGCCTTAAACAGTAAGTTATCCTTTAAGAAATTAAGAGAAAATAAAAACAGGGTTTTAAAAAAACATATTAATTTGCATATTTACCATTTCTGATGTTCTTCATTATTTCCTATAGATCCAAATTACCATCTGGTATCGCTTCTCTTTAGCCTGAACTATGTTTAGCGTTTCTTGTAGTGCAGGTTAGCTGGTAGTACATTTTCTTAGATTCCATTTATCTGAAAGCATCTTTTTTGAAGTACAGTTGGCCCTTAAACAACATTGGGTTTGAACTGTGTGGGTTCACTTATATGTGGATTTTTTTTTTTATAAGTACGGTACTGTAAATGTATTTTCTCTTCTTGTGGTTGTCTTAATCACAGTTCTTTTTTCCAGCTGACTTTATTGTAAGAAGGCAGCATACAATATATGAAACATACAAATTATGTGTTAATTTACTGTTTATGTTTCAGGTAAGGATTCTGGTCAACAGTAGGCTCTCAGTAGTTAATTTTTTGGGGTGGGTAGTCAAAAGTTATATGTGGATTTTCAACTGCAATGGGGTCAATACCCCTAATCCTTGCATTGTTCAAGAGTCAAGTGTAATTCTATATTCACTGGACACAGAAATCTAGGTTGACATATTTTTTTCATTCTGCACTTCATTCTGCATATCATTCCATTGTCTTCTGGTTTTAGTTTAGAAGACCAAAACAGTTCTTAGCATTGTTTCTTGTATAGAATGTGATCTTTTTTCCCCTCCTTTGCAGCTTTGCTCTTTACCTTTATATTTTAGCAGTTTGGTTATGACATGCCTGGGTATGGCTTTCTTTGCATGCATCCTGATTTGATTTGCTAAACGTCTTAAACTTATAGGTTGATGTTTTTCCCAAGGTTAGGGAACTTCCGGCCATTATTTCTTAAAATATTTCTTTCTGACACATTTTCTCCTCTTTTCTGAGACTCCAATTTTACAAATACTAGATTGTTTGCTTTTGTCCCATATGTCTCTGAATTTTTTTTTTCCTTTTCCCCCTCTGTCCGTCAGATTAGATCATTTCTCTTGATCTGTCTTAAGTTTACTGACTCTTTCTGTAGTGTCTCATTTTCGGTAAAGGCCATTAAGTGAATTTTTCATTTCAGAAATTATCCTTTGCAGTTATAGAATGTCCATTTGGTTCTTTTTTATATCTTATATTTATTTATCCAAAATGTCCCATCTTTTCATTCATTTTATATCACCCATTTTATGCCCTTTAAATTCTTCAGCATATAAACCACAGCTCTTTTAAAACCATATCCTCTAATTCTAATGTCTAGGGTAATTCAAGGTCTGTTTCTATTGATTGCTTTTTTCTTGTTGATGGGTCTGCTATTTCATGTGTCCAGTAGTTTTTTACTGTATGCTGGATACCGAATGATACATTTAGGGTATCTGTATTGTACTGTCTTCCTTAAGAGTTTTTTCTAGCAGGCAATTATATTACTAAGGAATCCTCTTTATCCTTTCATTGTGAGGACTGGTCTATTGTGACTCTCTTCTTGGCCTTAAAACATTGCCTTCCTCTAGAGTGTGGCCCTCACTCCTAAAGCTGCCTTTTCTGGGGTTTCAACTGAATGCCCAAGTGTTCAATGAAGTCTCTTCTCTCAGGCTACAATAGAATTGCAGCATCTCCCAGCTCTGATATCTTTCTTTGACTCTTGGTCCCACAGCACCCAGCTTCTGCTAGTCCTCAGGGAGTCCTGCCCTGCTGATGCACACCAAGTCCTCAGACAATGACCTACAGAGGAAAGTCCATATACACTTCTGGGTGCCTTCTCCCATGCATGTCTTTTTTCTTCAGTACTCTGCTCTGCTAATTCTAGCCACCTGAAAGCTTCAAACTACAAACCCTAACTCCTCAGTTCACTAAAACCACCACCCAATGTTTGGCTCTACCTCCTTACTATCTGGTCCAGGGAATGCACCTCTGGGCAGAAAACCAAGGTGAATGCAAGACTTGTCTCAACTGTTTATCTCCCCTCAAAGATCAAAGTACTGCATTGCCTGTTAGTAAATTTCTCTAATCAGTTGCCTCATACATTTTATCTAGTTTTATAGTTCTTCATGAAAGGATGTCAAGACTAATCACAGATGCTTCATTGTGGCTGACAGCAGAAGTTCTCAATTTTCTAAAATCACTGCCTTTGAAAACTAAAGTGCTATAACATCTCTTTTCACTCATATTTTCATCACCAACACCTGAACTTTACAAATGATTCTATTTCTCTGACCACCCACTATTATATACTGTACATGAATGAAGGATAATATTTATTGAATGAATTACCCAGTCTCCTTGTTTTCTTTTAACAATTTATTTCTATGTTTGGGAGAGAGACAGAGCATGAGTGGGGGGAGGGACAAAGGGAGAGGGAGAGAGAGAATCTCAAGCAGACTCCCTGCTGAGTGTGGAGCCCAACATGGGGCTTGATCCCACAACCCTGAGATCATGACCTGAGCCAAAATCAAGAGCTGGATGTTCAACAAACTGAGCCACGGTCTCCATATTTTTACCCCTCTTCCCATGCCATTGGATAGCCAATTGACAGCTAATGTCTGTGTCTCAGGAACAGAGAAGGTAAGATGAAGGGAAAGGGAAAGTTCCACTTATTCCAGGAATTTTCTTTTCAAAAGCCGTGAAGATCAATTGGGCAGGAGAACACTTTTATAGTGAGGTTTGGGGATTACAAGAAAATTTCAATTGGTCTAACTCATCAGTTTCTGGCAGCATCACTACGGCTAGACTTTCAAAGAGGTAATTATGTATTGGCTGTACCTTATGACTAAGCAGTAGTTTACACTCTTTTACAATGAATTACATCTGTCTCCGTGACAGAACGTAACTTCAGATCATCAAAGAGCTTATCTAGACCAACAGCAGTTAGTAACAACACTGGCTTCCAAATACACCCAGCTTGTAATAAACTTTCTTTGTACCATTTTTAGCTTCTACACGTTTGAATAAAGGTGAACTCAAAGCTAACTGAACTCTCAGAAAGAAGTCTCTAATAAGGTAAGATTAAGCAGTGTTCCTTTTCAGAAGTGGGAGAGGGTATGTGTTTAGGAATGTTCAAGGATTAGTTTGTTTCTTTTTCAATTTTTTATTTATTGATTTTATCTTAAAGCAAAACACAATCCCTTTCTAGGGCTTTAAATACAGATCAACATTCTAAACCGGCTGCAGCTAAGTACATCATTCTTCAAAGATCAACTCAGAAAAGAAAAGGTGGCTCTGAACTTGTCACGAATTAAATACATTTAAGAGAAGCAAATGTAAATAGCAGCTAAAAATGGGGAGCAGGAGAGGAAGATTAGATCCAGTAGATGCTCCCTTCTAGGTTTGCTGAGATGTTTCCAACTAGTTTATGTATCAACATGATCAACATGGTGTGATTTTTCTTAAGTCTGTCAATCCTTCTACAAATTAGTAGATTGTAATTTCACTTCAAGTTGATTTTTCCCATGTGTATTTCACAATTCCTTGGTGATACAGAATTTAAATGGTCACTTTCCAAGAAAAGAAACAAACTCTAACCTTTCTGATAAAGAACGTAGCAACTTTGAGAGATGAGTGAATGGATGGATAGGTGGATAGATGGATGGGTGGATGGATGGATAGATGAATGGATGGGAGGGTGGATGGATGAATAGATGGATGGATGGGTAGATGGATTTACAAGACAACCAGTAGGTCATTCATTATTTATTTACTTGCTCAACAAGTTTTTGGTGAATACTACCAGGCTAGGATTTGAAGTGAACAAGTTAGAAGTAGTCTCATGATAGAGCTTGCGGTCTACCAGGTACAAATGGAGGATTCCAGATAAGCAAACATGTCTACTATGTCACCTGGAGAATATAACCAAAATGAGTTCTCCAACAACTTAACTGGCATCTATCTGCAATTATATACATGCCAGGTAAGCTAAGAAAAGGCCTGGGGGGCCTGGATGGCACAGTCGTTAAGTGTCTGCCTTTGGCTCAGGGCGTGATCCCAGAGTCCTGGGATCGAGCCCCACATCAGGCTCCTCTGCTGGGAGCCTGCTTCTTCCTCTCCCACTCCCCCTGCTTGTGTTCCCTCTCTTGCTGGCTCACTCTCTCTCTCTCCATCAAATAAATTAATAAAAATCTTAAAAAAAAAAAAAAAAGAAAAAGAAAAAAGAAAAAGAAAAGTCCTACAACCTCTCCTGGACATGCTTTGGAGACCAAATAGGTTTTGATCATGACCATTCCCTATAAATCCTTATGTATACCTTCCAAAGTCAAGAAAAAAACAAGGAGATATCACTATTACAAATCTCCCACCAAGAACCCATTCATTCCAACCAAACAGATAAAAACCCGTGTTATGCTTCCTTTTGCCTTTTTTTGTTTGTTTGTTTAGAGAAGATTGAAGTCTGATACAATGTCACCATATTAACCTTCAAGGACACTTGTTATAAAAGCTGTTAATGTACATTCTTTGGCATATAAAATCACATCCACTAAATCTTTTGTCTCTTTTGGAACATACTTCTGTTTTCATCTATCAATGGCATGTTATCATAGATGCCAATCTATTGGGCAAGGAAGTAGGCGAAAACAAACAATAACTGCAGAACCACAAGGTATATTATACATCACCATTCAGTGGAAGGGGAAATTAGCAAGTATGAGCTCTGCTACTTTGGCCATTCAACTGAAAGATTTTTCTGTACGGAGTTCTCCAAAATACAGTCAAAATCTAGAGGTTAACAATCTCCATCCTTTATCCTGTCCTTCCTGCTGCAAGTTACACAAATGAAATCAGTTATCCATAAGAAAGACCAGGGTTGGGACCAGGGGGTGCTGTAAATAGATTATAATCCTAAATTGCAAAAGGTTTGTCATTTCCAAGCATCCCTGATTCCACCCAAAGAGTGGCTCCAGCCTGTGCATGATGGCTATCTGTAATGGAGACAGACAGCCCTTTCTTTTTAAGAACAGAATTAACCATTTGTTTCTTTCTGCTCATCCCCCAAACTCTTCCTGTCCCAGACATTCCAGTGACATAATAAACATCACCTTGTTTTCTGTCTTTAAGACTTTTATATTTATAGGCAACATGGAAACTGATACATGGTCTTCAACAAGAAATGATTTGCAAACTTTCGCTTGTAACATAACGATACAGCAATGATCAGCCAATGATAATAATGATAATAATGATAATGGTTAGATCCTAACTTGTGCCAGGAACTGTTAGGCTCTCTTCATTCATTATCTCATTCAATTCCTACAATGCCCATATGATTTATATATTACTTTCTGTAGCCCCTTTAAGCACTTTCACATAGAAATCCATCCTTCCCTTTCAAGCATCTGCAGAAGTTGGCAATATAGGAACAGGCAAAGGGATAAGATTCTGTCCAGTTGGGAAAAACAACCATAATCTTCATTAAGACCTACTCATTTTAGAATGAGGCCAATGAAGCTGTTAATTATGATTATGAGAGTAATATCTACTCGCTGCACCCAATTTGAGAGTTACAGCATATCATTTTAAAAATCATAATTATTCTATCACTCAGAGACAAACATGATAATGTTTTGATATTTCCCAGTGTTATTTTTGTGTGTGCACTCACTTTCTTCTGTTTGTTGATTTTTAAAAATCAAATACAGATCATATAGCAATGTAATTTGGATCTTTTTTCACTGAACATTGTATTGTAAGTATTTCCCCATTAAATATACTTTTTAATGGGGAGCCTGGGTGGTTCAGTCGTTAAGTGTCTGCCTTTGGCTCAGGTCATGATCTCAGGGTCCTGGGATCAAGCCCTACATCAGGCTCCCTGCTCAGCAGGGAGCCTGCTTCTCCCTCTCCCACCACTCCCTGCTGGAGTTCCCTTTCTCGCTGTGTTTTTCTCTGTACAATGAATAAATAAAATCTTTAAAAAAAAATACACACATATATATATTTTTTAAAGATTTTATTTACACATATATATATATTTACTTTTTAAAAAGATTTTCAAGTGCTACCTTATGTACCATAATTTAAGAATTCCCCAATTTATTGACAGATTATTTGAGTCTTTAATTATTATATAAATACTATAATACACAATTATAATAATTCTGTCTGCATACCTTTCCTTCTGAAAGATTTCTAGAAGTCAGATTACTGGATCAAAAATATAAAAGCTTCCTGGGGTGCCTGGGTGGCGCAGACATTGAGCATCTGCCTTCGGCTCAGGGCGTGATCCCGGCATTCTGGGATCGAGTCCCACATTGGGCTCCTCCGCTGGGAGCCTGCTTCTTCCTTTCCCACTCCCCCTGCTGTGTTCCCTCTCTCGATGGCTGCCTCTCTGTCACATAAATAAATAAAAATCTTTAAAAAAATATATAAAAGCTTCCTTTTTCTAGGGAAGCTGTCCCTATGCACAATTTCACTATGTAAGAATTTACCATCTCCAGATCTAAGTAGTAGTATCATTATATTTAATAACTTGACAACTAGGTGAAAATGATTTTGTTTTGCATGTTTTATGTTTTTATATAATGGTATCATATTGCATTCTTCTGCAACTTGCCTTTTAAAAGTTTAACTCAACATAATATTTTTGAGATTTATCTGTTAATATATGCTATCATTCATTCTTTTTGCTTTTTAAAAATCACCTCTTGTACTAATGTTTAATAATATTTATTCATTAACTATTATTGGAATTAATATTTTCCTGAATTACAAAAAAAAAAAAGCTATTGTAAGTATCTGGAACACATCTCTTTGGGCAAAAGAGTCATGGGAGATACACCTGTCTTCAACTTTACTGGATGATGCCACATTATATTCCACAAGGGCGGTTTGCTCCATTAATGAGAAACCCTGTCGTTCCATAACCTCACCAACACTTGGTATTATTAGATTTCAAAAACTTATTTTTCCAATAAGATGGATGTAAAAAGCTATGGTATGATGGTTTTAATTTACATTTCCTGATCACTTTTCAGGTTGCACAGCCCTTCATTCATTTATTAATTGGCCATTTCTGTTACTTCTTCAATTTATGTTTGTTCAGAATCCTACCCATTTTTAATTCATTTTTCAATTTCTGATTATTTAGGTATGTTAACTCTTTAAGTATTCATGTTACTTTTCTGCTGTTAAAATTTAGTAAGTATAAGCATACCTTGTAGAATGTTGCCTTGATTAACATTATCCTGGTAAAATGCCTCTTGGTTTTTAAAAATCCAATTTTTATAATATACAAAATTTGCCGATGGTCATGTAGTAAAAATTTAGACTTATGACACCAAAATTCAATAGAAAAATTTCTACAAAATGACATATAGGAAAAGTGTCATGAAACTTTTCAAATGCATTCAGCAGAATGTCAGAATCATGTGTAGATATTTTGAAAACCATATTGAGTGTCAACACAAGGGATACACATTGCAGATACTGCCCATGCTAAAAGGCCATGAAAGCATTGGTGTGAGCCACACTTTGCCACTGGGTGCTTGAACTGCAAACATTTCCACACTGCCTTTCACAGTTAGTTCTTCTTTTTGCTTCCTGTCGGAGTCCTCAAAGAGGTGAGAACATATTGAAGACAATTACGGAGATGGAAGCAAAGCAAATGAAGAAAATTACTACATATGAAGCATGCAAACCAAGTATTTCTTAACAACCATATTAATTGTTGCATGATCAAGAATACGATTTTTAAGTATCTTAAGTCCTAATATGATAGTTTATTGCTCAACCATGGGCATTTTACTGTTTTACTTACATTTCATGAAATTGGTTGGGAAGTTTGGCTGATATATATAATACATTATCACTTTTGTCTTTTAAAATAATGGGCAATTGTCTCCTGGAAACCACTGTTGGGTGAAACATCGCAGCATCAGGAATGAATTAGTTAACATCAAGCAAGTGGTGTCTTTCTTTTTTTTCCTAGCATGTTCCCTATCTATTACTCTTTGCTTTCTTTTTTTTTTTTTTTCCTATTTTTACACATTTCTCACTTATGTTGGTGTGACAGGTATGACCCTATTTTACAGATGAGGGCACTGAGATTCAAGGAGGTCTATAGGTATTAGTTTCAGGCTTATGGCTCCTGTGAAAATTAACACAAACTTGATGCTTAAAACAACAGAAATATACACTCTCACAGTTCAGAAGCCAGAAGTCCAAAATCAAGGTATTAATAGAGCCATGCTCCCTCCAGAGGTTTGAGGAGAGGTTCCATTCCCTGGCTCTTCCAGCTTCTGATGGTTGCTAGTATCCTCTGGCTTGAGACCACATCACTCCAGTGCCTCCATGGTCACAACACCTTTTTGTCCATGTGTCTCAAACTTCCCTTTGCCCTCTCTGATAAGGATACTTGTGATAGAATTTAGGGCTCCCTGGGATAATCCAGGATAATTTCCTCATCTCAAGATTCTTAACTAAATCACATCTGCAAGGACCCTTTTCCCAAATAAGGTCACATTCACATGTTCCAGGAATTTGACACAGATACTTTCATAGGGACCATTTTTCAGCCTGACACATTGGCTCAAAGTGACATAGCAGGACACAGTGTAGGAGAATACAGATGTAGGACTTGCGGACTCCAGAGTTCATGTTCTTTCTGCTCCATGTGCTGTCTTCCATCAGATTGTGTGACCTGTCATCCCTGCCCCTCCTCACACCTCATACTAAGAGAAAGTCTCCCCTACCATGAAGTGAGATCAATATTCTGGACCCTTTACTCTGGCTCCATGGACCTTTCCAAGGAGAGTCTGAAAAGGTTGAGCTGCCCATGAACACACTTCATCCTGCACTCTTGGCTTCCTTTTCCAACACCTGGTCAGCTTCCTAAGCCTAGTTTAAGAACCACACTAGAGCACCAAACAACCTTGCTGACAAGAATTATTATATCCTTCCCACTCACACTGGTTTCTCAAAAGGCCCCACAATTCTGTAGTATAACAGAAGAAAAAATATGAAATATCATCCTCTTTCTTTTTTCTAGACTTGCTATTTGCTGTGACTTAGGGAATGAAAATGGACAGCTGAAAGAAACCATGCTATATCTCCCAAACTGTCCTTGAACATTCAGTTTGAAGGTTAGTCACTTTTTTGCTTTTTGTCAAAAGATTGCTTGATGTAGAAAAAATAGAAAATGTGATGTTTCCATCTGTCTAACATGTGGGGTCAGTAAGATCTACAGGGTTCTTTTCTGTACACGTACTTTCCCCTTCCTTCTAGGAACCATGATTTCCATCCACATAGATTGTCTGGAATTCAATCCATCCTCTCTTTTCAGTCTACTCAAGTTACCATTATACTGTTTCACATAAGACATGGAGACCTTGTCATTATAGGCCAATTTACAAACTCTTCCCCATTCAAGTTGTCATCAGAATAATATCTATATGCATCATAAACCCCACAAGACAATGCTTTTACTTTTACTTAAATAGGCACATATGTTTCTAAGAAATTAAGAAGAAAAACAGGCTTTCATATTTGCCTCACTACTTACGGTGTCTATCACTCTTCCTCCCCACCTGAGGAGTCACATTTTCCATTATTTCCTTTCATCCTGAGGAACATCCTATAGCATTTCTTGTAGGATAGGGTGGTCTGCTGACAATAAATATTCCAGTTTTTCTTTATCTGAAGCAACTTTATTTTGCCCCCTTTCCTGAAGTATAGTTTCATTGGATATGGAATTCTGGATTGATAGTTTCTATTCATTTCAGCACATGAAAGATACTGTCCCACTGTCTTCTAATTTTTATTGTTGTTGACGGCAGGTTGGTATTTTTTCGAAATGTGGTTCCCTTGCTGTATGTTGTATGTTGTTTTTCTCTGACTGCTTTCAAGATTGTGTCTGGGATTTTCAGCTGGTTCATTATCATGCGCCTCAACATTTTGAATAGGTAAATATATCTCTTTCACCAACTTTGGGAAGCTTGGGGCCATTATTTATTCAAAAAATTTTTATGCCCCATTCTCTATCTCCTTTCCTTCTGGGACACTAACTACCAGTATGTTAAAATTCTTACTATTACCTCACAGGACCCTGAGACTCTGGTTGGGGTTTTTTTAAATCTTTGTTTTCCCTTTGCTCTTCATAGGGAAAACTTATATTCCTCTATCTTCAAATTCACTGGCTGCTTGTAGTCTGTGTGTTCCAAGAGTCAGCCAGTGATCTGGGTAGAATTTATACTAAGAATCTATGGTTCTGTCTGCCTTTCTCCTTTCTGAAATTACCCCACCACTTTCTAACAGCTACAGTCTCCCCAAACTCTGTATTCTGGTTTTTCTGGCCAGAAAGACTGTGGTTTTCCCACTGGAATGTTTTAGCTACCCTATACAGCACTGACTACAGTGTGACCTCAGGATGGGAAACTTGACCCATGTCAATCCCCTCTTCCAGGTGTCAACTCCTCTCCAGAGGCTACCTGCCTTTTTTTTACTCTACACATACAGAGAATTGATTTGTTTGTTTTGTATTTTGGTCAGAGTTTATAGTTGGTTTCTGTGGAAGTTTATTTGATTGTATGGGAAGCAGAAATCACTATTTCTTATGTTTTAACTTTGTTATGTTTTCTACATTAGTCCTGACAAGTTCAGTAATGTTGCATGAACAAATAACTCCTAGAACCTTAGGGGTTTAAAAAAACACAAAGGTTTATTTCCTGATTTATAACTCATGTCCATTTCCCAGATTAACAAGGGCTCGTGTCATCCTCACTTAAGGACATACGCTGGTGACCTTCACTATCTACTTATCATCCTGACAAGGGGAAAAGGGGAACATGGTAAAAAATGCACTGGCTCTTAATGTTTTTGCCCAGAGCCAACTTATATCACTTCAGTTCACATTTCATTTGTCTAGAGCAAAACATGTGGCCTCACTTAAATTCAAGTGGGAAAGGAAGTGTACCCACTCGATTTGCCCAGAAGGAGGAGAACTAAAATATATGTGAATGAGACTGAAGGCTACCATCATGTCATCTCATATGGATTTTTTCACGTGCACAAGGTCAAGCAGTCAATTTATGTCCTCTATGTATTGTGCTTATATAAGAAGAACTTCCCCAAGATTATAAGATCCCAAGGTTATGAGATGTCCCTTATATTTTCCCTCTAATGTGGTTAAATTTTTTGCTAAAAGCCATTTAGCTCACTAGCCTAACTGGAGCTGTGTGTGTGTGTGTGTGTGTGTGGTTATATGTCTAACATGTTTTTCTAGGTGGATAGCCAATCGTCCCGTTTACTGAAAGGACATCCCCCTCCATCAATTTAATATTCCAACCTTATCAATAAAATAATTTTATGTATATATGGATCTGTTTTAATACCCCCATTTTAACGAATGATGTATTTGCCTGGTATATAACCCCACAGTATAAATATTTTAATTTTTTAGTAGGTAAATACCCCATTATGGTTCTTCTTTTAAAATAAATCTTGTCCATCTTTGTTTCAAAAACTATTCTAAAGTATAGTCTTTTCCCTTTAAAAAACTAGAAGATGCTTACAAGGTCCGTTAAGAAATCCTGTTGGGATTTTGATTGTGATAGTACTGATTTTAAACAGATGTGTCTTCCCAGTAGGGAGCATGGTACTTCTCATCTACTAAGGTTTTCTTTTTAAGTTTATTGGTAGAACTCAACATTTTTTATATAGTTACTGTGCAGTCCATTTTAGTTTACTTGTGAATCCTACAGTTCTGAGGTCCTCATAAATGTGTAAGAACTCTATTGATATTTTACTGGGATCTTACACATAGCTACCTCTCTGAATTCTATCAGTTTTAATGGGTTCTCAGTTGAGTTTGAAAAAGACAATTATATATTTTTAAATAGCACTGGTTTATCTCTTCTTTCCAATATTTATACATCATATTTAATCTTATTACCTTTTCCCCTTAGCTGGATTCATGTTGTACAATGGCTAGCACAATGTTGAAATAGTTACAGCAAGGGCAAGCACACTCATCTCATTTGTGGCAATAAAAGGAATATTTCCAATGTTAACATTGTATAATGTATCTTGCTATAAAGGCCTCCGATATCTTGTAATATGTTGTATAAATTCATTCTGTTCCCAACTTACTGAATGAGTATTGCTTGTTTGCTGTATTGTTTAATAGAAAAGGGGACTCTATATTTATTAATTCACTACTTTTATTTTCTGTGGATTGATTTTGCTACTCTCATTTAATCATGAGAGCTCCTGGGGCACCTGAGTGGCTCAGTTGATTAGTGTCTGACTCTGGATTTTGGCTCAGGTCACGATCTCAGGGTTTTGAGATGCAGCCCTCTGTTGGGCTCCATACTGAGCCTGAGTGTGGAGTCTGCTTCAGATTCTCTCTCGCCCTTTCCCTTTGACCCTCTGTACTCTCTCTCTCTAAAGAGAGAGAGAGAGCACGTGCCCTTGGGGCTATTAATTTTCTGCTAAATACAGCTTTGGCCATTTAAATATATATAGAGGGAGTTGTCTTTTGTCTAACACTTTGTTACTCTAGGTTTGATTTTCAATTTGAACCTGTAGTTCTTTAAAAAATTCTTGTTTTTTATCATTGACATTACAGTTTTTCAAGTTCTTGAGCTATGTATTTAAACTTTTATTAATTTTTAGTTTTATTTCATTGTAGGCAGAGCATGTAGGCTGTAAACATTTTATGTTTCATAATACGGTTTTCTTTGAGGTTTAATATATGATCAACTTTTTTCTAAATGCTAATGACTCCTTAAAGTATGCTTTTTATTTCTAGAGAACAAAGTTCAATAAATATTTATTAAATCAGCTTTATTAGATTAAAATACTCTATGTATTCTGTGTTTATCTGACCCATAAAAGATCAATAAAATTGTATTAAATCTCATACAACAATTTTATTTTTATCAAGCTTTCCTTACATTTGTAACAGCCTTTATTTCATATATTTTGAGGCTGTTACCACATCAATGAAAATTCAAGACTATTTTATCTTCATTGTGAAGTCTCACTATTTGAAAGAAAATATAATCTTTTAGATCATGTTTAATATTTTCACAGTCTTTGACTCTATTTTGTCTAAATATTGCCAAGATTACTTTTTTGTTTGTTTTGCTTTTGCCTGATACATCTTGTCCATCTTTTTTTATTTTTGTTGTTTGTTTGTTTGTTTCTTTTAGTCAAAATGATTACTCTTTGTTTTAGGTATATCTCTTCTCAGTAATCTATGGTTAGATTTTGCTTTTTCACTGAAAGAGAGAGTCTTTGTATTTTAATAGACTAGTTTAATGATTCTTTTATAATGATTCAGCTTCAGAAAATGCTTTCACACCCACGTTTGTTCTTCACATCATGTAAGGTACATGGGAAATGTCAATCCTATTTTACACATGAAAAAATTTAAAACCAAACTGGTTAAATATATTTCCCACAGTTATTTGGGTAATATGTGGCAGGGATAAGACTTAACCAAAGGATCCCAAAACTAAAGCCATGGCTTTTTACAAATATAATATACTTTTGTTGAACCTCAATGTTCAGATGGACTAATTGGTCAAATTATCTGCCTTTTTTCAAGTAGGTGAATTTACACTAGTGTTGGCATAAATGATATATTTGGCTATACTTCCGTAATCTTACTTTATGCTTTTTGTAGTTTATGTTTCTCTGTTAATTTCTTTGCTTCATATACTTGGCTATTTAGGCCAGGGGGCACATTCTTTTCTCTCTGCATTGATTTGGAAGTCATACCTACTTTCATTTCTAATAATGGTAACAAGTATGCCAAAAAAGAATATTATTATTTGTTGAATGCATAAGTAACTTTTAAAACTTTCAAATACTTGAAATCGTTGAGTCCACTCCTGCTAAAATATTTATCACCATTTTATTTCCAGACTCCGTAAATGTGATCTTGGGTTTTGTTACTACTTAGTATTAAATACTGAAATATTAAGTACTTCATTTTTATTAAAGCCTTATATTACATATTTGTCTTTCAAAAGTATAGTTTTACATTTGCATTCAGTGTTATAATTAAAGTTACAATTGTTTAAATCTTGCTTATGGTTAGTTACATTATTAATAATCAGTCTCTTAACATTTATTTCTCTGTTTCAGAATTCTTAAATTTGATTACTCTCTCAGTTGCCCGAACTAGTGCTTCCTAAATCTTAGTGCATGTAAGAATCTTCTACGAATACTGTTAATATAGATTGCTGCATTCCATCCCCAGAGATTCTGCTTCAGGGGGTCTGGGGTAGACCAGAGAATCTGTACTTCTAAATGGTCTCCAGATAATTCTGTTACTGGACTCAGAACTTCCCTTTGAATAGCACTAACCTGGGCTACACCCTTAAGCCATTTCCCTAGTGAAGAGGTGTATGCTTTCTTTTCTGTTGTGTACTTGAGAATCTCTTTCCGTTACTTTTACTAGTAAAAGACAACTTAGGTATATTTACCTTTCTTCAGTACCCTCTCCCAAACTGTTCCAAGCAAATTTTTGTAGATTTTATAAGGTAAATTGTTTTCTTGCCCACCTGCTTGAAGGATTTTTTCTTTATTCTTGTAATTAAAAAAAAATTGCCAAGTTGTAATAGTATAGAACCCTTTTCATTAATGTTGTCTAGATACGAAAAACCCTTTCAATTTGCACACTGAGGCTTTTTTTGCTTTTTTTTTGTTTTAGCTCAGAAGAGCTTTTATTAATTTTTGATTACTACTTCTGTTCCAATTGTTTCTGTCTCAAGAACATCCATAATTCTTAGATTTGGTCTAGTGTTTAAGTCGATGATCTCTGCTATATTTTTAATCTTCTCTATTTCATTAATTTAATTTTTTTGTCCTTTTCTCCATTTTGACAGAACTTACCAATTTTTCTTCTACATTATGATATATATGTATTTTTAAATGCTTATTTCTTTTCAGCTTCTAATGCAGATTTTAATTCTGTATTGCATTTTGGTTTCTTTATCATGTTTACTTGATTAACCTATCTCTTTTTCCAAACCATCCTACTTTCTTTTAGCTTATTCTCTCATTTCTCTTTTTGTTTCCTGAGGATTCTGAAGATACCAAACTTCGAAATATCCTTTCATGTTCCTGTGGCAAATCNAAAGAGAGAGAGAGAGCACGTGCCCTTGGGGCTATTAATTTTCTGCTAAATACAGCTTTGGCCATTTAAATATATATAGAGGGAGTTGTCTTGTCTAACACTTTGTTACTCTAGGTTTGATTTTCAATTTGAACCTGTAGTTCTTTAAAAAATTCTTGTTTTTTATCATTGACATTACAGTTTTTCAAGTTCTTGAGCTATGTATTTAAACTTTTATTAATTTTTAGTTTTATTTCATTGTAGGCAGAGCATGTAGGCTGTAAACATTTTATGTTTCATAATACGGTTTTCTTTGAGGTTTAATATATGATCAACTTTTTTCTAAATGCTAATGACTCCTTAAAGTATGCTTTTTATTTCTAGAGAACAAAGTTCAATAAATATTTATTAAATCAGCTTTATTAGATTAAAATACTCTATGTATTCTGTGTTTATCTGACCCATAAAAGATCAATAAAATTGTATTAAATCTCATACAACAATTTTATTTTTATCAAGCTTTCCTTACATTTGTAACAGCCTTTATTTCATATATTTTGAGGCTGTTACCACATCAATGAAAATTCAAGACTATTTTATCTTCATTGTGAAGTCTCACTATTTGAAAGAAAATATAATCTTTTAGATCATGTTTAATATTTTCACAGTCTTTGACTCTATTTTGTCTAAATATTGCCAAGATTACTTTTTTGTTTGTTTTGCTTTTGCCTGATACATCTTGTCCATCTTTTTTTATTTTTGTTTTTTGTTTGTTTGTTTCTTTTAGTCATAATGATTACTCTTTGTTTTAGGTATATCTCTTCTCAGTAATCTGTGGTTAGATTTTGCTTTTTCACTGAAAGAGAGAGTCTTTGTATTTTAATAGACTAGTTTAATGATTCTTTTATAATGATTCAGCTTCAGAAAATGCTTTCACACCCACGTTTGTTCTTCACATCATGTAAGGTACATGGGAAATGTCAATCCTATTTTACACATGAAAAAATTTAAAACCAAACTGGTTAAATATATTTCCCACAGTTATTTGGGTAATATGTGGCAGGGATAAGACTTAACCAAAGGATCCCAAAACTAAAGCCATGGCTTTTTACAAATATAATATACTTTTGTTGAACCTCAATGTTCAGATGGACTAATTGGTCAAATTATCTGCCTTTTTTCAAGTAGGTGAATTTACACTAGTGTTGGCATAAATGATATATTTGGCTATATTTCCGTAATCTTACTTTATGCTTTTTGTAGTTTATGTTTCTCTGTTAATTTCTTTGCTTCATATACTTGGCTATTTAGGCCAGGGGGCACATTCTTTTCTCTCTGCATTGATTTGGAAGTCATACCTACTTTCATTTCTAATAATGGTAACAAGTACGCCAAAAAAGAATATTATTATTTGTTGAATGCATAAGTAACTTTTAAAACTTTCAAATACTTGAAATCGTTGAGTCCACTCCTGCTAAAATATTTATCACCATTTTATTTCCAGACTCCGTAAATGTGATCTTGGGTTTTGTTACTACTTAGTATTAAATACTGAAATATTAAGTACTTCATTTTTATTAAAGCCTTATATTACATATTTGTCTTTCAAAAGTATAGTTTTACATTTGCATTCAGTGTTATAATTAAAGTTACAATTGTTTAAATCTTGCTTATGTTTAGTTACATTATTAATAATCAGTCTCTTAACATTTATTTCTCTGTTTCAGAATTCTTAAATTTGATTACTCTCTCAGTTGCCCGAACTAGTGCTTCCTAAATCTTAGTGCATGTAAGAATCTTCTACGAATACTGTTAATATAGATTGCTGCATTCCATCCCCAGAGATTCTGCTTCAGGGGGTCTGGGGTAGACCAGAGAATCTGTACTTCTAAATGGTCTCCAGATAATTCTGTTACTGGACTCAGAACTTCCCTTTGAATAGCACTAACCTGGGCTACACCCTTAAGCCATTTCCCTAGTGAAGAGGTGTATGCTTTCTTTTCTGTTGTGTACTTGAGAATCTCTTTCCGTTACTTTTACTAGTAAAAGACAACTTAGGTATATTTACCTTTCTTCAGTACCCTCTCCCAAACTGTTCCAAGCAAATTTTTGTAGATTTTATAAGGTAAATTGTTTTCTTGCCCACCTGCTTGAAGGATTTTTTCTTTATTCTTGTAATTAAAAAAAAATTGCCAAGTTGTAATAGTATAGAACCCTTTTCATTAATGTTGTCTAGATACGAAAAACCCTTTCAATTTGCACACTGAGGCTTTTTTTGCTTTTTTTTTGTTTTAGCTCAGAAGAGCTTTTATTAATTTTTGATTACTACTTCTGTTCCAATTGTTTCTGTCTCAAGAACATCCATAATTCTTAGATTTGGTCTAGTGTTTAAGTCGATGATCTCTGCTATATTTTTAATCTTCTCTATTTCATTAATTTAATTTTTTTGTCCTTTTCTCCATTTTGACAGAACTTACCAATTTTTCTTCTACATTATGATATATATGTATTTTTAAATGCTGATTTCTTTTCAGCTTCTAATGCAGATTTTAATTCTGTATTGCATTTTGGTTTCTTTATCATGTTTACTTGATTAACCTATCTCTTTTTCCAAACCATCCTACTTTCTTTTAGCTTATTCTCTCATTTCTCTTTTTGTTTCCTGAGGATTCTGAAGATACCAAACTTCGAAATATCCTTTCATGTTCCTGTGGCAAATCATTCTGGGAGATCTCTTACTCTGAGATTCAGAGATACTGTTCCTTCTTTCTTGTCCATCAGGATTTTTTTTAAAAATACAGGATGCTTCATGAATTTACATGTCATCCTTGCACAGAGGCCATGATAATCTTCTTTGTATCATTCCAATTTTAGTATATGTGCTGCCAAAGCAAGCACTGTCCATTATGATTTAAAAAAAATTAGTTTATCATGCAAAAGCCAGTATTTGCTAAGAAGGAGATGGTGACTGTCTTTACTTATGTGTTACTTGAATCCCCTACAACTGGATCATAAATTGGTTTCCAGAATTCCTAATCCCAATTCCCAGTCTCTACAAGCCATTTTGTAGAGCTCCTTGGGATGATATAGAATCTTCTAGCACCACTGCCTGGATCTATGTCCAATCTGAATATAAAAACAGTAATTCACAGTACCCTCTTTACCTTCAGCATAGCTACAGTGCTTTAATTATGGCAGATACTGACAAATATACTTCCAAAAATATTATTGTCCCCAAGAACAGAAGGCAGAACAGTGCCGTACATCCTATTCTCTAAACTCTGTGAATATGTTAGGTTACACGGCAAAGGAGAATTAAGATTGTAGACGGGATTAAGGTTGCTAATCATCTGACTTTAAACTAGAGAGATTACCCACTATGACACAGGTGGATCTAAGGTAATCACAAAGGTCCTTAAATATAAAGAGAGAGGCCGAAGAGTTAGAGCCAGAGTGATGCAATAAAACAAAAACTCAACTGGTCATTTCTGGCTTTGAACATGGATGAGTGCCACAAGTCAAGGAATGTGGACAATTTACAACCTGAAAAAGACAAGGAAACAAATGGCCCCCTAGAGACTTGAGAAAGAAATTTACCCCAACCAACACCTTGATTTTATCCCAATGAAATCCTTTTCAGATTTCTGGTCTCCAGAACTTAAAAATAATAAATCTGTGTTGTTTTGAGCCACTGTGTTTGTGGTGACTTATTACAACAGCTATAGGAAACTAATAAATGACATGCCAACTACTATTTGTGTTCTTTACGTCAACACAGAGATAGAAGTCTGCGTCAACAGTATGCTTCAAACAGCACTTACAGTGTATAGGAATTCTCACTCTTGTAATTAGTTTCTGCATGTTTCTGAACCAGGGGAATGGGGGCAACTAAAAGATTAAAGGTCTTTCCTCTTTCTAGACATAGCACAAGTGCTCCATGAGTTGAAATTGTTCATTTCAGTCCCACCAAACTTCCAATTAGTAGAATCCTCTACAGGAATTTAGAATAGCCTTGACTACAATAACTAGGTTTTGAGGGTAGTAACTTCATGCACACACACACACACACTACTATCCAGGCATCAATTTAATTTCATGTACTCTTCAATCCCTTCTTGGTGAAGGTGTTGATAATCCTACTTCACTCCCTTGTGAGCAAATGAAAACTTAAGAAATTATACCTTTAGATACAGTGAGAATGCTTTTCTAACTACAAGAATTCTTTTTCCTTTAAATAGGTAGAACCAAGGCCTATTTTACTTTTGCACAGCACTACTTTTCCTTGGGGAACGAGTAAAAGATCCCATTTTTAAATGTTTCTCTCTCTGGATAGGATGCTAGTAGGAGCAAGATTTCCATATGTTTTGATTTGCCCAAGTAGGTATATCTCTACTCACTGGTCTCTGGAAATCACTGTGTTTACTCAAGATTTAACTCATAAGGCCAAAGTCATGGGTAAATATTAAGAGGGAATTGACAAATGCACATTAAGTTTTAGGAAATAAACTATACTTTTCTAAAAGAAACACATTATTACAAAGTTGACACAGAACAGCTTTCTGCCTTTTGAGTACCAAAGGCCACACGAACAGCCAACACACTTCACTTGATCTTGTCCTGCAAAATTTCTGCACAGCAGATAAAGGGCCAAAGCAACACAATTTAATAAATAACACAAACTCTTTCATCCATATGTACTAGATCTTAGGCCATCAGGCTTCTTATTGCTTCTACTATAAGAATCATCTTATGCTTGCATGCTGGACACAACTGTTCTGAATACATAGGTCTTTATCTGGGCCAACACTGATTGAGGGGAAGGGTCCTCTACTATTAGTCTGCAAGAGAGTCTAACATTTCCTACCATTACAACCATCAAACAAGACAAAGCCTTTTTGGGGGCGCCTGGGTGGCACAGCGGTTAAGCGTCTGCCTTCGGCTCAGGGCGTGATCCCGGCGTTGCCGGATCGAGCCCCACATCAGGCTCTTCTGCTATGAGCCTGCTTCTTCCTCTCCCACTCCCTCTGCTTGTGTTCCCTCTCTCGCTGGCTGTCTCTATCTCTGTCAAAAAAATAAATAAAATCTTTAAAAAAAAAAAAAAAAAAAAGACAAAGCCTTTTTGTCTCCAAGAAGATTAAATCAAAACACAGATAGATTGACCTTGGAGATGAGCCATTAGTCTTTGTGAGATAAATATGAATACTTGATGGTCTTATTTCATAGAGCTGCAGAGAATACGGAGGAGATTAAGCAAGCTCATATGGGAAAGACCAGAAGGCAAATGTGAGAATCATAAGGACAATATGAAAGAAAATGAAAACACCATAAGTCTTTAAAAACAAATACATATTTTCATTTTCACAGATACCAATGAAAAAAATGGTTAAGAGCATGAGCTCTGAAGTCAAACGGTGAAGGTTCAAATCCAGGCCTTGGCCCTCACAAAAATGTGATGTAACTTCTTTATGCCTCATGTCCTGCATCTGTAAACTGGGGATAATACTGTTACCTCACTGGCTACCCCGGGAGCATCAGCTATGACAATACATGTAAAGCTCCTAGCACAGTCCTAACCTCTACTAAGAACTGAATATAACTGCCGCTCCTGCTAAGGAGAGGCTGCAAAGCATTCTGGGTAAGAATAGGACTCTTGAATAACAAGACTGTCCAGGCTCTGCCATTTAATAGCTGTACAATCTTGGGTAACTTATTTAAATTATCTGTGCCTCACTTTCCTCATCTATAAATTGAGAGTATTAATAACAATTATATCAGTGTTATCTTGAGGATTAAGTGAGGTAATGTTTGTAAGATATTTAGAAGAGTGTCTGGCACATAATGTGTTTGATAATACATTATTCAGCTCTCTTGGTTTTAAAACTGTGATTACGGTAAGTCAAGGGCTCTATAGTGATACTCTGGGGGTCTGTGTGGTGGAGTGGTGATAAGGAAGGTATGACCCAGCCTCACTCTGTATTCAAATAGAGCTCTTGGGCAAGATTTTCTTTGAGTAAAGGGTCCTGCTGTTTAAAAAGAAAAGAAAAAAAGAAGAAGAAGAAGAAGAAAGAAGGATGGAAGGAAGGAGACAGGGAAGGGCAGAGAAAGGGAGGTGAGGAGAAAAAGAAAAGAAGGAAACAAACCAGGGTTCTATACCAAGGGGCCCTCATATAAAATATCTATATCAGTCTGGTTTCTACAAAATATTGCATATTTTTATATGCATTATCTACCAAATTTAACCAGGTCATTTTTATGGTTCCTTGTAGACAGAAAATTCTGTTTCTTAAAAAGTGAATTTTAGTAAATTCAAATTTTAAACATACAACTTCTTAAACTTCTTCAGGGTAAATAAAAATCTCAATAATTCTAATTTAACATTCAAATCATGAATATTCACTACAGTCAAATGAATAATAAATCACCCCTGACTTCAAGTGCTTACCATGGAAAATTGCCTATTTCCTTAAACACGCAGAAATCTGTTTTTAAATTGTTTTTTTATTATTTTTTGCTCTCGTGATGGTTGCTCTTCAAAGCAGCTAGGAAAATGTGCCATCTTCAGCATTAAGGAGCTAAAGAAGAAATGATTAAAGCAAAATATGGTGTCATTAACAAAAGGAAAGAGACAGTCCATGGATCAGAAGGCTTGGTTCTGGGACACATTTTTTAAATGTCACCAGATAAAATTTATGATATAAAAGGGAATGTTCCTTAGTCATTCTGAGTATTGTTATCTATTTGAATAATAAATCAAAAGGCTCTTTATCCATTTATGGCTGAAATTATGACCTTAGACAGGTTACTGATATGATTTACTCCACTGATGCCAATGAAACGAAAACCCAGTGAAAATATCACGGGATGGGCTCTGTGGTCTAGAAAATTAGTGAGGCTCGGTAGAACAAACATTTTGAAGGGAAAGTATAAAACTGCAAATACTTATGGCACCATTATATCAGTGAGCTCATTAAGATTTCTTTTAAATAACTACCCCTTCAGCCATTGTTACACAGAAATCCAAAGTACATTCAAGCTTAAGAAAATTCCCTATTGCATAATTTGATGGAAGGACATCACTAGTATTTGGCCCCAGATTGACTTATTAATATTTTACCTTTAAAGACTCATGCAGTGTGATTCCATTTATATTAAACCTAAAATATACAAAAGCTAGAGTGATTAGAAGTAGGTACATTGATGATAAAATTAAGAAGAAATACAAGGAAATGATTATTGCAAAGGACAGGATAGTGACTACCTCTAATGTGGTCAGAGAGAGGATTAAGATCAGAGGAGGTTTGCAGGAGACTCTTGGAGCACTGGCAATACTGTGTCTTGACCTGAATAAACCTTGACACGGGTTTTCATTTGTAATTATTCATTAAACTGCACATACATGACTTACGCACTTTTCTTATATCTATTATATTTCACAATTGTATTTAAAATTCCCTATTCTGAGGTGACTCTCCAGTCTATTTATGGGTCATACTTTATACTAAAAAAGTATTAATTGCTTATCTGAAATTCAAATTTTACTGGTCATCCCATCCTTCATTCTTACCCCAATCAGAAAAGCATAGTTAGATTACAAATACTTAAAAAGAAGAAGGCAAAATAAACCACAGACAAATACAATGCATTCTTAGAAGTCTTGGTTATTCCTGTTTTATATCCTATTCATATGATAAATTTGTGTTTAAAGGTTTATGAGGCCCCTGGGGTTCTTGTATCCAGGGACTATAAACAAAAGTAGGTACAGAGATGCAAATTACGATTTGCTTATAGAAAGGCAAAGAAGCTGACCTTTATAAACACAACCACGCCTAAGAAAGGAGAGCTTCAAGTCAAAAACAAATCTGAAAAAAAAAAAACACTTAATTTTTCTTTTTTTTAAAGCAGCTATTTGCCTTTCGTTATGTGCATTTGTTTCCACAGGAAAGGAAAAGACAATCAACTAGTTAAAATGGGTGCTATATTGCTCCCTTATACACAAAGAATTACACATCTGTCTAACAATACTAACCACTCTGAAAGATAATTATGGATCGATGCTTTAAAAAATATCCTGAACTGCCTCCAGAAATGGCAAGGAGAATTCAATTAAATTATTTGTAAAAGCCAGAGTCTTTCTTTCCTATCCATCTGCTACTTGAAACAGGATGACCTTTCAAATAGTGCTTGCAGTTCTCAAAGCAAACTCTAAATAAAGAAGTGGAGTGTGTTTTTTCTCCCCCCTCTCCACCAGGTTCAGCATAGATAGAGCATTTGTACTGACATTCTACACCACTGAAAAGAATGCAGATTTGGCTTCTGGAACATAAAAGAGGCATTTTAAGAATATCAATCAGGCTCTGTCCCATGCCTTCAGTCCTGACATTTGCCTTCCATCAGAAAGGTGTGCTGCTTCCAAGATAAGGGTTTGGAAACAAGCTACACGAAGTAATTTACTCCCTGGAGAAAAACTGGAAACCCTACCCCCAGACAAATAGGATAAAGTACACGTTAGTGAAGAGCCCCTTGTTTAAGCTGCCTATGGCAGGAGAGCTAATTCAAAAAGGTCAGATATTTAAGTAACAATAGACTCGAAACAGACCTCCCAAAGGCTTCTCCGTAGGCCTTATATTATCAACTCACAGGGGGTACTGAGAGACTATTAGCAGCGTTTTCTTCACCAAGTCTATATATTTTTTTCCTTGTTTTATTTTTGCTCGCCCTGCAGCTCTTAATTTTTAATACGTTTCCAATTTGGTCTATAGTGTCATTTTTTCTAACAATCAGAATTTTAAAAACACATCCAATGTATTTTTCTTGATAAAAGTACAGCAAACACTTTTCAAAAAGTTCAAAAAATACAAAAAACAAACAAACAAAAGATAATCTTTTACCACCCCACGCACAGAAAACCATTGCAGTCTGGTGTGTCTACTTCCATTTATTTTAATGCATGAATACATCATAAAATTGCATCATAGTATGTGAACAACTGGAATCTAACACACTGAACAACTGTTTTATGCATATCTTTCTATGCCGTCAATGGAAATTCATCCTATATGAATTTTCATTATAACATTGTAATTTTGTAAGTGTGTCTGTGTGTACATAGTTGTGATATAACTTATAAGTGAAATTATTTACATATTCAACTATTTATGAATATAGACATTTAGCTTTTTCATTAGTATAAACAAAGTTGTACCGAACATCAAATACACGTCTTTGCAATTATTTCCTTAGCATTACTTTCTAGAAGCAGTGTGGCAGCACAGGAAAGTATGATGATAATGAACATTATTAAAGTTTTTAAGTTAATATGGCCAAACTGCGCTCCAGCAAGTTTAATAAGGTATGTACACACCTTGACAATACCCTATACTCTGCGTAATATTGAGAAGTATCAGTTTTGTATTCACTTGTCTGAGCAAAAACTCATCATTGCTCTAATTATCTTTGCTTTGAGTAACTAATGAGCTGAAAGTTTTATTGGTGTTTTATATCGCCTCCTTTGTAAATTGCCATTCAAATATTTTGCCCACTTTTTAAAAAGATTTATTTATTTACTTTTGCAGAGACAGCACGTCTGCGCGCACCTGAGCCTGTGAGTGGGGAGAGGGGCAGAGGGAGAGAATCTTTCAAGTGGACTCCCCGCTGAGCAAGGAGCCTGACTCTGGGCTCTGTCTCACAACCCAGGATATCATGACCTGAGAGGAAACCAAGAGTTGGACGCTCAACAGACCGAGCCACCCTGGCAACACTTGTGCCCACTTTTTAGTGTGGAAAAAGCATTATCTTAAAGTATAATACTGTAAGGATTTAACATACATACATAGACATATGAAACAGAAAAAAAAAGCTACAAATAATAATTATTTTAATTTTAAAAATTAGCATAATAAACAAAAACTCAAACTTACGTATGTTAACAAATATGTTTATTTAATAAATAAATGGGTGTCTGGTGCCTCATTCAGTTAAGCATCTGCATTCAGGTTAGGTCATGATCCCAGGACCCTGGGATTGAGCCCCACGCTGGGCTCTTTGCTCAGCGGGAAGCCTGCTTCTCCCTTTCCCTCTGCCTCTCCCCCTGCTTGTGCTCTCTCTCTCTCTGCCAAATAAATAAATAAAATCTTTAAAAAATAATTAAATAAATTAAATAAATGTATCTACACACACACACACACACACACACACACACACACACACACACAATAAATCAGTACTTTTCCCCTGCCCTATTGCCAATCCCATTTTCCCATAACTAATAAAAAACAAAAACAAAAAATAAGAATAATTACTTGTCGGGGCGCCTGGGTGGCACAGCGGTTAATCGTCTGCCTTTGGCTCAGGGCGTGATCCCGGCGTTATGGGATCGAGCCCCACATCAGGCTCCTCTGCTGGGAGCCT
>NC_048221.1:27673811-27778074 GCF_002007445.2 Ailuropoda melanoleuca
ACACACACACACACACACACACACACACACACAATAAATCAGTACTTTTCCCCTGCCCTATTGCCAATCCCATTTTCCCATAACTAATAAAAAACAAAAACAAAAAATAAGAATAATTACTTGTCTATGCTTCCACAGGTTTCTCTAGCTTCATACAAATATATACAAACATAGAATTATATATAGAACCATTCTTTTCTTTTTCACTTAAATGAGCTCAATACTTTTTCAACTGGTCCAATCAAATGACTATTCACCAACTGCATCATGTACATGTTGGATATCACACACAGATCTATCTAATTATTCTTATTCATTGCATAATAGAGTTATAAATATGGCCAACAATTTCCCTATTAATGAGCTTCTTGGTTAATGTTTTCTCTTGCTTTGTTTTGTTTTTGCCACTAAAACAATGCAACACACATATCTGACTATACATTTGTATCCAATAGGTTAAAGATTCCCAATAGAACTACAGGGTGAAAGAGCAGGTGTACCATTAATTTTGATAGATAATGCGAGACTTATCAGAATATGAAAACATTCTACTTTCTCATTATGATTTGATTTGTATTTCTATGATGACTGCTGATGAAGTTGAGCAGATTTTCATGTCTATTGTTCATTTAAATTTTCCATTTTGCGAATTACCAGTTAGTATCTTTAGTCATTTTTTTTCAAATATGATGTAAAACTTTAACTCATTAGTATATAAGAGTTTCTAGTTTTCTAATATTTATATTGTTAAATGCTATAGACTTATATCTTTAAATTATCTAAAATTTATTTTTTTTAATTTTATGGTAAGAAATAAGGGCCGATCATTTATAACCTTCAAATGAAAAGCCAGCTTTTACATCATTTTTTATAGAAACATCCATTTCCCACTGAAATAAAAAGCCACTTATGCTAAATAGTTCATTATTACATACTTGGATCTGTTTCTGACTTTTTTCTATTCCAACGTCAATTTTTATCATGGCCAATAACACACTGTTTTAATAACATCAACTTTACACCCAACTCTTGATTTCAGTTCAGGTCATGATCTCAGGGTTGTGAGATTGAGCCCTGCACCAGGCTCCCCACCGAGCATGGAGCCTGCTTAATATTCTCTCTCCCCTTCTTGCTCTGTTCCTCCCTCCCTATTCACACACGTACATGCGAGCTCTCTCTCTCTCTAAAAAAGTAAAAAAAAAAAAAAAAAAAAAAAAAAAAAAAAAAAAAAAAAACAAAAGACCCCAACAGCTTTCTATTAAGTTTTAATGTCTAGAAGAAAGAGTAAAAATAAAAAGCCGTTGCAATTGTGACTGGAATTCCATGAACATATGCAGGCTTTTAAGAAGGAATGACATTTTGCAATAGGAAATACTAAAGAATATAGAATGACGATTTCCTTTCTTGTTAAATGTATTACTAAAGATTTTATATTTTTTATGTAAATGAAAATTTTCTATTTCTCTGTAACTGGTTATTGAAGTATAAATATGCTTTGACTTTAATATATTTACCTTGCAGCCATCCAGCTTACATGTTTTCTTAGTCTGTAACAGAGTCTTAAGTTTGCTAGGAATATAATCATATCATCTGAAAATGGATAACAGATAACTCTGTTTAATGTTTTCCAATATTTATGTTGCTGTTATGTTATTGTTTAATTACATCATGTAGAACCCACAACATAGTACTAAGTAACAGTGTTGACAGTAAATATTCCTCTTCATTTTTCCTGGTCTTAATAGGAATGGCTTTTATATTTCCACTGTTTAATGTAATGTTATGGTAGGTTTTGTGAATATATTTTATTATGTTTAATTAACATCCTCCAATGCCCATTTTATTTAGAAAATTATTTGAAATTTCCAATAAATTTTAGCAAATTATTTTTTGGCATGTGTACTGGGTGGAAATTTATGGCCACTTAGAATCTCAGATGGCCTTATTTTGAAATGGGGTTCTGGGAGATGTACTTACTTAAGATGAGGTCATATTGGATTGGGGGGGCCCTAATCCAATGGCTGCCATCCTCAAAAGAAGAGAAAATAGAGGCAAAAACAGACACACAGGGAAAACTCCATGTGATGACAAAGGCAGAGATCAAAGTGATATGTCTACATGCCAAGGAACACCAAGGACTGACAGTAACCACTTGAAGCTAGAAAGAGGCAAGAAAAGATCACCCCTTACAGCATTTGAAGAAAGCATTACCCTGTTGGCACCTTGATCTTGGACTCCTAGTATCCAGAACTGTGACAGAAAATAAGTTATGTTATTTTAAGCCACCCTGTTTGGTAATTTGTTACAGCAGCCCTAAGAAACTAATACAGCATGTATTGATAAAATCATATCATTTTTATCTCTTAATTTGCTGACATGATGAATGGTGTGGATAAATTCCCAATTTGGAACCAGTTTATAATTTTTTAAATAAACCAAATCCAAACATTTTATATTTTCATAAGCAGATGGAATTAAGTTGCTATTTTTAAAATCATATATGTGCAAAAATGAAATTGGTATAAAATATCTTTTTAGAGCTATTAATATCAGGTTTGGATATAAAGTTATGCTGGATTTGTACTATTACTTGAGGTCCCCTACTTCTTTCTCTATAGTCTTAAATTGTTTGATAACCATAAGGAGTATCTGTTTTTAAAGCTTAAATTTAATTTAGCTGTAAAACCATCTGGGCCTGGGGCCTTTTTTAGTGGTACATCTTTAACAATCTTTCACTTTTTTCTCTGATTATTATTATTAAAATATTTTGACTTTTCTTCTGTTAATATTGATAATGTATGTTCCTAAAGAATCACAATTTCTTCTAGGTTTTCAAATAAATGCCTACAGAATTTTTTTTTTCAAACGTGGTAGTACCAGTATCAACTAGTAGAATTGACCAGGAAGCTAGGAGGATACATACACCTTTCTTCCTACTACTAAATGTGGATTGAGTCTAAAGGGGACATTCTTCAAAGAAAGAAAAGAATCATTCTTCAGTCAAGCTTATGGAAGTAGCTCTTATCACTGGCAAGAACCTCTAAACAAACCCATACAAAATGTTTTCATCTGAATCATCAGGTATGTATCACAATAAAATTTGGATAGTTGGTCCTCAAATTATTAGATACTTTCCTGGAGTCTTAGCAAAGCTCTGCAGAAATTTTCTTGACATTTCCATTAAGCTACAATAGAGTTCCCATTTTTTGAAACACTTGACAAAATAAAAAAAGAATTATTCTTCCCTCACACCTGCACACATTTAAAAATATCTCCAACTTATCTCAGAAACAATTTTCTCTACAACTCTCCCAGACTTCATACTCATATCCTTTTATTCATAGCAGATGGAGGAAATTAGAGCAACACATTTGCTCTAAAATCATTAGTGTTGCCTCAGCACTTCCAATCTAAAATGGCATTTCAAGGGGTTATTGTTACGTGGATCAAGGGTTTGCTCTAGGCACAAAGAGACATAAAAACCAATTTGAAACTTTTTTTTTTTTGTAATGAGCTTTTGCATCTTAATTTCTTCAACATCATTCCAGTTGGATTTTAAACACAAATCAAGTGGGAGGGCAGAGTGGTCCGATTCAGTCATGGGTCATACTTTGTTCCCTGGCCAGTCCTCTGACAAATTATTATAGCTGCTTCTGGAAAGCATATTCTCAAAACTGACCACCAACTCGGGGTAGTCTGGAAGACTGGGAAAATATTTTTACCTCTCAGATATCAGCTTGCCTTTAAGCCTCCTGAAATGCCTAAAACTAAACTAGGTAGTGAGCTTCAGATGACAGCCATTCTGTCCCAGAGAGAAACTATCCCTGGCTTAAGAAAGACCAATTTGCAAGTATTTCTTTAGCATACACTGTACTAAGTCCACCGTTAAAAAAAAAAAAAAAAAATTAAGTTTAAGATGCTTCACACCTGGAAAATACAATCTCGTGTAGACAAAAGAGCAATCATGGAGAATGATACCAGTTCTTTCTATACTGCATTACAATTTTCAAGCTACTTTCATGACATGTCTATATGTCATCCTCATAAATCTATAATGAATGCAGGATAAAAGAAGAAGGAGACATAAACATAGTGGTCTTGAGATGAAAGTGACATTAAAGACCATCAATAAACCTCTTTTACAGGTAAGAAAATGGAGGCCAAAGGGGAATGAGGACCTTTGCCTTCTTGCACGGCCATCCTGCAAGGCTAAAAGAGTGAAAGCCAGTCACCACAAGAGTTACAAAAAAGAGTCATAAAAATAAGACAAGGAAGAGAAACAATGGGAATAAAAAACACTAATTCTGATTTAAAATATTTTCTTAAAAGAAGAAATTCTGTTGAATTAAAGCTTAAAATTCAATATTCATCTCTAAGGGCCACTTGGCTATGATGGTTTTATGCCATTACTAGATTCCTTAGAGAGAAGAGCAATTTTAAAATTCATAGTTTCCAGTAAATATGTGCAAACCTTGAAGCACATATTCATTCACTTGTAAATAGTATACACACATACACACACAAAACTTAAAAGTCACTATTATATAACTATTGAAAGGAACCTGAATATTCCACAGCTCAATTAAGAAGTTATTCATGCATTTCCTATACACCCACCCTTCACTCACCATCTACTTTCCCACCCCAGCAAGGACGTAGTGGATTATCTTAATATTGTGACCTCTCTATCATACAATAAGGTTTTAAAATAATATTTCCTTTAAATGATAATATATTACCAGTACGTATTTTCTGTGACAGCATTCTCAAAAATAAATGTCAACAATGCAGAGGCCAGAGTCCTAATATCTTTCATTCAATAGACAATAGCCATTTTCCATGACTCAATCCAGAATATTTTTTAAAATCTAGATCTAGGATATCATAATTCAAGTAAAAGGCTGTATTACAGAAAAGCACAAACATAAAAAACATTAAAAGTGGAATCATCATTTTAAAAGGAAGAAATTTAGAGTGGTGGTGAAAGATCGTATCAGGGTTAGAGGACTGGAGGACAATCTCTGTGTCAGAATAAACTTTATTGTCAGAATGCACCTCGACATTTTAAAACTGCTGTTAGTCACCTTTTAAACGTCTGAGAATAGAGAATGTAAAACACAATGTCTAACGCACCACAGAAAGTTTTATGATTCTCCTCAAAAAAAAAGGAAGAACAAACATCTCTATTTCCATTCCGGATCTGTACAATATATGCTTGCCTCCCATTTCCTCTGATTCATTTACATTTTGCTGAATTCTGTTTTTGTCCATTTTCATCTTTCAAAGGATTAAAAAAAAATCAACAACAACAAAAAGCCCTCAAAAGATGCTTTCAGATGAAACCGCAAAGAAAATAAGTACATGAATTAGTGAAACAACATCCAAGTTTATACAAATGTGGCAGTTAACGTCTTTTCTCATCTTGTCCGAGAATTAATTGCACTGCTGAAATTAGACATCAGCATGCTCCATGCAGACAGGAGCCCAAGCTGGAAGCAAACTCTTGGAATAATAATATTGCTTCCTGATTCTTTTCATATGGCTACATTTTTGACATTTCCTTCAATATTCTACCCAGTTGCAGTAGGACTATGACAAAAGATTTCTCAGGCATGACTGGCACATCTGTGGTGAGTGGCAGGAAATGGCAACAGGCAACAAGTCTCTCTAGGGGCTCCAAAAAGCCCACAGGCTTTCTACAAACCTTATGCATACATGCTCTAAGGAAAGCATATGAAACATGGAAACTATGATGACAATTTTAGTCACCCAACAGACAATTCTATGATCTACTATGACTTTATAACACCAATCTTCTGACACAGAGGAGACTGACAAGCTTATATTCTCTTCCTGCTCCTCGGTCTCCTTAAATGTTTATTGAGGGTTTTTACACATGGATGGAGATGACCTTCATATAGTATTTATTTTAATCTATCCAAGGACAAACTACAAATGGTTAAATTTGACTACAGTGGAATTTTCTTGGTTATTTTTAATTTGACTCAAATCACCTCTAGGAGCTCTACAACTTTCTCCCAGACCCTGGGAGATGTCAGGTGTCACTAATCAGAGTTAGCCCATCTTGTAGTCAGTGCAACCCAAAGTTCTGCCTGCAACATAGCAATTAGAGTCAAGTCTCTTCTGGAAATGCCAATTACTGTTCTTTGTCTTCCCTGTTGAATGTCTCCTTAATATAAGAATGACATATCATTTTTACTCTATCAAATGAGAAACTATTATTTAAAATAACACTCATAGCTGGCAAGAGTGCAGGGAAAGAAGCATGCCCAAAGATGCCGGTGAAAATGCAAAATGGACTATCTTTTATGGAAAACAATCTGACAACATATATCATGACATTTTTATCCTATGATATTCACTGATTTTATTTGGGGATCATTGTTCCATATGTCTAAATAGTCTTAAAACCAGACTTTTTAATATCTGTATAGCATTGTATTATGTAAACATACTAGACTATAATTTTTCATTGTTTCCAAATGTGTCAACATTTTAGTTTTCTACTTCAGCTACTATAAATAACTCTGTAGAGAACATCTTTATAAATACATTTTTAAATTGCATCTTGTTTAGTCTTTAGGAGAGATTCTTAGAAATGGAAATACAGCTGTTAGCAGGTGTACCTTCAGGTATAATTTTGTCCTAACAACTACAGAATTGCAATTAGCAAACCAATTCCTCAACTAAAATTCCAGTGGATCATCATTTACAAGGAGCAAAATACATGGTGATGAAAGAGACCCTGCTTATTTACAGAGCCTTGAGAATGGGTAATTTCTCCAAGGAAACCAAATCAGATAACATGTATGATTGAGGAACCATTAACTCAAAAAGGACAAATCAGGTCCCACCAAAAGGACATTCATTTTAAGCACAGGCACATTCTGCTAAGTTAACTGCCTTCTGTCCTCAAGTAAAGATCCTCTTCCCAAGTTCATTAGTGTGTAAGACCTCTCTCTGAACACATTCTTACCATCGCTGGTTTGCATTAATTTTCCTGTCTTTTGAAGACTAATAAGCAACCCAGGTTTATAAAATGGAAAAGTCAGAATACGGTGAAACATTCTGTCGCTGCCAAACCTGGCCTCCCTGATGATGTGAAGGGAGAAGTTATCAGCAGGAAGCTGTTCTAAATGAAGAGATCACTGACTCTTAAGTTAAAACTCCAGCTTTCAGAAGCCAATAAACCATAACACACCGCTTTTGAAACCTTTCGTATTAGGGAATATTTAAAATGATAACACCCACAGTTGGCAAGGGAATGGTATGTCCCAAAGCACAGCCTTTAGAAAATATTTCCATGATAAAATGAGTTTAGGAAAGAGTGAGAACTGAACAAAGTTCAAGTTGAACATTTGATGTGCTGCTACAAACCGTGACTCTCCATAAGAGGCATTTCTAAACTTATTTAACTACCAAGTTCTTCTTGCTTTATGTTGCCTTTTGGTTTTGGCTGCTGGCTTTCTGTGGAGTCTCTCAGGGGAGAGCATTCTATGGAACATCTTCAGTAACTGTTTCTCTAAGCCAGCAGTTCTCAAACATGTTGGGAAAATTGTTAAAGGTCCCAAAGAGCTTTCGTGTACATAGGTTCTATCTATAGATATTTACCGTTTTAGAAATTAGAACATTTTCAAAACACTAGTTCATTTTAAAATAACAATAATGAACCTATTACATGTACACATAAATAATGTATTTTCTAAAACAAACAAAAAAAAGGAATTGGTGGGACACGTGGCATTGTTTCAGAGTACTGAAAATTTTTTAATGTTTGGCTTAATAGAAGACCAGTAGATTCTCATATCTGCTTCTGCATTGTGTGGTTAATGTAGTTTTTGAATGTGAGATGTGGTGTGAGGTCTGGAGCCGTCAACCAGGAAAGAATTCTTGAGATGTCTCTGGTGCAAAATGGTGGTTTTATGAAAGCATGGGGACAGCACAAAGGGAGTTTTGGCAGCTGCTTGGGAATATTCCTTAAAGTCCCTTCCCAAGCTAGACTAACCACAGTTGGCTCCAGTGATAGCCATTAACCTGGGAAATGAGCGAGGGAGAAGCCCCACGTCTATTAGGAGGAGCAACAGTGAGAGAGGGAGTAAGAGTCAGAGTCCCCTTCATCTAGGATGGCCTGTTTTTCCTCCAGCAACCTGGGTTGACTCGGAGAAGGCCTCTTTAGATAATTATCATCCAATATGTCAGGAGGGAGTTTACTAGTCAATACGTTCGGGCAAACACATTCTGCAGTGAAGGCCTAGGTATGAGCAATGAAGGTACCCTACGTCCATCTGCCCTGTTTCCTGCAGAGGAGATCTAACTGATAGATCCCACTGAGGCCATGCAGTGTTACAGGAGCACTGTTCTTTCTTAAATTTTGCAATCCAAATTGTTTCCAGTGGGTGAAAAGGCATCCCAAGGGAGAATCCTTGGGGACTTAAGAGGAAGCTCCCATGCTAAAGAAGGCTCATTACCAAAGAGAATCCCCCCAGACTCCCAGGTGGCTTCCCATGCACAGGACATGTCAGAGGTTCCTAGTGTCAAAGGGACCCGAGGCATCCCCTAAACAAAATTGTTATGATCACCGTTGCTGTTAAAGGCCTGCCCTCCCCCCATTTCCCCATCACATCTTAGGCTACAGATGGGTGCCTGGCGTATGGACCAAAATACCCTGCCTAGAAGGTTGTGCAGTGAAGGTCACACCTTATTTTACCTTGCCTTGAACCACCGTTTTTAACCCATGGAGAACACTAGAAAATTTTTACGAGGGGAAATTACCCAATTTTGTAGCTTAAGTAGTTACTAGAGGACATTGACAGAAAACAGTAAAGATAGAAATCCATCATGGTCTAAGCGACATTCCAAAACAAGTAGTTTTTACAGCCAACTTCCCCACGAAAGGGTCCCGGTTTCGCTTTTAGTTCAGTCGGATACTGGTTTCAGCCAGCTCCTAGTGGAGGTCTCACAGCCAGAAGCAGCTTGACCAGGGATGTGGAGGGAATCACGTTAAGCAATGAGGAGGAAACCTCACATGGGAGTCTTAAGATTGGTAACCATGCTGGTGACTTAGTTGGCTGTCCCCTGCCCAAGACAGAAAACTTTTTATAAGGACAGGAATAAAGAGAGGGCATCAAGTTTCTAGGTCTTATTACCATTCCGGCCAGGATACTAACTTCCACCCAGAAGGCAGGCTTTCTCCTCCCTGTAGAGTAGCCACAGGCTAGAGGATTGCAGACTAAGCAATTGACAGGAAAGTGTTCCAATAAGACCAGACTCCTTGAAGAGCCCCTGGAATGAAAGTAAAGGAGGAGGAGAGAAAATACTCACAACTTTGCACCAAAGCTCAGAGTCCAGATGTAATGACTTGGAAGCCCCAAATTCCAGCACCAAATGATGTAGTTTTTGAATGTAGGTGAGATTTGGTGGGGTGAGGTCCAGAGCCAATGACCGAGAAAGAATTCTTGAGATGTCTTTGGTGCAAAATGGTGGTTTTATTAAAGTACTTTATTAAAGGACTTGTGGGAGAAAGAACTGCTGCCCCAGGGTTGTGAGGAGTGACTGATTATATACTTTGGGAGCTGGGGGAGGTAAGGAAAAGGGAGGTTTTCAAAAGGACTTTCATATGCTAAAGAGGACCTACAAGATACTGGAGGCCTTGCCATTGCCAAGTTAAGGTTGATTTTCCCTATAGTAAGGCATTAATATTAAGACAGTTGGGAGCTTCTTGAAGAAATGTCACACATATCCCACCCAGGAGTGTGTGGGGGGAGGGAGTTTGTGGGGTGTCAGCTTGTGCTTTGTCCTCAGCTTGCCTTCTGCAATCATTGTGCAATATATCATCATTGTGATATACTATTTGGTTGAAGTATGTCAAAATCCAGGAGTATTTTCATCACCTTTCACAAAGAACTGTGGATACTTTTCTTGGATACTGCATCAAAACGTGACAAATGGGAGTGACGTCACCAAGATGGCCAAATAGGCTATTCCTAACTTCGCTTCCTCTCATAAGGAAAACAACTAACATCTATCTATTCAAGAATAAGACACCACTGAAAGAATCTTAGGACACAGGGGTGAGGCAGAAGCATGCCCTGTACCACAAAGACAAAGACAGAGGGCATCAGGAGGGTAAACAGAGGAGCTACCTGTTAACTGTATTGCCCCTCCCTCAGGCCAGCACCAGGTTAGAGAGGTCTCCCCTGAGCCTCCAGGTCCTCCAGAGGTAAAAGAGAATACAGGGAAGACAACCAGCCTTCCCCAGCATTGTGGCTTCTTTGTGGGAAGCCCTTACTCTGATCTCATCCTGTGGGAATTGCAGGGGAATCTGCAGGGCCCAGCCACTAGGAATCTGACTGTGATGAAGACGCGGGAGGGGCTTGCAACAACCAGCACAAGGATCCTGGCAGAGTTCATGGCTGCAGTGTCCAAACAGTAATCCAAACCAGTGCCTTTCCTCATCTGCATTACCCAGTTGGGGTGCCCTGTGACCAGGGAATTCAGTGGGGAGCAGATCTATGTGGTTTGGATCCTCGAACAAGTTTTGCCAGCCCTGGATCCCTGTTGGCAAATGCCCAAGCAAGGTGCTGAGTCACAGCTCCACCCTCTGCTGAGAGTGCCTTTTGGCCCCATCTGACCAGAAGGGCTGGCGACAACTCCTGGAAGCTTTGTGGTCTAGCAGTGCTAGCGAGGTGGGCAAACAGAGATCACCCCCAGAACAAAGTCTGTATCAGGCATGGAGGTTTCCCATGTTATACACAGACAGGGGGATTAAGTTGCAGACAAGGCTGAGGGTAGCTCCCAGCTCCTCCAAACTGAAGAGCCTGTTTAGGAAACTGAAAGTAGTTTACAGTGCTCTCCCACCACCCTCCCACCCAGGCAAAGGAGATGAGAAATAACCCCACCCACTGTGGAGAGTGTCTTTCAGCTTCACCTAAGCAGAAGGGCTGGTGAAAGTACATGAAAGCTGTGTGGGTCAATAGTACTCCATCCAAGAGAAGGGTAGGCAGAGCCAATAGTTTGTAATACAGAGCCAGTGGTCCTGTTTGGCCAGAAAACTGGGGGTATGGGTTGGTTTGAGTTAAGACAACAAAGAACTTTACTAGTTTTAGAGTTGCTTCTCCCACTGTGCCTGGGCAGGGAATCTAATTCATAGCCCTACACTGCAATCTTCAGCCTGTCCGATCAGGGAGTGTAACCAAAGCATACAGGAAGCTGTATAGCCCACTCAACAGCACTATCTACCATGGCACTTGAACAGAGAGCACAGCCCATGGTTTCCCCTATCTGCAGAGCAAAACTGGTGGCCTCCCCTGACCAGGGAATTCAGAATACAGTCAGGTCTGATTGCAGCCTTCAAACAATGAGATGTACAAGCCCTGAGACATGGCCTGCTGCCTTGTCAGGAGAGGGAAGCTAACTCCCAGCCCCATCTACTACTGAATATAGTAACCAATCCCAACCATCTAGTAATCCTGACCAATTATTAGTAAGGAGATTGAATCAGTAATCAAAAATATCCCAACATAGAAAAGCCCATGACCAGCTGACTTCATTGGTGAATTTTACAAAACATTTAAAGAATTAAGACCAATCCTACACAAACTTTTCCAAAAAAAAAAAAATCGAAAAAGAGAGAACACTCCCAAATTCATTTTATGTGGCCAGCATTATCCTGATTCCAAAACCAGAAAAAGGACTTTACTAGAAAAGAAAAGATAACTACAGGCCTTATCCCTGATGAATGTAGATGTAAAAATTCTTAATAAAATCCCAGAAAAGTGAATTCAATAGCACATTAAAAGGATCATCCACTGTGATCAATAGGGACTTATCCATGAAATGGAAGGATGGTTCAACATATACCAGTCTATCAATGTGAAACATCACATTAATCGAATTAAAACAACAACAACAACATACAATTATCTCAATAGATGCAGAAAAAGCATTTAACAAAATTCAAAATCCATTCATGATAAAAACTCTTAACAATTAAGCACCAAAGGAACATATCTCAACATAATAAAGACCATATTTGAGAGGACCACAGATAACATCATATTCAATGTGAAAGAATTGAATTTTCTTCTAAGATCAGGAGCAAAACAAGTGTGCTCGTTCTCATCACTCCAATTCAAGAGGCATCTGGAAGGCCTGGCTAGAGAATCAGGCAAGGAAAAAAAGTATCAGAATTGGAAAGGAAGAAGTAAAATTGTCTCTATTTGCAGATGACATGATTTGATATAGAAAAAAATCTTGACTATTCAACCAAAAAACTATTAGATCTAATCAATTAATTCAGTTAAGTTGCAGGCTATAAAATTAACATACAAAATTAGTAGCATTTCTATATACTAATAACATTTCTGAAAAAGAAATAAATCAATCTCATTTACAATAGCATCAAAAACAATAAAATACTTAGAAATAAATTTAACTAAAGAAGTGAAAGATCTCTATTCCAGAGACGATAAGAAGACATACAAAAAACCAATAAGTACACGAAAAAGATGCTCAATATCACTAGTCATTGGGAAAATGCAAATTAAAACTACAATGAGATATTACCTCACACCTGTTAAAATGGCTATCATCAAAAAGACAAGAGATAAATGGTTTGGATGTGGAGAAAAGGGAACCCTTGTGCAGTGTTGGTGGGACTGTAAATTGGTACAGTTACTATGGAACAAAGTATAGAGGATCCTCAAAAAATTAAAAATAGAACTATCATATAGTCCAGCAATTACACTTCTGGAAATATATCCAAAGGCATCAAAAACACTAACTCAAAAATGTATTTTTACCTCTAGCAGCTTTATTTAGAAAACCAAGACATGGAAACAACCTAGGTGTCCATCAGTGGATGACTAGATAAGGAAGTTGTTGTGTACACACACACACACACACACACACACACACACACACACACACGGTGGAATATTATTCGGCCATAACAAATGAGGAAATTGTATTATTTGTGACAACTAGATGGACTCTGAAGGTATTATGCTAAGTGAAATACGTCAGACAGAGAAGGACAATACCGTATGATTTCATATGTCTAAAAAAAATCTCATAAAAAAAGAGATCAAACTTGTGGTTAACAGAGGCAGTGGATGGGGAGAAGAGAGAACTGGAGGAAAGTAGTCAAAAGGGTACAAACTACCTGCTATAAGGTAAATAAATACTAAGCATATAATGTACTATGTGATAACTATAACACTGCTGTATGATCCATAGGAAGGTTGTTAAGAAAGTAAACCCTAAGAATTCTTATCACAGAGTGAAAATGCATGCTAGCTGAATACGTTGTGGTAATCATTTCACAATATATGTAAATCAAATCATCATGCTGTATGCCTCAAACATATACAGTCACATATGTCAATTATCTCTCAGTAAACCTGGAAAAAATGTTAAGCATGTGGGGGAAAAAAAACACCTTCCTGTCTACCAGTGTTTTTTTATGGAAAAGTTATTCTATTTAACATCATTCCTGCCTTTGCTAATATTTTTCTATATAGCTAGACTAGAAAAGCCATTAGCTCAGATCCAAGTATACTTGTAGGCTTTTTAGTAACAAAAATTCACATGACAACCCAGCAAATGAATAAGAAAACAAAGCCATGGAGCGTTATAACTAAAAGACAATATAAGTGGAATCGGAGGACAAAGGGATATTTTTAAAAGGAAAGGGAAATACAAGCAACACATAAAATAAGCTATTGAAACACAAAGTGTGACCTAAAGTTAGCCCAGTACCTGGAATTGTAATCAACTAAACATTGGATGAACTGTGTCTTTTCTTTGAATTTGAAAGATTCACTGAGATGGATGGTTTGGTGAGTCCAGGTTTTTTAACTAATATGGCGCCTATGGATTTAAAAGGACACATATGGATCCCTCTGTAAGAGTTCACATGCTCAGGACCTGCCAGGGTGTCACGTAATCTTGAATTTAAGAGGGAAACATCTCTAATAAAATATCTCAACATTGTTGAGAAAACTGGAAAGGGTTCTAGTCCATGATCTTTGGAAAAGCCAAAATTCAAAATCCAAAATAAAAACTTATTCTCTTCTTCCATCCTATCTCATCTTTCATCAGTTAACAGTCTGATTTTTGATTGCTGGACAGAAAAGTAGCTACCTTAAACTAAATGTCAGTTAAAATGAAGGAAGTGTTGGGGGTGCCCGGGTGGCCCAGTAGGTTAAGTGTCTGACTCGGTTTCGACTCAGGTCATGATCTCAGGTCATGAGATCAAGCCCTTAGTCAGGCCCCGTGCTCAGCACGGAGTCTGCTTGAGAGTCTCTCTTCCTCTGCCCCTCTCACTCTTGCTCTTTCTCTCTCTCGCTCTAAAATAAATAAATCATTATAAAGTGAAGGGAGTATTTATCTCAACATAGTGTCATAACATTGATTGTGTAATGGGTTGACACTTGGGATGTGGGAATCTTGGAGACCAGAGGGTAAATTGTGGTAGGCAGAATAATGCTCCTCCCCAAGATGTCCATGTCCTAATCCCTGGAAACTGTGAATAGGTCATGTAACATGGCCTGATGATCTCATACTAGATGTTGGGCAATAGAGCTTTACAATAAGAGAAACCTCATTCTCTTTCTCAGGTGTCTGAATTGCATTTCAAATTCCCAAGTATGCCCCCTCCTCCATTCTGTCCCTATTCATGATTATAATCTCTTGAAGGTTTTATTCAGCTTTAGCATGGTGTCCCCTGAAATGGAGAACTCTGAGGCTCTGGATTATATTCTTGATACTGCTTGAAGTGTGCATCCTGGATCAGTAACATCAGCATCATATCACTGTTGGCTGAAAATGAAGAATCTCAGGCCTTAACACAGACTAATGCATCAGATTCGTGTGCATGCTGAAGTTTAAGAAACACTGCTTTAGGCAATATTTCCTGGGTCACAGAAATCTTATGAGATTGTCCTCAGTTCCATGACTCCTGGTGTCGATGTTAACTGTAGTTGTGGTAGTGGATGTTGTCATTGTGATAATGACAATGATGGTTGTAATGGTGGTGTTTGTGGGTGGTAGTGGTGGTTGTGATAGTGTGGACAGTTCTGGCAGTACTTATGTAGGGCAAATGGCTATAGTAAGAAAGTGTTTTCTCCAATATGGCAGACATCCACTGACCTTGCCTACCTTTTTAAACCTAGCAGCTAGAACAATCCTTGGCCTATAAAATGTAGTTAATAAATATTTGTTGATTGAAAAGGAGGTTAAGAAAAGGATCTACATGTACAATCAGCCATAGAATTCCTGAAACTACATCCTTCCTCCACTCCCACAAGACAAAATTTTTTAAAAATATTCCACATAAATTCTACATAAATCCATCCAACCATGTGTCCATCCATTCACTCATCTACCCATGCATCTACCTATGGACTCCATCCATTCATGTATTCAATAAGCATTTATTGAGAATTTTTGATTGTGTTAGATTCTAGGGGTTTAGTGATGAAAAGAACACAATTCTGCCTTGAGGAGTTCAAAATCTACTTGGAGGGAGATAGCAACAATGGTAAGGAAGTGTAAAAATTCAGTGACAGAAAGGGAAGGGCATTATAGAGCTACTGAGGAGAAGGTAATCAAAATTACCTGGATTTTAAGGCCTGAGATTAAATGATTTGAAGGGCAAGTAGAGTTTCACTAAAAATAGGGGAGACATTGGCATTCCAGGGAAGATGGGAAATCCTGAGTTATTTTCATGTGTTGGGGTAGCTTTTGGCACTCTGAACCTTATAATGTCTGTCAAGTTTGGGGTATAAAATGAGAAATAGGACAAATGAAGTTGGCCCAAGAGAAAGCAATTGCAATTTTGTTTTGTATTCCTGGGTTTCTAAGAACTAAGAGATGTTTGCCACTCCCCCATTCCCCACCACCATTCCCTCCACAAATCTCTAGGAATGTGCACATTGTATTTATGACAGCTGAGGCCTCCCATGCCAGCATGACTTTAATATGTGTTCCAAAAAATTCTTGCCCAGGAAGAAAAGGATGGAACAGTAAGTTCATTGTGTGCTTCAGGAAATTCCTGAAAAACAATTTATCTAAGCAAATACTTTCTTCATCTGGGTGAACAGCCCACGCATAGAACACTAGATAGCCCACTTGCTCACATAGATTACTGAACAAACAACTGTTTTGTTATCAAGGCTCATTTCAAGACCCTCACTTCACTGTGTCCACCAACTCCAAACTATTACATCATGAATTCAGCCCAATCCCAGTCAGAGCACCACACTGAAAGATCTGCCTTAAACCATGGGAGCTCAGATCCAAAAATCCTAGAAACATCTGCTCCTGACCTGAGCTTCCTGAGACATTACTGGGTAAAGGTGTTCTCCCTTACTGCAGCAGGTTTAATCAGCCTAACTCTGTTTGATAAACAGGTGATTTGGGGAGCAGTTTTGGGACAGTTAACATTTAAAATGTCTGAGAATAAAGTAATACAAAGAAAAGAAATTCTAACTTATCCTTTGGGTCTCTTGTAGTTATAGATTGGAATAGAGTTGGGAGTGGCCAAATCATTTCTTGATTTAGTAGATTAAATCTCCTTAAAGGAGGACAACATAAATATAGATGCTAATTGTTGTCACAGGAAATAAAGATGTTTGAAATATTTATAACAGAATGCCTAATAGCAAATAATTGAAAGTACCTCTTGGAAAATATGTTCACAGTGTTTCTCCAAACATCGTGTAGCTGCCACCACTATTTATTTTCCAACTTTATTTGCAAAACAGACAAGGTAATTATTTTTCTTTCCCATTACCTGCTTTAAGCTTGTGATTTACACAATGTAATCAATGTCTACTATGAATATTGGTGAAAAAAATCTGAGAGGTTAAAAAGGATTAATCAAATAGTGTCAAGATTTTCATTCAAAAAAATTAATACACAATTTGAGGTTGGGCTGTTAATATTGTTAAACTTTGGGAGGGGGGAAGCCATTTCCATTTCTGGTCTGAGAAACAAAGTATAATTGCCTTTGGTGCTGCTAAACATTTTTAAAAACTTGATAAATCGTAGTTTCTTCACTAGTTAGTTGTAGAGTGGAATCTAAAACTGTATCAGGGGCGCCTGGGTGGCTTAGTTGTTAAGCGTCTGCCTTCAGCTCAGGGCGTGATTCCAGCATTCTGGGATCGAGCCCCATGTCAGCCTCTTCTGCTGGGAGCCTGCTTCCTCCTCTCCCACTGCCCCTGCTTGTGTTCCCTCTCTCGCTGGCTGTCTCTCTCTCTGTCAAATAAATAGATAAAATCTTTTAAAAAAATAAAAATAAAACTGTATCAATAAACTTCTAGTGTTCTATTATGTGAAAAATCTATGGTCTGTGTTGTACTTGAAATGGACCCTTTCCCCATGCAAAATTTCATAGAACTATGCATTGCTCTGGTTGAAAATATTGGCTCACTGCATTATGCAAATCTTCCAAATGCTGACACATCTCATTATATGATATAAAAAAGAATCGTATTTGTTAATATCATCATTAACCTCTAAAGAAAAGTCTTTAAGTATTGGAAAGCTGTCAAGCTCATGGTGGCAGATACAAGTTTTCCAAAATTCTAATTTTTGCTGGAAATCTTGAGTTTTATCATTGGCAACAAATACTGTCCAATGGTTTACTTAAAGTGACAGGCTTAGTTTCTACATTTTTGAGAAAATATCTATCAAATATTGAGGTCTGAATACCTACATTTCACCTGTCAATTGTTCTTTTAAGGAAAAAAATGGTGTTCCATATAAAAGCGGTTAGTTTCACTTATGACTGAAAAACAGTGATACAAATGCTTTTTCTCAAACAACTATGTACTTCAGCGTGCAATGGCACTTCTTTTATGCATGCTTCCTATTTCACTAAAAAAAGTGTATTTGAGAGTCAAAACTTAAGTAAATTCATAATTTTTACTGTTTCATCAAGTTTATTCTTAAATAAAAAAATTTTTAAACCATAAGTTATGTTGGTAAAGAATAAAAGACCAATGGTACAGTTTGATGCCGTGGCCTTGATTCATGCTGCAGTGCTAGATTCATGCAGTTTTATGTGCCATTGTTTTTGTACTATCAGTACAAATGTCAACACAGAATGACAAATAACAACTTAATTTTATGATAATATAGTTACTAACTTGCAGACACCTGATGAAGTCTCAGGACCCTATAGGGTTCCATGAAGCATACTTGGAGAACTGCTATTCTAGACTCAAAATCTGGATCTAACAAAAAACAATTAGTTGGAGACAAAGAGGAAAGTTCTCAGCACCACGTTATAGCTCATCCCCTGGGAAAGTTAATTAATTCGTGTCAGGTGGTAGATCTACATTTTCCTGCAATGTTCACTATTCTGTCCTTAGTGTTGAAAACCACTCAGTCCCCTCCCAGGATCAAATCATGTGTGCAGGAGCAACGCCACCTCCATGGAGTCAAAGCTGAGGAGAACCTATTCAACCTACTCATAGGCAAAGACCCTGTGCTTCTCTTGGCTCCAGATCCAGCAACAGCACAAGGAATGCTGTGACTTATCTACAACAGAGATGTGCAAGAAGGTATTTGGAGACTGTGGTCAGTCTGCAACTTGGGAGTGTGCAAGTCTACATGGCCATGGTATCCCTCTGGTAAAGAATGTATGGTCAACCTAAATTCATCAGCCTGGACCTTTATCTGAATGGGTAGCTTATGACCTCATTTTTCATGTTATTAGGGATCTTACCTTGCATGTTATTCCACCAACATCTTGCAATTTACTTAGCCAGAATTTTCTGGTTTCATATGAATGCTAATTATACATAGTCTATTTTTTTAAAAAGGGTTTTTGTTTTTCATCTTATGCAAGACCCTCAGATCCTTCAGGCAAAAGACAAACTTAATTTACTTTCAAATTACCAAATTAACTCAGATTTTTAAAAACTATTCAAGTTTCATGTTATGTACCTAACATTAAAAAAAAATGACTCAATGTAAATTTCATAGCTGGCAATGATCCTACTCCTGGGATCTTTTACATGAAACAGAGTGGGAAGGAAGAGCCTATGGCTGCCAAAATAGAGCTAAACACACAGAAACAAAGAAAAGAAACAAAAGCACAAGTCACCTCTTCCAAACAACAGGGAAGCACGCAGATAAGCCAGTGATTTTCCTTCCAGCCAACTCCTGAGGTAGTTTTAACCGTTGTAAGGGCACCGGGCTTAAGTAAAAGCAAATAAAAACTAGGCTCTACTGCTGTCCTAGATGCTAAAACACCAAATCTTCCAGCACTCAAGAAAAGTACACAGGCCCAGGCAAGTGATATCGATGCTTCCAAGACCATAGTTATCTGTGAGTACAAACCAGCGTCTCATAAACTCCACCAGACAGAACAACTGTTTAATGGAATGTCAAGAATTAGGAGGGCAATTCTCAGGTCAAATTACTTTGGAAAACCACTGAGTTATACGAGTTAAACACATCTTTTACTGTGGGACTTCTCAGAGCCCTTCTGTGTGGATGTGCATTATACCTTTCCAAGAAGGAGATAATGCACGTGGCATTTTCCAAAGGTTTGACATCTTTCTTTCTTTCTTCTTTTTTCTTTCTTTCTTTCTTTCTTTCTTTCTTTCTTTCTTTCTTTCTTTCTTTCTTTTTCTTTTCATTTAGTTTCTAAGTAAGCAAGCAGTGTCTGGGACACATTCAGGAAGTACTGATACAGACAGGTCAAGCAGTCAAGGCAAACGTATGTTCAGGTATGCACCTAAACTGTGGTAAGAAACTCTAGATGTCACAGAAATAGTAACCACACCCAACAGACAGCCCCACAACACCAGGTTCCTCAGCCTCTTTCCATCAGCTTCTTCAGCTCTGGAAGAAAGACGCCACTTATTAGTGAAGTGCCTTGGGATGATTGGGCAGGAAACACTAAATAAGTGCCAATTATTAACCTCATTACAGAGTAGATGATCTAATAAACCATCCCTATTACTTACAAAGTTCAGACACCTAGTTGTTGTTTTTTTAACTGCACTTCAATTTGACCTAAGAGATCTATTCTATACCAAAAAGAACAAACAAAATTCTCAAGGAAATACATCCACAAACTGTAATATAAGCTTTCTGATTGGACCCTTCTCTGCTTACACATTTTCAATGGCTGCCGATGGCCTACAGATAAAAATCCACATGTCTTAGTCTGCTATATAAACTTCCAAAGTTGTCTCCAACTGACTTTTTATACCAACGGATTCATCTTTCAGAAACCATGGAGTTTGTGAGTAAGATCATGGGTTTTGGAGGCAGACAGACATGGTTAAAAGTGCAGGCTCCACTCCACCATGACCTGAGTAAGTTACGCCACTCCTCTAAGCCGTTGATTCTCAAAATGTGGTGTGTAGACCGCTCTGGGCCGGAGCAACAGCAGCACTTAGAGTCCAGGAGGCACAATCGCAGGTCCCAGTGCAAACCCACTGCATGAGAATCTGCATTTTCACAAGATCCTCAGGTGATCCCCACACACATTAAAGCCTGAGAAGCAATACTCTAATTCTCACGGGCTCACGTGAAGATCTGAAGTAATAATAGTAATAGTAACATTGGAGATGGCAGTCATTTTCCTCTCCTGCCCTTGGAATCCATCTTCAAACCCTAAGAATTTCACCATCTAAGTATCGTTCAAGTATGCTCACCTCCCTCCCCTCACTGCCTTAGTCCAAATCATTCTCATTCTGTCCCGGTCTAGAGCAATGGCCACACAACTCATGACAATGCACCCACTCTTGCTTTCCTCTTATCGGTTTTCCCTACTGTGACCAGAAATCTTCCAGGAAAAGCAAATGATCAGAGCTTCCATCTGGTTTCAAAATAAAGGCCAAAAGCCTTTACCAAACCGACCACCTCTGCCAAGGAAGATCTGTCCATCTCTAGGTCTGATCTTGCATCGAGCTCTTGTTGGCTTCCTTTCCTCCAGGAGTAATAGTTTTCTTTCATTCCTTGAACTGGCCATCTTCCTTCGCAATACATTTGTAAAAGCCATCCTCCCTGCCTGCAATGCCTTTCCTACCCTTTTGCCCAGCTAACTCCTCCTCAGTCTTTCAATGTCACTTCAAATGTCATCAACCCTGAAAATATTCCCTGACCCTTCTCCCCAACAACCAACACAATGCCTGGGCCATTGTCTGGGCCCTATAAGTATTTGTTGAATAAGTGAATGTATGAATTCATGAATCTTCAGTGATGTGGTGATTGGGACAATGAAACAGATTGACACCTGTAAAGCATTCAGCACAATGCCTGGTAGAGAGCAAGAACATAGGACTGTACCAGTTGTTATGTATTTTGAATAGCAGGTCTGCTAAAAACTAGACACCAAGCAGAGCACATGGTGGCTAACAATTAGAATCACCTGGGAAACTTTTCAACCTTTCAGTGGCCAGGCTCTTTCCCAGACCAATTAAATCAGAATCTCTGAGGGTGGGACCCAGGCCCCTGAGGGTTTTAAAGCTCCAAAGGGGATTCCAAGTGTAGCCACGGGGGAGGACCTTTTACCCTTTTTCTCACTGTGGCCTCCCAGCCTTCAGAGGGACGCATGCTGAGTAACAAGACGAGTCCTCATTATTCATGGCATGAGTCCATGGCCTCACTTCTCCCATGGAAAAGGGCAACAATAAGAATCCATGTAGTGGCAGTCCAACAATCCACTTCTCTTGGGCCCCCTGACTGCAGCCAGGTGGCGGAAGCTCCCCACGTATCACCCAAGCCAAACTGAAACCCTTCTGCGGAAAACCGAGTTGCCTGAACTACTGCTGGGAGAAGGTGTGGTAGCACGCGAAGATGATTCCAGTCTTCAGGGTTAAGCGCTAATTTAACAAAACTCATCAGAATTCCATTAGAAACCTGTCACCATTGTTATGTTGAAGCAATTGCTTTATGGGAGCGATTAATTTCAACTGATAAAAAGGGTTAGACCTCTTGAGTGTTCATCCAGACTATAACAGGTAGGCTGGGAACCACTTGACTTACCCGTTTCCCTCACCATTTAAGTATTTGGATCATCAAGAGACCAAACTGTACTTTCACTGTCCTCCTCTTCCCAACGACTGATGTTTTATGTATGTAAATATATACTTAAATACAACAGATTGTACTATGTTTCTCTCGTTTTGAACTTTTCAAAGTGATGAGGAGTATCCAAAGAACCTTCAACACTTTTAAGGCCTTAAAATACTCACACACACACACACACACACACACACACACACACACATACACTCCCCTGAATGGCCAGATGAAGCAGAACGCAACCTTCAAACAATCCAAATACAGTTTAAAATTAAAACCTACCAAGTCAGAGCTGATACTAAGTGAACATAAAGGCCACAAAATTGTTTTAAAAGGCACAGGATTGCTCTCTGGAAATAATATCCCAGTGGGTTAAATTCCCCCTCCTATTTCTCCATGCTGGTAAATTGAAAAAAAAAAAAAAAAGAAGAAGAAGAAAGAAAGCATGATTCGTGAATATAAATTTTTCTTGGCTTTTTAAGTCATACACTGGCATATTCCTCCTCAAACTTTGCCAAATAAGAATACACAAATAATGACAATTTTACAATAAGTGGTTCCAGGATGCAGGCTTTTTAAGATCCTCAAATGAAAGGCACTATAATAAAGAGTATTATTATTATTATTATTATTTCAGAACCCAGAAAAACCACAGTCAATGATTAGCCATAACAATTAAGCTAACAATAATACATCTGGAATGAGCTCCATGGTAATATGTACTTCATGCTTAATAGTTCAAATTAATTCAATCTCATGGTGTTAGACATACCAGTGAGGAGTTGGAAAGCACCAAAATTCACATTAGCTTCCACTTGGAAAGATATTATGAAAAGACAAGGAAGGAAATGAGGCTATAAACAGCAGAGGTAAAAAGGAATGGCTCGTAGATGACAGGGTGAGGAATGACTCTCAGCTTTTAGGAATTCAATCCGAAAACATGAAGGGTTGGTATTTCTATCCTCACACATTCCTTCAGAGTCAGTGACTGAGCAATGCATCTATGGCAACAGATCTGAAACCCTAAAATCAAAGCCACCATACTGAGAGAAGGACGTGCCTTCTTTCCCCCACCCAGAGTTCTTTACCAGTAGATGCAGAATAGAAAATGAATTTTTAATTTTCAGGGCATTGATCCCAAGAAAAAAGAAAAGGGAAAGTGGGTTGGGGTGGGTATAAAAGGTGGCAAGCCTGATTACCTTCCTTGTTTTACTCCATCCTAGAAATTTATGATAACTTCTTCGGCTCTGCTGTCCACTATAAATACTCTCTAAGGCAGGGCTTTCAACTTTGGCACTGTTGACATTCTGGTCCGGGTAATTCTCTGTTGTAAGGGGCTGTTCTGTGCATTGTAAGATGTTTAGTGGCATCCCTAGCTTCTACCCCACAGATGCTAGTAGCACCCCTAGCCCAGCTGTTACAACTGAAAATATCTCTAGACATGACCAACATCTTCCGGCGGACAAAATCATCCTGGTTAAGAACCATTACTCTAAGGCTTTAATTCACCTGTTATGGGCATTCAGGAAGAAAAATGAGTTGAAAATACAGCCCAACCTCTAGGCTGTTCTCATTAGAGATGGCCATGCATTGAGTTGGCAGTTGTGTGCAGGGCAACACCCATCCAAGGGCACACTGATTCCTCTTCCCAGTACTTTTTGCACATATAGGCTTGCTATAGATCACATGGAAATTTAGAACCTGGCTTCCTTCTATTCACAGTGCAGGTTAGAGTTAACAGAGCAGCCTATCCTTAGGAAGGCCTGCCTCTAAAGCTGACCTTTGGCTGGCATCTGGGAATTTAGGCTGGTAAACAGTTTCCTACACTGATATAAAACTCTCCTAAATGATGCAAGTAGCCACTGTGCCTTGTTTATGTGGTTTATGCTGAACGCCCTTTTATCTTGTAAGAGTCTAGACATTGGGGAGGTATTAGGCAGATCAGCTCCCAGTACAAACCTTATGCAGAGCCTCTAATGAGCTTCCTTGGTACCTGATGTCATGCAGCTCATTGCTGGAGAAGTTAAGCACATCCTGTGTGGCTCTCAGAAGTTTGTGCCTGATTTCCTCTATACTTTACACCATGTACCTTTTCCTCATGGTGATTTACTCTGTATCCTGTCACTGTAGTGAACCACACTCATGACTGAAACAACTTCTGAGTCCTACCCGTTCCTCCAGAGAATTAGGGAACCTGGAGTAGTACTAGTGACCACCAGCATGATCACAAACTTCAACCAATATTTTATTGGGTGCCTCTATTTCAGACACAGGATTTCTAGCGGGGACTGAAACGAAGTCTCAGTCCTCACAGAACTTACATGGTAGTGACCAGGGAAACACTTATTCTGGATACTTCAAGTTTGCTCCACAGCAAACATCTCTTTCTGTTTGTTTTTATAACAGATTTTTTTTCTCAGATATAATTCACACACCATTCAATTAACCCTCTTAAAGGATACAATTCAATGGTTTGAAGTATATTCACAAAGTTGTGCAACCATCACCACTATCAATGTTAGAACGTTTCATCACCCCATAAAGAAACCTCCTACCCATTAGCAGTTACTACTCATTTCCTCCCAGGCCCCCACCCCTAAGCAACCACTAAGCTATTTTTCTGTCTCTATGCATTTGTTTATTCTAGAGATTTCGTATAAATGGAATTGGACAATACGTGGTCTTTTGCGACAAGCTTCTCCATTTAGCATAATGTTTTCAAGATTCGTCTACCATGTAAATGTTATCAGTACTTCATTTATTTTTATTGCTGAATAATATCCCTATTGTGTGAATATACCACATTTTACTTATTCATTTATCAGTAAGTGGACATTTGGGTTCTTTCCACTTTGGGACTGTTATGAACAATGCTGCTGCAAACATTTGTGCACAAGTTTTTCTGCACACATATGCTTTCATTTCCCATGGATAGATACCTAAGAGTAGAATTGCTGAGTCATATTTATGCTAAATGTTTTAAGAAGTGTCCAACTGTTTTCCAAAGCAGCTGCACCATTTTACTTCCTATTAACAGTGTATGAGAGTTCCAGTTTCTGCAGATCCTCACTAATCCTTGTTATCTGTCTTTCTGATTACAGCCATCCCTAGTGCATCTGCATAAGTTCCTCATTGTGGCTTTGACTTGCATTTCCCTGATGGCTAATGGTGCTGAGAGTCTTTTCATGGGCTCAGTTTCCTTTTGTATACCTTCCTGAAGTAAATGTTCTTTGGATCCTTTGCCCCTTTTTAATTGGGCTATTTGCCCTTTCGCTATTGAGCTGTAGGAGTTCTTAATGTATTTTGGAAATAAGTCCCTCAGCAGACACATGATTTGCAAGAAAATTTTTCCATTCTGTGAGTTGTCTTTTTATTTTCTTGATGATATCATTTGAAGCATGGGAGTTTTAAATTTTTGTGATATCCAATATGCCTATTTTTTTCTTATGTTGCTGTACTTTTGGTATCATATCTAAGAAACCATTGCCTAGCCCAAGGTCATGAAGATTTATGTCTATGGTTTTGTCTAAGAGTTTTAGAGCGTTAGCTCTTCCATTTAGGTCTTTAACCCATTGTGAATTAATTTTTGTATATGGTGTGAGGAAGGGATCCAACTTCATTCTTCTGTTTGTGAATGTCCAGTTATCCTGTGGCATCTCTTGAACCACCACCACAGACAGTTCCCTGTAATTTGGACATATACAAGTTATTAAACAGTCCCCCCTATATAGAATCTAGGTATATGACCAATAATCTTAGAACCTTTCTTTTAAGCTTATGCGTTTGGTCTTTTTTTTTTTCTACATTTGGTCTTTTTTTTCTACTTTAGGAATATACTTAATATTCCTCTATTTCAGGAAGTAGCACTACTATTAGCTAATTAGTAATACTATTATTAACTAATATATGACTACTAATAATGGTAACAACAGCTATTTAGTACCTAATATGTGCCAGGCATTATGTTTGCATTTAACATGCATTAACCTGTAAGTACTTCACATACTTTACCTTATATGATCTTCCCACCAACACCGTGAGAACTCTATCTTACAGATAATGATACTGAGGGTGAGGCTTACCAACATAAAGTAATTTTCTTTAGGTCACAGAGTTAGTAGGAAACAGATAACAAATTGAGGGAAGAAGCAGCACTGGAAAGTAAGGACCAAAGAATGCTTGGTAACAATTTCTAACAAATATTAGGTAAGCATATATGCAAAACATTCAAAAATAAACAAGCCAAAATCTATCACCAGTCAGTGACATTCCCAGTTTTGGCCAGGGAGCTGACAACAAAGGATTGGTCTCCCCTTCTAAGCCAGCAAAGAGTTAGAAGTCTCATCACTCAAGACTGATCTGATGGCTGAAAAGGTGTTGTCAACACTCTAAAAATTACATTAGTGACTAGGTGATTATGAAGTGAGTCAATTGGCACTGGATTAGAAATCCAAATATGAAATCTATTACTTCCAATCTGAGAATTAGAAATTAATTAAGCAATTATATAATTTTCAAAACTACCTTTTCCCTGTTTGTCTATAGGAAAAAATACAAGTAAAAATATCTTTGAAAAGACTAAATCTGCAGAGAAACTTGATCTGGGGAACATTTCTCCAGATGTCTGAAACTTGTGCTTTCACTAATTCACTTTGTTCCCAGAACTGGATGGCTGGTAAGGAAATGCTAGTCAGTTTTCAGGGGAGAAAGTGTGGACAAAGAAGTGAGCTGACTTTTCCAAGTTCCATAGCTTTGTGGCAGAAAGTCCAGATGTCCTCACTTCAAGTTGAAATCTTTCTCCCTATACCAGCTGAGACCTTAATAATGAATACAATGATAACAGCTGCCATTTAGTGAGTCTTACATTATACAGCCCTCGGAGCACCAGAAAGACAGCAACTAATTTTTTTAATCCAAAGCATATGAGGTAGGTAGTACTATTGTTCCCATTTTGTGTAGGAGGAAAAGGAGATGCTAGAAGGTTAATTGACCTGCATAAGAAGTATAGAGAGGCCTTGAACCCCATGCAGTCTGTCTTTGTCCTCTTGATGGTGTCACTAAATTGTTTCAGAATAGAAGCAACTAGACATATAAGGGTTAAGCACGGCTAGACCAACTCCAAGTTGAGTCTTTTTTACACTAGGCAAACTGTCTTCAATATACTTATAATAACTTTATATACCAAATAACATTTTGAAGTTTATTTCCTCCCAACACGGAAACATCCCTGCATCTCCCTTGGGATTTTCGGCTCTGTCTGCTATGGAACTGGTCTAGGCTTAGCAAGTATTGCTTTATCATTCTTAAATAAAAACCATTATAGAGAATGCAGAAAACAATTTCCTTTAAGTTTCCCCACTTCTACCCATATTGAGAAAGATGGATTCTTAAAGTGCTGAAGGAAAGCTCACAATATAATAAAAATTCAGCACTAGAAATGTTCCAAGTCCCTCTACTCTCTCCCTATATTTAGGAAACTACAATTTAATATAGGGCTCAGCCCTCCAGAGAATCCAGGGTATCGAACTGTTAATACATTTTTATATATTTTAACTGAGATAAACAAGAAAGAGATAGAAAAGCCAGAGCAGCTATGTCAAAGACATAATTACGATAAGACTAATCCAGCTAACAGCAATCGAGGCAGATAGTGACTCTACTGAGATGCTGTTGTATAGTTGGGATGGTCAGAAAACTATATCAAATAAAATGTCAATGAGGCAGGAGCCCCGTCACAGGAAAGCAGATAATTTATTATGTGACTTCAGAAAATAAAACTCATCCAGGAGATCAAAGAACATTTCCTCTATTACTAGAATATTATCCAAATGCATTTTACAAATTGAAACCTGGATCAAATCATTTGATTAATAAAAAGGTAATAAAAAGGGAGCACATTATATCTATAAACCAAATACGGAAACCTCAATTTTGTTTTCCATAAGAGAGCTTAAAACTTGTGGCAAGCTTTTAGAATTCTATCTAACCTAGATAATTTAAAAATTCTCTCACCAGCTCTAAATTCATGGTTGTGCTACAGACCATGTCATATTTCTAGGTCTTGACCACAAAAATACCTCGAGATACATATACATTGCTGAAACGCACTATTTCTCAAACTTGATTGTATCTTTCACTCCAGTAACCCTTTCACAAAAAAAAAGGGGGACGATTACTCTGGTCACTTCATTATTGGCAAATTCATTAACTTCTTTCTTCAAATGCTCATTAACATTTCTACAAACCATGCTTCTGACCCTCAATACTCAACGCCCAACCTCTCAGATGGGTCAGCACTAAATTCTTCAATTTGCCATTTTAGCCTTTTCTCAAGTCTTTGCAGATAAAATATCATTAAAACAATGGTTTCTGGGGCACCTGGATGGCTCAGTCAGCTAAGTGTCTGACTCTTGGCTTTGGTTCAGGTCATGATCTCATGGATCATGGGATCAAGCCCCACGTCAGACTTCCTATTTAGCGGGTAGCCTGCTTGAGATTCTTTCCCTCTCCCTCTGCCCTCTTCCTGTTCTCTCTCTCTCTCAAATAGGTCTTAAAACACACACACACACACACACACACACACACACACACACACACACTGGTTTCTATTCCAGGTAGATAGGAATTCTCTGCCCTTCTCTATACTCTTCTCACTAAACTCTATCTGCTCCTTTTGGCAAATCCCAGAAGTGAAAACTCACATGCCTATTGCACTGGGACAGAAGGCTAATAAATGTTCTTATAAGAACAACAGATACCAGCACACTCGATTGCATATTAAACACACTATCTCCTTGCTTCCCCCTTTTTTTGTAAGAGACTTCTCAAAATGTATTTTTCATTTTCTAAACTTTGCTTGGAGACATAAAGAAATAGTCTCAATAGGGTACACAGGATGCTAGGTGGTGACTGACCTTCAACCTCAGTGTCAGGACTACTCAAGGAGAGGTGGAGACTGGCATGCATTGTCTACTATGGCAAGTGGTACTCACCTCCAGCCATTTGTGGCCAACTAGGAGGTTAGGCCCAATGTTGTCAGATCATCCAGTTTTATTAGGAAAGCAAGAAAACCTGCATTTTTTGTGAAATCTCCAGAAATTCTGTTTTCTAATTTATGCATGAAATCTTTCATTTATCCAATATAATCTATTTCTATATTCTCGTATAATAGACATCAAGTGGGCTAGTACACTGAGGCCTCTGTGTAATGCCATCCTTCAGCCAGTAGCTTTCAGCCTTTTTCACTATTATCCCCTCCACTCCAACCATCCATTCTTTCTGCCAGCCCATGCTCATCACAACCTTTATGACTTTGCTCAAGAAAATACTTCCTCCACATAATCTGCCCTGGATCACTCTACTCTTCGTTCCTCATTATCAAAGGGTTTTATTCCCTCAGCACTTCTATGTAAACTTTGAGCTGCCTTTGTGAGTCTTTCAGGTCCTCCTCCTATACCTAGATTCTAAATCTCTAAAGCTCAGGACCCTGTCTCCCATCACCTTCACACAGTCTAAGGACTTAGTGGAGTGTTACACACCCTGCAGACGTTAGATGCATACTTTGGTTGAATAAACACTCCATTTGCTTAATCTTGTAGAGCTAGCAGTTTCTATGCTTATACTTGGTGCACTTCTAGATCAAAATAGTAAGTTGAAGTCAAATCTCTGTACTTAAGGCAATCTTGAGGATTCAAACACTTAGCTGTAAAGGCAAGGTAAACAGTTTACCTGGGCAGCGAAAGAAGCAGCCATCTGTTGATCTGAATCATCAAGGCAATTTGTCCTAATCCTGCAAACATTCAGTGTCAGAACTTATTTTCAAAATGTAAGTAGGGAAGAAAATCACAGGATCCAAGTGCCATCTCTTTCATGTCCTGGGCCTGTGACAGACATCATTCATGGATCACAGCATTCTTTTCTGCTGAGTCCAAATGCGACTTTAGAAATCTTTTTAACAACACTCTAGCTAGATCTTGTCTGAGAAATAGAATTGATATGCGAATGGAAAATGTTATTATGTGGATAAGATACACACCAATTTTACGGGCCAAATAAGAGAAAACATACGTCACTTCTGCCGCTTCTCGACTTCTGTGTGTTTTAGAAGCTGGATGACTTAGAATCGGAAAAGCTAGGTATCTAAAGTTGAAGAGTTAAATAAGAACTAAAGAAGAAAAAACATCTCTACTTTAATGACTATGCCGGATTTACCTTACCCATTACATTTTGATCCTGTATGAAAGATTTACTATGTGATGAGGCTGCTTTTGTTGTGCCTTGTAAAGCATACTGAAATATAAAAAGGGTAAATGGCTTCACAGGGATTGCTAATTTAAATAAATAAATAAATAGCTGTACTTGGATTTATATTCGAGGGGCTGTTTCATTTCTCGAACATTGAACCAAAGCAATCTGGAACAACTCAGACACAAAATTACAGCGAAAAGCCAATCACCCTCAACTATAAGCAAACTTATTAGCATTTATTAAAATAAATGAACCCTCAATACTGAAAAAATAAATGTGGGTTGGTTGATTGATCCTTCAGTTGTAAGCCACCAAACATGACTTTTCAGAGACTCTGTGCCTTTTGAGGTAAATTCACAGACAACAAGAAGCCAGTAAGTGATAAATCAAGGCCCAGGGAAAAGACTGAGTAGCACAGTGACATCTATGACTTTGGCTTACCACCACATACGTTACTCATTGTGGTGGTGTTAGCAATCCGATTTTCCTCTGGGGCACACATCCTCTTTCCAATTCTGAAGCCAGATGGTGTGGATGGAGCTAATGTTACTGCCTACACCAAGGGTGGGGAAGTGACCGGTCAGTGTATTTCATTTGATGAATGATTCAGGGAGTCAATCATTGATTCAAGTCAGTCCAATGCTACTCAGTCCTGAAATCTGGGATTGGAATCTTGAGAAAGAGGAGTTAAAGATAAATCCTGCCGGCAGCTGGTGGCCATCTCACTACCACAAAAAGAGACCCTCCCTGCGCATGACATCAACCTGATGGAGACGGTACTAAGAGATGAGAGAAACAGATTTCTGATGCCATCTTTGAGCAGTTAGAGCCATCTGTTCCTGAAGGCAAAATAGCTCTTTTCAGATAGGTAAGCAAAAATCCCCTGACTTTTTTTAAAGCTACAGTTAGAGCTGAGTTTCTGCCGCTTGCAAGTAAAAGAGTCATACCCAAATGCAAGTAGCTTATAGTTTATTTCATTCTTAGGTGACGAACCTTTAAGTTTCTGCATCACTGAGAAAACTTAAGTTCCAGTGTGGATGAGTTATAGCCTCACGCAGTAAAACTGGTAAGATATCATTTCTTTTCAGTGCCTTTGTTTTCTCATTTATAAAACAGGGGTTAAAAAATGGTAGCCCCACAGAGAAGATATACAAATGGCCAATAAGCACATGAAAAGGTGTTTAATATCATTAGTCAATAGAGAAATGCAAATCAATTCTACAATGAGATACTACTCCATACCCATGTGGACAAATTTGAAGATTTAGTCGCTGTTGATAAGAATGTAAAATGGTGCTTTAGGAAAACAGTATGGCAATTCCTCAAAAAGTTACACAGAGTTACCAAATGACCCAGCAATTCTTCTTCTAAGTATATACCCCAGAGAGAAAAAAAATATATACATAAGGACACACAAAAAATTGTATACAAATGTTCATAGTGGCATTATTCATAACAGCCAAAAAGTGGAAGCAACCTAAGTGTCCATTTACTAATGAATGGATAAACAAAATGAAGTATATCCATATAATGAGATATTATGAGCAATAAAGTAATGGGGCATTGACACATGCTACAACATGGATGAACCTTGAAACCATTGTGTTTAGTAAAAGAAGCCAGTCACAAAAGATCACATACTGTCTGATTCCGTTTATATGAAATGTCCAGAATAGGCAAATCCATAGCAACAGAAAGCAGATTAGTGGTCACCACAGGCTAGGAGGGGAGAATGGGTAATGAGCACTAATGGGTACAGGGTCTTTTTGTGGGGTGATGACAATGTTCTGGAATTAGAAAGTGGTTGATGGTCCCAAAACTTGGTGAATAAACTAATGCCACTGAATTACATGCTTTTTTTTTTAAATAAAGTATTTATTTATTTGAGAGAGAGAGCGAGCTAGTGAGGGGAAGGGCAGAGGGAGAGAATCTTTCAAGCAGACTCCCTGCTGAGCACGGAGCCCTACGTGGGGCTCAACCCCACAACCCATGAGATCATGACCTGAGCTGAAACCAAGAGTTGAACGCTCAACAAACTGAGCCACCCAGGTGCCCCTGAACTGTACACTTTAAAAGGCGTTAATATAGTACAGGAATTGCAACTCAATTAAAAAAAATAATTTGGCAGAAAAAAAAATGTTAGCCTATTCTGATTCTCACAATGGCCATTATAAGAAATGCATGATGATAATTATAAAAATGACCATCCTTGGGGAAAACTAAGAAAAAGGAATCCATGCAAACATAAAAGTCTATTGTTTTAAAAGCTTCAGGAAATGTTAAGAGAATAGGAAAATGAAATTACCAAATAGATTTTCTCGGGTCACTTGGCTTCCTTTGTATCAAGAAATGGTCAACAAATATAGAGCAAGCACACATAAAAGCTATTTGGAGACCTCTTGAGGTTAACAGCATGCAACATATTGCCACTGCCCCAGCCTGGCCAGGAATATTATTTATGTCACCCTTTCACGGCTGTATCAGTCTCCCATTAAACATTCAGAGCCTCCTTGTTAATAAACTACATTATGAGCTGGACGCATTGTCTGGATAAACTGCATTGTCCAGAATACTGCCCCATTATTACAGAAAATGCAGAATGTAATTAGTATTCCTCTTTGCATAAGCATTCTTTCCAAAAATGGTGCCGTATTATAAAGCCTTAATTAATAAACAAGAGTTGGGCCATGACCGGTTACACTTATCTGAATTTTATATTGTGAAGAAAGGCCTCTGTTCAAATTCCGTTTACAAATATCTAAATTCTGGCTAGCCTGCATGAAGACAACCTAAACAGAAAGCCTGAGACTTCTGTGTTGCTAATAGCATTGTGTTGGTACACCAACAATAGCAAACGATTAAGTGCTGGGACATAAACCATCCTGAGAAATGCTCCGAGTGGGAAGATGATAACATTGTATTTCAGCTGTATTATACGGTGCAATTCTTCTATTTGTTCATATGCATTTCCCATTTAATGGATGGAGGAGCCATTTCATACCACTGTAAAGCCCTAAATGTGACAAAAGAAAAAAAAGTGAGCTATGAAAAAAAAAAAAAGATAAGTGCAAGGAGGTGCTGGGTGGGAGCAGGGGTACATCATGATGGAGTGTAAGTACACAGTCCCTTTCCACATTTCCAGCTGCTTGTTATTGATTTTCCCCTAACCTAACCCCAAAGGAAAGCCAGTTATGTAAGCCATGAGCATTGAACTAATATTTGGGACCATAATATTGAGTAGCCCAGTTTATGAGACTCAGCTAAAGGAGCATTTGCATTAAACTGCACTCACCTGATTAAAATCCATCACTCAACCATCTTGAGAATTATACAGCACCTGTTATGCTCAGCTGCAGGTTCTCTGCACACTGAGACAGACCACAATCAGAGGGCAGCAAGGAGTCAGCCCAGGAGAGGAAAAGGAGGGGGACCGCATGTGATGTGTGTTGAAAAGCAGATCACATTAAAGACCGCCAAAGCTCAAATCTGAAAAGAGTCCTAAGCCTACTGCAAATATAGAGCTGTGTGAACATGATAATTCTTTCAACAAAGTCCATAATAATGGTTTCTAGAGGCACTGTGAAAACAGGGTGTCTGAGATAGTGTTCCAGCTCAGTGAAGAGGGACTGGCCCAGCAATGGAGTGTGGCCTACCCAGGAAGCCCGGGAAACGGTCCCTGCCTCCACAGAATCAGCAAATGCCCAGGGAGCCCAAGCCCGGAGGCTTTCAGCAGCCTGAATGAGCTGTCTTAGATCACTGCCCTTTCCATCAGTTCCAGGCACCAGGCACAGGCTCGAAGTCCTATCGGTCTCAGCAGGGCCTGCTCACCGTGACCACCAAGGTGGCATTTGAATCAGCAATAGGCTGTAGGAGGCCACCTTTGTGCATGGGAAGACCTCTCCCTGAGACTCCAGTTCAGGTGCTAGAGCTATACCACCTAGCTGTGTGATCTTGGACAAAGAGACTTGCTCAACTGTCAATCAGAGGGCAGAGTCGTATCATAAACACCTGTGAAGTGAATGTATGAGTGAAGGAATGAATGAATAAAATCCCTACAGCAGGGTTTATTTAACCTCAGCACCATCGACTTTTAGGGCCAGACAATTCTTTGTTGTGGGGAATTGTCCTACACATGGCAGGATGTGTAGTAGAGAAAAAAATGTTTCCTTCTATCTACCCAGGTTCTGTGGCTGGTCTAAGAATGGAATTGATATAAGACAGATTAACAGAACAAGAAAAAAATGTTAATTACATATGTAGTTATGGGAGCCCCACAAAGGTAAGAAACTCATAAAGACAGATGACTGAGGTCTATACACCCTCCAGAGCTGAGGAGAGGTATAGAGGTCTGGGATTTCACGGTGGGGAACACAAGCATAGAAGGTACAGAGAGGAGAGGTTCGGTGAACATGCAGATAAGCCTCGGGCTATAGCTCTCCTCCTCATATGGGCCCCTATCTATACTTTATAAAACATAACTTCTATTCTGTTTCCAGAGCTTCTCCTGTGTCTGCAGTTTCTCAAAATAAGTACATCAAAATAATCCTTATGCCAAAGCAACATCTTTTGGCTGGTATATATGTGGAGATATCTCCAGCATTCCTGGCCTCTCCTGGCTAGGAGGCTAGTAGCACACAGCCCCTCAGTTATGACAACTAAAAAGTCTCCAAACATTGCCACCTGTTGCTGGGGAGCAAAATGGTTCCTCGTTGAAAATCACCTCTGATGTATCTTCCAGAATTTTAGATTCCCGGAGATATTAACGCACCATACAACCATAGAGTACCCCCTAACTATTAGGAGAGCTTAGGCTGGCACCTTCAACATCACTGGAAGCTCATTTCAACAAAAATTTTATTGAGCACCTGTGATGTGCCAAGTAGAGGATACATGAGAAGAGACTGTTCTGGCATAAGGAGCTCAGAGTCTAGGTGAAAGGTGGCATTTCACAAAGAAACAAGGGGAATGTTCTTCTCTTCAAAGAGAAGGGGAATGTTCAGCTAACCATCTTTCCAATAAATAATAGACTATCCTGTTATGTGATTAGACAGTTGAACTGTAAAGACAGGCAAGAAGTCAGAGCATACTTCTTCTTTTAAAAGATCTGTGCATATCTCAGAGCTGCTGTCATTTGAGAAGGTAAATTTTTGGTCATTTTGACTCCTTTTAGTTGTTTACCACAGTCGTTTATTGGTAGGTGGGGGGCCTCAGACTGGAAGGACCATCTTATGAGGTGGTTTAGCGTGAGCATAAGCCAAGATAGAGAGCTCTAGGGTGAGACTGCCATTTACTTGCTGTGTGAGCCCCGGAAACTCATTAACCCTTCCAATCCTCAAGTCCTCTTCTATGAAAAGGAGATAATCATTGCAAAGTGGTTAGCAGGGCACCCACCACAAAGTAGAAACGGTGAGAACTATAGCTGTTATCATTGTTACTGATGTTGTTGTCTCTATTTTATCATGGATTGATTGTTCTTTTTTCATTGCAGTAAAATACACAGAACATAGAATTTACTATTTTAACCATTTCTAAGTGTACAGATCAGTGGCATGAAGCGCAGTCACACTGCCTTGCAACTATCACCACCTCTAGAACTATCCATCTCCAGAACATTTTTCATCTTCTCAAACTAAAACCCCCATCCCTCCCCTTCCCCCATGATTGTTTTTCTTTTCTTAAAGATTTATTTTTATTTATTTGAGAGAGAGAGCACACGCACACAAGGGCACATGGGGAGGGATGAAGGGGGAGCAGAGGGAAAGAGAGAATCTCAAGCAGACTCCCTGCTGAGCTGGGAGCCTGACACCATGTTCGATCCCATGACCCTGAGATCATGATCTGAGCCAAAATCAAGAACCAGGAAGCTTAACCAATTGAGCCACCAAGGCGCCCCTTTTCTTTTCTTTTTTTTTTTTTAAAGATTTTATTTGTTTATTTGACAGAGATAGAGATAGCCAGCGAGAGAGGGAACACAAGCAGGGGGAGTGGGAGAGGAAGAAGCAGGCTCATAGCAGAGGAGCCTGATGTGGGGCTCGATCCCATAACGCCGGGATCACACCCCTGAGCCGAAGGCAGACGCTTAACCGCTGTGCCACCCAGGCGCCCCTAGGTGCCCCTTTTCTAACTCAGTTCTAATCCCACAACACACCTTCCGAGGAAATGAGGACCGTCTTCTGTATGACAAAGACTCTCTCCCTGATTAAACTTTGGTCTGGCTCCTCTAATTCCTCTAGGCCTCAATCCTGACTTCTTTGTGGGGTCTCCATAGCCCACTTGTTGCAACAATTTTGCTAAGTTAGTTTAGCGAGAGAAAAAAAAATCCACTCTCAATATCTAATCACCCTTGATATCTAACCAAATTCCTCATCTCTCACCCTTGTTACCTAATCACCCTGGTTTGCCTTCAGCAAGAATCCCATTAGGTCACTTTGGTAAGCCTTGCCCTGCCCTCTTAGGAATTTCCCATCCACTGACCCCTACTCTGCTCCTTGACTATAAATCCCCACTTGTCCACACTTCCTTCAGCACTGAACCCGTTTCTGCACTGAGGTTTCTTTTCCCCTATTGCAGTTTCCAGAATAAAATCTTTGTTTTGTTTTCTTTTTACCTCTTTCACTACTGTCAGGCTTGGGTTTTCTTTAACAACATGTAAATGGAACTTAAGGCAATTCACGCCCTCAGTACCCTAGAAACTGAATAGAAACAGTGCTTAAAACAGCCATTCAGGGTGATGTTGATGAGTTTGGTATCCTTCAGCCACCTCCTAGGAGTTACATGTAGGTGATTCATGGCATCTTGAGGCAATGAGGAAAGGATTCAAAACATTAGCACAATGGCTCCTGACTGTGAGGCTCTCTCATCTTATTTACCATCGTACAAGGACTCATCACACTCCCCACTTCAGTGAAGACTGAAACATCTAATCAATATTATTCCAGAAGGATCTCTTTGGACATATTTATTTGATAGCCTGGAATTGGTGAAGAAAGACTAGCTGTTGGGTCTAAATTATCAAAGGCACTTATTGTTCCACAGAAAGTGAACAAACCTCCTTGGTCAAGAATCCACATGTTTTTACAGGCGCATTCTCAGGAAAAGACTGCTGGTTTCTAGCCAACTCCTCAAAATAGCCAAAGACTTCCTAATTCCACCTCAAATGTCTGCTTCAGCACCTACTGTGTTGTGCCAAGTTATTTTCTATCCACTGTCATTTCCAATCCTATTGTAATTGAGTTTAAGGCGTTTGTAGACAGGAACCCTATCTGAGCTGTCAGCACCCTGCCTGGTCATCTTCCAGCCAGTGGTCAGGCAGAAACATGCAGCTAAGGATGCCCTGAAGCGGGCTGTGGAGGAAACTGGCCAATGAGATGAGCATTCTGTGCTCCTTGGCTGAAGCCAATTCTGCTGTATTGCCAGTGGGACCTCCCAAGACAGTCTCCACTTGCACTCAGCTGATAACATGTGGGGTACATCTGTCACCATCTGTCCAGGTGTATTGACCTTATAACAGTCCCCAGGCACTTCAATCTGCTGGCAGCTCTGTGACTTCTACCTGTAGATCACCTTGCCTCAATGCCCTCCCTTCTCCCCCTCTTATCCATAAATTAGGACCTGGCAAAATGTGATCTCCTCTGAGAAGTCTTTCCTGGAGCCACCAAGGCAGGAGTGGGGATGGCTGAGTTGAAAGAGATGGAAACAGCTATTGAAATCTCCAAACTGAATCTGTACTTTGATTTATATCAAAAGATGTGGGGTGATATATGGTATAATATATAACAATATTTTCCAAGTCTTAGTCACACATTACAGTGACCCAGGAACTTTTGAAAAATAGAGATCCTAGGGTCTTCCCTGACTGAGATATAAGGCACAAGCTTGTGGCCTAAGAAGCTGCATTATTTAAAAGATATTCTGATGCACAAATGGTACTGGAAAGAAGAGCCAGGCATTACCACTGTGTGCTTTCAAGCAAGTCACTTTGCTTCTCTGAGCCTGTTTTCTCAACGATACAACTGAAAAGTGAGAATACCCATCTCACAAAGTTTGGGGGAAGAGTAACAGAGGGGATGAGCACAAAACCCTTAAATGATGCCTCAGTAATTGAAGCTATGATCATAATTACTATGGATTTCCCTAAAAAGCTGCTTTCCACTTCTCGAAACCAATGGTCCAGTTTGCAAAACCCTCCTCTTTCAGACAACAATTTACCAAAGAGTAAAATATATTCAAACCAAGATGATATGTGAAAAAAATCAAAAGGGACATTGAGAAGTAGTTCATGCAGAAAGCAGGTCATGAGCATGTAATTTGGTTTTTCTGAAGGCCTATATTCTTCATTCCCATTGCCCCTTTCTCCTGATTAAAAGGATTCCCCAGTAGCTGAAATCATTAACATATATGAGTCCATGAAATGGTAGCTATTGTAGAGGCCTACCCCCACCTTACAAAATTACAGGCTTTGTGTCTCGCATAGACTAATGCTTTAACACTTCAAAACCTGCAGCAAAGTATCTGCACCACAAGAAAAAATGTGTTCTGTGGCCAGCAGGCTATCACACAGTCATCTGCTTTTAGAAGCCCTGATGAGTCACCATCTTGCTTTTAGCTAGGGAAGCCAAACAATGGCTTCAAGTACCTAAACTCAGAGTGCCCGAGTCCTAGAAAAATGCCCAAATATAGATTTCATATCACTTCCAAATATCAAACAAGGGGACACCATGATGGCCATAGCTAATCAACACCCCCTGCAGGTAATTCTCCACAAAGAGAGGGCAAAGGGAAAGTAGGCAGGGTGTCACAGCTCAGGCGAGAGCAGAGAAAAAATGCTGTGCAGAAGTAAAATAAGGATGCCCTCCTACCATATCTACCTTTTCAAATGGCTGCCCTGCGGGCTCAACATGAAGATACTCCACCAGAACACCAGGCTTGGCGGCAGGCGGGGGGGGGGGTCCTCTCTGGAAGGGTAGACCCTTGGAGGGCCCCTCCTGGCTCCCTCTGGCCAGTCCCAGCAGAACTGGACGCAGGGTAGCAGCAGGATTATAAATGCTGGCTTTGGAGGCAGTGCAGCCTGGAGCAGAATCCACTCGTTAGCTGAGCAACTGGCTTGGTCACCTCTTTTAGGCTCTGCACGTCTATCTCTATTTGGAACAAGAAGCTATGTAGCTTCTAAGGTCATGGTACAGATTAAATTTTATGGAAGTGTTGAGTTAAAAAGCTAATACTATTATTATTGTTGCATTTTATTAGTGTTATTAATATCAAGGGAATATCAGCAAGTGTGACTGTCCTATGGATGTCAGTCAAGAGATAATGAGCTTGCATTGGGCCAGGCCCTGGGGATACAGGTGCAAACAGCACAGACACAATCTGCACGTCTGTGATGTTCATGGTCTAGCTTAAAGGTACAAAAGTGTGTGTGTGTGTGTGTGTGTGTGTGTGTGTGTGTTTGGCCTGCATAGTATTTATAAGCAAAACAAAACATGTAGCAAAATACTAAACTGGGTGACTTCACACAAAAGTCCAGATTTCTGGCTTCCTTTTGAAAACATCAGAAGAACCAGGAGGACATGAGATCTCTCTCCACAGGCCAACCTCCTCCTCCAGAGCCTCCCAAGTCCCAAAAGAATGGCCCACGGGCTTCCTTATGAAAAGAAAACTCCCTCCGGCTACACATGATGAGGGCCCAGGGGCAATTATGAGCAGCAAGGAAGCTGAGGACTCAGATCTGGAGACCAGAACAGAAGCAAGGACGGAGAAAGGAGACTTGGCACTCACTCTCTGTCACAGGCCTTATTTGTCTTCAGCTCAGCTCGCTTTGTTTGACTGGACACGGGAAACCCTAGAGGGGAATTCTGCTTCCAACTTGCTCTTTGCACAGCTAATTATCTGGGGCTCCCAGAAGGCTGGAGAGAACAATGACTTCCCCAGCAGTTGCAGTTGGACTGGCTTAGTTCCTTTTTTTCACCCCAGAGGTCAGAACCCATGGAAGGGGAGCTATTTGTTCTGGTCTTAAACCAAATCTGCCCAGAGACACGGACACATGTTTCGACCTCAGACCAGGAAAGCTACTCTACTCTTTCAATGCCTGGCATCTCCTCTCCTGCCTTCCCTGGCAGCCTCCAGACCCAAAACATGCATTTTCCTTGTTGAGACCATTTACTTTTCTCCCTTGGAAAAAGGAAGTAATATTCAGAAACAAACAAACAAACAAACGAAGAAACCCCACTATATAGACAAGAGTTGCATCCTTCTGCCCAAGTGAGATATTTCCTGTTTCCTAGGCACATAGGATCCAGACAAGGGGACGAATTAATAGGGATGGGTCAGTGGAACAACCAAAACTCATTTGTACGCAACTTGCGAGTAAATATCTACAACTTCATGACAATCACTGAAAAACAAGGAAACGGCAGAGAAAAATATGTGTTCTATAGCTATAAGCCTGATAACAATAGAAAAACCTCCTGGCAGCCCCAGAGAAACTGTTCTTATGTCCACCCAAAACTATTATCATCAATGGTGTCCCTCATTTTAAACAGAAAGAAAGGGAAGCAGTTGGCTGCTCTAGGCTGCTGCTAGCCTTCCTTCATCTGAACACATTTTAACTCTTGGCTGTTTCAGTGGAGAGTCATTTGGATTTCTTGTCAACCAGATACATTCCTCAAAGACAAGGTAAGGCCCATGATCTGATTAAACCTATACTCAAGTTCATTCATTCATCCAAATCAAGCAATACACATTACTGAGTACTTCCTAAGAACCAGGCATCGATTGTGCTAGGGGCTGGGGATAACCGAGGTGAGTCAGAACAAAGATGGGCCCTGCCCTCAAAGAACCCAGGGGAGGCAGATCTTAGTCAAAGACCTCACAAATACAACTGACCCTTTGAAAGGTGTATAAGGAGAGGTATTTAGTGCCACAGGATCAAAACAAAGAAATAGTCCAGCTAGGGAGAAGAGAGGCAGAGAAAATATCTCAGAAGTAAAAACATTTGAGCTGAGATTTCTAGGCTGTAGCAATGAGATGTGCAAAAGCCCTGTAGTGAGACTGAGTGGAATGACTACAGGGACTAAGTAAAGGCCAGTGTGATTGGAAAACAGAATCCAAGGGACAGAGTCTTAGTGGAGACCATGCAAGACTTCTGAGCCACTTCAAGGATTTTGAGCAATGGGAAGCCATTTAGAAGTGTTCAAGCAGGGAGTAGTGGTAGTAGTTGATATGATCATATTTATGCTTTGGAAAAAAACAGATTTGGGGGCTGGGGTGGGATGCCGAGTGGGTAGGCCAGCTCGTCCAGCTCTGCTAGACTACAGAAGTTTTGGTGAGAGAGTAATTCTGTCTTGGATGGTATGGTACCAGACTTGATGGAGTGAAGTTGACGCATCCTAACAATATTTGCTGTGGAATCAACCCAATGTGCCAGAGGCATCTCAATGGTCCAAGACTGGTCCTAACTGTAATCCCTGGTTCTGTGAAGTTGAGTAAAGACATTTAGAAAGACCAAGCCAAAAAGAACCTGAGCATGTCTGTGTTCCCATGTCCCCCGCGGCAGGGTACCACTCTGCACTCGGAGTCATCAGAGTTCTCTATTTGAATTTACAAATTCTGAGAAAGACTCCACAGGAAAACCAATTAAATAGGCAAGGAAGAAAATGCTCACCATTGAGCCCTGAACAGAAAGATGATAGATAACAAGTAGGTTTCAGTGGAAGTGGGTAAAATGTTGAATTTCCATTCTAGTGTCATTTGCACGGCTCCTGATTTAGAAAAAAATATTTTGATTAACCAAAACTATGGGTCAATCAACTGTTCTGTAATGACAGCTCCCGTGGTCATAAATCTTTGCTATTGCCTGCAGCTGACATGGTCTCAGTCCACGGGACAGTAAACAGTGAAAGACAAATGTTTCTCTTCATTTCCCCCAAAGGGAGTTAAGCAATGAGTAATAAAAGGATATAAATTATTCACAGTGCTTTCTAGAAGTTTATGATTCAAGGTTTGGGAGAAATAATGAAGGGGGGAGAGGCAGAAAACAGAATCCTGAATGAACAAATTTCTTTTTTAAAATGAAAAGGTGAGTTCCTGAGGTAGGCTCAACTCACCACATGCAGGGCTCTGGCAGTGGCCACAGTGGCCTCTAGTTCTTCCACAGAATGGCTCATTCATTCCTCACTTGTGTTTGGATAATCATTCTTAACCTACGGTCACCTGAGGAGAGACCTGTTTCTGCCAATCAGTTTCTCTCGCTTTTGTAGAAATGGAGAGGGGGACAGATAGGAGAGGGGAGTTGGGGAGAGGTTAAGTGCAACCAGCACCACAGAGTCTGAGGGAACATGCAAAGGGGAAGAGGAAGGACAAAGTGGATTGGCTGGTGGAGGAGAGAACGTGTCCTGGTTTGGTTTTACTTTTAAGAAAGAAGAGACATCAGTGTAATGAAAGGTATGGAAGTGCATAGGAGCAGAAGGTTGTTTGTTTGTTTATAAATGTGGCCTGAAACCCTGTACTTGTATTTCTTAGAAACTATGAAGGAGAGCAATTCTGAAACTGTTCTCTTGGCGAACTGGGTTTCCTTGACTGTAAACACTCTGAGACTAAGTCACGTGCATCTACTCGTTATAAAGGCCAGAAACATATCTACCGAGCTTACCAGATGCAGGTGCTGTACCAGGAACTACTATTCCAGTAGAAGGGATTGAAAAACTCCCATGATCCAGCCTTTGCTTACCTGCCTACTTTTATCTCCTGCTAGTTCTCCTTCAAAACGAAGATCACAGCCATTTTGTTCCTGCAGTTCACAAGAGACCACGCTCTGCTTCCCCTCTGTGTCCGTAAACATGTTGCTTTCTGCACCGAATGCTCTCCCTCGCTCATCCTGCAGCACTGCCCTCCCCAGCTGCTTCAGGCTAATTCCTACCACCCTTCCTCCGTTCAGATGTTACCTCCTCAGAACACTATCCTGGATTCAGAGCTGAGTCAGGTGCTCCCGCTCCGGGCTCTCCCTGGGCTTATCTCCACCACATGTAGATAGCATTCAATCATAATTAGACAGTGTGCAAGCTTTTTGATGGCAGTGACTAAGTTTTTGTCATTCTTGTCTCCCCTGCTCCTGGCTCACCATGAGATACCTACGAAGTGCCCAATAAATCTCCGGGAAATGAATAAAGAAATACTATATTCAATGCCCAACTTCAAGGAACTTTCAGTATAGTTAGTGAACACACAGCCTTTTGAAGTATAACACAGCACGAGGCAATATAAAACAAGTACCTTATGAGTACAAAAAAAATCGCTATTCAGAGAAAAGATCACTTGAGTCTGTGACACAAGCACTATGTTAGTCGTTTTCATAAACAGTCGGCAGCATGATCATTGTACACGCACTGACAAATAAGGACCACCAAGTTTCAGAGAGGCTAAGTGATTTTTCAAGGTCACATAGCTGGCAGCCAGCAAAAAACAGGATTCAAATTCTTAATACAAGATTTCAAAACTCTGAGAACGGGAAGGTACATATCCCACCTATGAAAACACAGACAAATACACAACGGTGCTTTGGGGCAACATGTGTGCTGGGGACTAATTTTTTTTTTTTTTTTTTTAAAGATGAAGCTGCTGTTATGTAGACATGCTGGAGACCCCAGTGCTGAGGAATGAGCTGTGACTTCATTGCAGAGACCCTATATGCCAGGCTGGGGAACCTGCATCAGTGCTGGGCCACCAAGAAGCCACTGGTGGCTCTACAGGAGAGGAAACATGATCAGAGAGGAACCTTTGAGAGACTAAGGGGTGGGCACAGGCCGGACTGGGAGGACAAGAGATGGAAAACAACTCGAGCCTAGTGCAACTTTCTAACTTGAAAGGCACTGATTTCTTGGCGTGGAAACGACAGATGCAAGCTTACGGAGAGAAGAAACCCACTGTCCTTGACAGCTGAGTTTCTGTGGGTCTGAAAGAGAAATGAAAAGTGATATAAGACTATTAAGCCAAGATACAGGGACACTAATGACGAAGCCAGCCAGGAGAAGTACTGCTTTGAAGAGAAAATTTTTAAACACGCTAAATAAGGGGCACCTGGGTGGCTCTGTCAGTTAAGCATCCAATTCTTGTTTCTGGCTCAGGTCGTGTGATCTTCAGGGTCTTGATCTCAGGGTTATGATCTCGGGGTCGTGAAATTGAGCCCTGTGTCTGGCTCCGCTCAACGCGGAGTCTGCTTGGGCTTCTGTCTCTCCCTTTGTCCCTCCCCACCTCTCTCTCTCTCTCTCAAATAAATAAATCTTTTTAAAAAATGCTAAGTAAGATACTCAGGGAAAAATCTCTAAGAAACAGCTAGAAATGTGGGCCCAGAGAACCAGAGAGCAATAAGTGCAAGATATGGAACTTGGGAGTTATTGCCTCGAAGTGCAAACAGAAGCTATAGGAGAGGTAGCTGGCTACACCTTTGAGGGCTGAGGAACAGAGGAAGAGGGTCAGAAGGTACGCAGCGAATCTCAGTGAACACTCACATTTAGATGGCAGGAATCTGCAGATGAACAAGTAAAAGGTACAAAACAATTAAGACCTAGATGCTCAATACGAGCCAGACACAATGCCAGGAACTCTTTCCCTGCTACTCCATGAGGCAGTTACGGTCTCATTGTGTAAAAACAGAGTCTGAGAAGTAATATGTCTTGCCCAAGGCCATACAGCTAGCAAGTGACAAAGGTGGGGTCACAGCCATGTTTGCCAGACTCGGGGAGCATCTCACTCATGCCATGCTGCCTCCCTAAACAGGGCTGTGGTAAGCAGGCCAGTGGAGAGAAAGAGTTTTCGGGAAATGAAGAGGATGAACTCAGTCAAGGGCGATGAGGACTAAGTAGAAGCCACTAAATCTGGGGCCTCATCTCTCTCAGAGGTAGTTGTGGTATAAGGCCTAAAATTAAGGACCACTGTTTTGTGCCGCCTTGACATCTGGGGGAAACTGAGGCAGCCTTGAATGGCCTAACTACAGGGCCCTCTTCCCACTTCGCTCCTGGGGACAGAGTCCCCCAGCCAAGCACTTCTCCCTGTAATGGGGACCAGGCACAGTTCCTGTTCCCTGAGTAAAGGGTTTCAGTTTCCCGTCAGCACCTGAAATTACTCAAACAAGCCAATTACATCTCGAGACTGCAAAGCCTGCCTCTCACAGCCCCTGTTGTTCACTCTGTTCCCAGGTGCAAGCCCCTTGTGACCTTGGCATGTGCAGCACCCTCCTCCCCTAGGCTGTGAGTATATGTGACTAATAATAGGCTGCTGTCGATCCCATCTGTCTGGTGTTGGGTGTCATGTGCTAGGCCATCCCCAGAGCCCTACTGGGGAGTCTCTCCCTTACCAACTGGATGAAAAGAAAGTGATTAAAACAACAGAGGTTGCCTAGGTGTTCGCTGTGGAAGCTACACAGGTGAAATGCTTCACTTTAATAATTGCTCACTTTACTACAAGTGAAGAAATCTGAGAAACGCGTGGACTATTCCTTTCTAATTTTATACAAGAGGGACAGAGATTAGATGGACAGCAATAAACTCTTCTTTCAGCTTAATACTGTCTTCTTCTCCAGTATTTTCTTTTCTAAATATTTTATTTATTTATATTAGAGAGAGAGAGTGTGTGTGTGTGTGTGTATGTGTGTGCGTAAGTGGGTGGAGGGGCAGACAGAGAATCCCAAGCACAGTCCCTGCTGAACACAGACCACACACCCCCACCCCACCCCCCAGCTCAGGGCTCAATCTCATAACCCTGAGATCATGAGCTGAGCCAAAACCAAGAGTTGGACACTCAACCAACTGAGCCACCCAGGGGCCCCTTCTCCAATATTTTCTTGACAGGCTGCTGGTGTCCAGAAGCTGCACAAGAATCATGTAAGTCCAGAATGTATAGAAAGCTATGGCAAGCAATAAGTAAAACGCAAAAGCCTAACAGAAAAATAGGCAAAAATATGAACAGGTAATTATCAAAAGAAGAAATAGAAATGCTCAATAATGGGAACATATTCAACCTCGCTATTTTTTTTTCTTTTTAGATTTTGTTTATTTGACAGAGAGAAAGAGCAGAAGGGGCAGAAGCAGGCTCCCCACCGAGCAGGGAGCCTGATGTCGACTCGATCCTGGGACCCTGGGATTATGACCTGAGCCAAAGGCAGACTCTTAACCGACTGAGCCACCTAGGTGCCCCCAACCTCATTATTAACCAAAGAAATTCAAACAAAAATTACAGTGAACCATTTTTCCGTATCTTTCAGGTTGACAGCTTTCATGTACAATACCCAGTGTTGGTGATGTCATAGGGAATTAAGCACTTTGACACACGGATCAGATGAGTAGAAAGTAGCCTTTCTCACTTTGGGGGACAAATGCATCGGGCAATGAATATTACCCTTCAAAAAAGAAAAAGTATACTTCAGGAAGAAATCACACAAATTATACACCATGTTTTGATTTTGTACTTATCCCAACAGATAAATGTGAAATCCTGGAAGGGAATCAGCCATGCACTGACTTTCTCATAGGACGTACATTAACCTGAGGCCTTTGGGCCCTTAGAGAAGGCTGTGCATGAAGAGTGAAAAGCAGGAAGAGCCTGGGTTCAGAAGCAGCTTCCCAGCCTTTCTCTGATGGAGAGGACTTCTCAGTGGTGACCTGTGAGATCCCACTCCAGGTTCTCAACAAGGGCTACTTTTTTGCCTTTGACCTTGCAAACTCTTCAGACCCACAGCTCTGGGTAAATTCCACTCTCAGAGCTTTCACCACCTGACAGCAAATGCCACTATTTCAAAATCCCATTGGGGCCTGTTGGCAGTGGGAAAGCTTTGGGGGGGGCATGCATGACCTCAAAACCTCCCTCTGAGAAATCAGTTACTGACTTATTTCCCAATTCTGTCACCCAGAGGAGGGCAAAAGATGATACGGCAGAGCCCTCAGAGCGTTTAATTCAGAAAGACAGACACTTAATTTAGTTATTCAGAAAAATTACAAACCCCACTATGTCACTTTAAAAATGTCAAAATAGAGATCTCCATGTACCCTGTTAGGCATCCATCATGCTCCCAGCAACAGTACTTGCAACAGCTGTACGAGAAGCAATATCCATTGGCCTACTAGCTCTTTAAGAGTGCACAAATTAATCCATTGGGAAAGAGCTGTGTTCTTGACCCTGGGGTTCTTTTTATTAGGACAAATTCAGACACAAACTCTGGGATAGTTCTGGAATATTATATGAGGGTGAATTACAGGCAGTCACACAACCTAGCATTGTCCTTTAACATGTTTTTATGAGGCCGAGCCAAAGGCTGGCAAACTCTCTTTCACCACAGAGGAAATCTAGGCTAAAAAGGAAAATAAGAAGTTTATGAACTATTAAAAAAAAAAATAAAGCCTCAGAGTTAGGGAGTTATGGATTAAGTTCCGATCCATTAATTCTTTTATTCCCTGACAGAGCTGGCTGAAGACGTGCGGCCCTCTGGTGGGGGACGGAAACACTCCCAGGCAGAAAGCACAGAAAAAGGGAGAGAATGGCTGGCAAAGTGGGGGGAGGAGGGCAGACCCATTCGTTGAGATGTTAATTTATACAGGAATCTGGAATTCAATAATCTCACATCCCCCAGGTTAGGGAAAGATCCGCTCCCCAATTTCATTTGGGAGTTCTATTACATTAAGCAATATTCTGTTTGGCCAGACATGCCATTCTTCTCTTGAAGGAAATTAATTTCTTGATTCTTCCAGCTAATATAATCCCAATTCAGTGCTTCAAGTTTTCTCAGGGCACCACTAGATGAAATAAAGTTCTAAAGTACCTCTTGTGGGAGCTCACAAGCTACAGATAGAAATAATGCAGGAGAGGCGTGTTAAAAGCGGGCAAGGCAGGGGAAATCAGGTGTTGACCTGACCCGCACAAGCCACACTGGTGATTTGTTAAGTGTGTTCTATAGTCCTAACTCTTCCCTGAGTTACACTCTTTTACGATTTCCATAGGAAATTTATTTTCAGAATGGAAGACCTCTGAACGGGATACATGAAAGATTATAAGAAACAAAAGAAACACAGTGATTTCCAGTTGCTTAAAAGGCAACACAAGTCCTTACCAGCAAAAGGAAAAGGTCAGGATCAATAAAAAGGGCTTTCCTTTGGAAGGAGATCTGTTTTCAATTTAACACAAATAAATCCTTATGATGGACCTTCTGAAGACCAAGGAAACAGTCAACTATACAAGGGATCTGGCCTTGCTGGAAAAATAAAACAACTCCATTTGAAATTCCCCAACAATATCAAAACAAAACATGACAAACCCTACTCACTCTGTCCTCTTCCTCAGGCCTCTACCTGAAGGGCAAAGGTTAGTTACACTGAAAAATAGAAACAAATCTTCAAATGTAAAGGTGTTACTACTCATAGATGTGATTTTATCCTAGAAGTAGCTTTTCGGAGACATCATCTTAAGGATGATGTTAGTTGGGGAAATCCCAAGCATAAGGAGAAGTTGGTCTGGGTGCAAGTCGGTCTGGTGCAAGATACTGAGTATCACTGATGACAGAACTTCTTTCCCTGAAGACATCTTGGTCAAACTCACCATCTCTTACTCTTGTTCTAGGCCCCCTTGCTTTTGTAAAGCAAGTACTAACTCAGGGCGCCTGGGTGGCTCCGTTGGTTAAGTGTCTGCCTTTGGCTCAGGTCATGATCCCAGGGTCCTGGGATCGAGTCCTGCATTGGGCTCCCTGCTCAGCAGGAAGCCTGCTGCTCCTCTGCTTGTGTTTCCTCTCTCTCTATCTCTTTCTCTCTCTCTCTGCCAAATAAATAAATAAATCTTAAAAAAAAAGGTACTAGCTCAACTACTATCTTTTGGGAGATACACAATGAATGGCATTTTTTAGCGTTATTTTCTCAGACAAATGTAATGCTTGCTGTAGTGGTACAGCTGTTCTGAACACAGATGTTCTACACACACACATACCACACATACACACATGCGCCACTCATGACATACACACACACAATTTTAATTGGTGAATTCATAAGCCGGACAGTCACCCACTATTGTAACCTTAGCTATGCCCAATTCCTAGCTCTAAGCTAGCTCTACCTTCTCCCCTTTCCCTTCCTCTCAAGAAGGCATATCAGATTGCATGGTTGCAAGGAAGTAAGAATTTTAACTTTAGATCTGCTTTCATTAAAAAAAAAAGTAAGTCATCTGCCTCCTTAAGCAATTTAAATATTATTAGAGAAAAACTACAGGGAATAAATCGCACAAACCATCACACCCACTGGTGGCATTCAGCATCAAAGTTAGTTTCTTGCCTGTAACAACCCCCTCCCACACACGCACACTTCTTCAGCTATATAAATCCTACCAGTATCTCAAGGTCCATCTACTCTGTAGATGAAAATCCTTCAACCTCTCCTCTCTGGACTCTACCCAAGTTGACAGACTTGAGTCTTCCAGAAGACAGGGGCTTTACGTGCACGATGGAAGCCACGTTTCAGACATAAGCCTTCAACGCTGAGCCGTGGAGGCATGGTCACCAGAAAGCGAAGCCCCAGCCTGCCGCTGCCACATGGGAATGCGGGCTCACTGCCAGTCCATCTTCTGGTTCTTAACAGAAGTCAAATATCTGCACTTTATGTGACATATCCCAATTTTAAATGTGGGCTCAATTAAGAAAGTTAAGGCGACAGCAACCGTGTGACCAATGTAGACCCATGAAGCCACACATTTGCATCCTCCGGTCGCTATCGAACATGTGAAGCTTGATGGTAAATGACACACGTGTAAATGGGTGTGGTATGTGTGGGTGTCTCACCTCACCAGTGAGATCAGTATGTCTCTGGAAGACACAGATAAATGTGTGGCACATATAACTTGAAAATAAAGCAGGGCTTTACCTACTGGTCTTCAACTTTGGCTTATTTTAAGTTCAAATAATGTATAAGGAGGACCTAAGGTACTGATATTTAGGAAAGATGGACATTGGTCCAGGTGCCTGCGTGGCTCAGTCAGTTAAGCATCTGACTCGTGGTTTTGGCTCAGGTCATGATCTCAGGGTCTTGAAATCTAGCCCCCGCCAAGTCGTTTGGCTCCGTGATCAGCAGAGAGTCAGCTTGAGATTCTCTCTCTCCCTCTGACCCTCTGGCTCATGCTGTCGCTCTCTCTCAAGTAAATAAATAAATCTTAAAGAGAAAAAAAAGAAAAAAAAAAAGGAAGGACATTGGTCAAAAGAGTTAAGGAACACTGACAGTAAGGGAGGGACAGCAGGGAGTGTACCCTTATCTATTTCATTCAGCATCTATCAAGAGTACAAGCTAAATATATAGGTTTGAATGGAACTGATTTGAATCTCTTAAGGAACCAGATTCCAGACAACCATTTCATGTATTAGAAATTTAATTTTGCCAGATTGCACACATAGTACCAATGAATTTCCAAACTGCCAATAAGGTGTTCCATTCTTTGGTCAGATCTTAGTAAGAACTGCCTGCACCGAAATATTTTTTACTTTACAATCTTAATAGTTTAAATCCATCTAAAGCAGTAAAGAAAAAGTGCCTGGCACAGAAAACGCATTCAAAGTGTTATTAGTTAAACTTAACTGAAAAGAAATAAACAAAAGATAAAACTTCCAGGCGTCTTGTCTCTCTGTTGAAAAGCAAGCGCGCCCTGTGGCTTGCGCTTCTTTTATCAAAACTGTACCCATACCTTTTTGTCAGATAAACTTATTTGGTTTTCCTTGTGTAATGGGGTGAGTATTGTACAAGGTTTCAATGCCTTTTTTTCCTGACTCAAATTGTCCCTCAGAGGCTCAAAGTACTAACAAAGTGCTTCACTGCATGAAAGTGCTGTCTACATTTGTCTGGCAAATATGATGCCGACTGAAAAGCCTGATGGGTGTGTCATTTGTCACGGGCACAACTGAGCTCCAGGCTGCTTCCACCAGAGAGCGAATTCAACTTTGTAAAGAGAAGCGCGGACAGGAAAGCCTTCCAGCAGAATTCCCAATAACCAGAATATAGGCATGAGATCCTAAGACTAATAAAATGGACTGGGGAGAAGGTACTGAGGAAGCAGCAGCCTAAGGACAGAAGGTGGGGGGGAGGGGGGCGCTGAGCCTGCTTTTGTATTGAAGGGCACGTGATGGGGTGCAGAAAAGAGGAGGATCTCTATCACCTGTGGCCCCATAACAGCTCTAGGGATTAGGCTACATTATCCTCGTTTCTGTAGACATGGGAACAGGCTCAGAAAGGTCCACAGTCTTGCCCAGCCAGTGACTGGCTTAAACGGAGTTTGGCCAGGTCTTTGGAGCTCTAAAGCTCAAGCCTAGTCAATACCTAATGCCACCTTCCAGTAAATCACCCAGACGGTCAACACAGGTAACTAGCTATGCTGTAGCTACAGATTAGGGAGAGGGTATTGTTCCTTTTTTAGCTTAAGTTTGTTAAAGACACAATACGCCAACCATAGAAAACAATCTGCTAAGCCATAGCAAATCACCCCTGTTGTTAGTAAGGGCATTTTATTCAAATATATATTAAGCACTTACTACTATATTTGAGATCCTGCAGATACTAGCGACATAGAAATTCAAATGCATTCAAGAGAAGCTTAGAGGTAACCCCTCTTTTTGTTTTTATTGCATAAATGGAAGGATAGTTTCATTGAAAAGGATGCTTGTTCATTCAATCACCAAATATCTATTGAGAAACCACCTGGGACAGAAATAGTTCTGAACTCTGAGGATGACACACTGAACAAGACAGAGAAGGCTCATGACTAAATGAAACTTGCTTTCCTTTGTTCAGAGACAGACTCAACGAAGCAAAGGAGGGAGAGAGGGAGGAGCCATTTATAGTTTGTGATAAATGCTGCGAAGCAAATATTGGGGTACCTGATAAAAAATAAACAAAAGACATCCTTTATATGGGGAGGGGGGCTCCTTGAGGTGTTGATGTTCAAAGGATAAGATGTAACTCATGACAAGGAGTCAACACTGTAAGGGGATAAGCAATGGGTGTTCCACACAGATGGTCTGGTGAGGATAATGAGCTTCACTTATGCCAAGAAGGGTTAGCCCGCACTGCGAGTGGGTACAGCAAGCCAAGGTGGTGGTGTATAGTATAATTTGGGGGGGGGGGCGGGTAAGAGCCAGTCAACCCTTCTTGTACACCACTAGAGTGGGTGTGGATTTAGTCTAAGCTCAATGGAAGCTGTCAAGTGATTGGGTCTTAAACAAGGGTCCAACACACACAGATTGAGGGTTTTATTTCAGCTGTTGCATGAAGAATGGACAAGAAGACTAGTGGGGAAATGGGAGAACAGGCTACAGCTGGGAGACAGCACTTGGATGTTCTGCTAGATGCCTGCCATTTGCTCTCCCAATCTACCCTCCACCCTTTCCTTTTTTTTTTTTTTTTAAGATTTTATTTATTTATTTGACAGAGACGGCCAGCAAGAGAGGGAACACAAGCAGAGGGAGTGGGAGAGGAAGAAGCAGACTCCCAGCAGAGGAGCCTGATGTGGGGCTCGATCCCAGAACGACAGGATCACGCCCTGAGCCAAAGGCAGATGCTTAACGACTGAGCCACCCAGGCACCCCGTACCCTCCACCCTTTCCTATCCTGTTGTCTACCTCAGAGGCTGGCTTCTGTAGGCTGCAGCCAAGGCTTCCCTTGGCTTCTGAGTTCCACTTGGGCTTGGCCAATGGGAAGCCCTTGCTGGAGATTAGAGGAAGGGAGAAGACAGAGTTGGGATGCTTATTCCCTCAGCTCCTCCCCAGGGTTTATCACAGGCCCAAGGTATCCTTCAACCACACACTGCTGGTTGGTCAAATGGCCTCTGCCAGGTGGTGTGTCCTACAGCTCCCCCTCAGATTTCTAGTATCCTTCCCTTCCCATGCATCTTCCCTCTCCTCTCCTCTCCATGCCTTGAGTGGTACCAGAAAAGGCTGCTACTAGCCTCAGGGCACTCCACTCAGGGCCTTGCGCTTTGAAAATGGTACCTTTATTAAACTCTAGTCAAATTACCCAATTTGTATATGCCATCTGTTTCCTGATGGGTTCCTTACTGACACAGGAAGAGAGAGGCAAGATTTGATTTTGAAAGTTCAGTTACTGTGATCCTTGACTAATATTGTGTTCTGCTGATGTTCTGTGTATGTGATGTAAGGGTCACAAACCCAAAAAGGTTACCAAGAAATCATGTACTGTTTGCTTCTTTAGGAAATCCAACACCATAAACTGGCCAAAGATATAAAATGTCAAAATCATGGGTGTTAGGGTTCAGAAAACAAAATAAGAATTCATCATCACCAATATTTAATTTCAGGCCAGTTACCAAGAGCTCCTGCTTAAATATTTAGATTTGTAGTTCTCATTCAAGTTTTCACTTATTTAATCAATGTTTATTAAGTGCTACTACTTGCAAGGCATTATTTAAGGCACTTGGCGACACAGCAAAGACCAAATCAAAATACCTACCCCCTTGAAGCTTATGCCTTAGAGGAGAGTCAGAAAATAAACAAGTCAACAATATCTGACATGCTTATAAAAAACAGTTACAGAGGATACAGGGTGGGAGATATCTCTAAGAGAGAATATTACCTTTCCTAAAACGTAATATTCAAGCAGACACCAAAAGGACGGATGAAGTGAGCAATGACTACACCCAGAGGAAGCATGACCCAGGAGAGGAAACTACAAGAGGCTGAGGCAAGAAATGTTGGACACTTCTGAGTCACAGTGAAAAAGCCCGTGTGGCTGGAGCAGACGAGGTGAGGACAGTTTGGTAGCCTACGCAGTTAGAGAGACAGGCGAGACAAGGCTACTAGCTCCTTTGAGAATCCTGGCTGCTATTCTGAAGACAAGAAACCATTAGGATTTTGAGCAGAGTGGTGACAGGAATAGACTTAGTCTTAGGAGGATCCTTCTAGCTGCTGCATTGTAAATAAGGTGGCAAGTATTGGCAAAAACCACTCAGACACAAGTCTGAGGCACAGAGCTAGTGGCCTGAACCAGGGCGGTAGCATTTATGTTCAATGAGCCTTTAGCTATCCAAGTGGGGCTGAGTAGGCATTGGATGCGCACTCCAAGTGTGGCGTTGAGGTAAGAGGTCTGAGCTGGAGCTAGAGATTTGGAAAACATCAGCAAACAACCACGAGCCTGAAGGGGACCATCTGGGGGAGTGAAGGGAGTGAGAAGAGACAAGTTCAAAGGACAGAACCCTGAGGCATTGTAGGCTGACAGGTCAGAAAGATGAAGGGAGCCAGCAAAAGACACTGAAAAAGAGTGGCCAGGAGGGTAGCAGGAAAAAACCAGGAGAGTGTGGTGTCCCAAAGCCAACTGAAAAAAAGCATGTCAAGGAGGAGGAAGTGATGCTGCCGACGGGTCAAGTGAGAAAAGAACAGGGAGTAGAACAAAGGGTTTGGCCAAGAATGGGCCTCTGGTGACCCCTCCGTGCTTTGAGAAGTACTGGCGTTGAAAGTCTGATGGAAAGAACATCTATCGACAATTCTGATGTTCTACATTGTCAATAGGGAGCAGAGAAATGCTTGGTAGCCAGGAACTGAGCGGTTTTCCTCTTTCTTTTTAATTCAATGTGGAGATATAGAAGCATCTTTGAATGCTGCTGGAAATTATCTAGTAGGGAGAGGAACCCAGAGGATGCAGTTGAGAACAGATCAGTGCAGGAGCGAGAAGGGGTGGGCATAGGGGGGGCGGGATCCAGGAGCCCTGAAGGCCACGGGTGGGCGCAGAGCAGTTTGTCCTGTGGAAGGAAGCACGGGGTCTGGTTGCAGATAGGCTGGGGAGAGCATATGGGGGTTTGCTCCTGACTGAGCTTTTCTCAGTAAAACACAAGGTAAGGTCATCTCTACCGTAGAGGAGCAGGGAGGAGCCACTGGAGGTCTGAGAAGACAGTGTGAAATAGTCACTCCAGGGCAAAAGGGTGGAGTAGGGACAGGTAGCAACCTGCCTTTGATGTGACTCCATAATCTCATTAGTATTAATTTAAGGTAGAGAAAAAATGAAGATACTAGTGTGAGGAAAATACAGAAGATATGGCAATCTGAAGCTAGAAGGAGAATCCCAAACGCTTCATTTGGAGGCGTTCTCCCATTCCTATCCCGGCGGGAGGAATGTGTGGGGCAGTCACTGTGCCTGAAAGTGAACTAAAGAGGATGTGGGGATTCCCACTTTCTCCAACATATGTGAGCAAGTCAACCAACACAACATTCAAATATATGGAAATGATCTTTATTTTAGGTTCTTTCTCATTTAGCCTTTTAGGTTCTGAGAATGTGCAAAATAAATCTCAAATGCTGCTTTTAAAAGCTTTCTTGTAAATTACCCCTGGTATGTGAAAGCCAAGCTCCCAGATATAACCAAAGAGGGGAAAGGGAAAAAAAAAAAAAGACTAATGACCTCTGACATTAGAATTTAAAATGCCCCACATGCAAATCCACTTTCCCTTCACTCTTTTGTAATGCAATAAGCAGTGAGAATTAGAATTGCAAAAATTCCAAAAGAGCTGCGTGGAAATGATACAACAAAGTAGTTTCACAGCGATATTGAGAAAGGAATATGAAATGAATACAAGATAACACAGAGAGACGGAATCTGGTGTTTTGTATGGATAAGCAAGTATGTGTATGTGTACATGCATGTCTGAGAGAGAGCAAGGGGAAAAAATTATATCTTTCTTTGCTTTGTTCTCCATGAGCAAATTTTTAAAAATAGACACTGTTTTGGTCACATTTTAATAACGTGACACACGGTTCCCACTTTAGTTCCAAATGATTTTTCATTAAATGGGTTTTGAAATATTTACTTGTAAATATAAAGACCTTTTGAATATCTGATTTTAAAAAAAATAACAAACTCAAGCGACGATCTAGATAGACTCTCCCACACTCTTGGACACGATTTTCTTCCCGTGATTGTTTCTGACATCCCTAGGCACCCCAGAACCCTGATGCTATAGATGTTTTTTCTCTCTGGGCTTCAGTTAAACACTGAAGTGTGACAGTGTTAAGTGAGGTAGGCTGTTTCACACCCTGTAGCCGGAACATATGAAATAATGCAATTAAGTTCTGAGAAATCATTTGACCCACATGGATGCATAAGCTGCACAGACGTGGACTAGTGCCTGCCCCATCCCCACACCCACGCTCCCTATTTTCCCCTTTGTGCCATTCCCACCCACAGAAAGAAAGAGAAGCTCTCTACCTGCGCTATGAAGACACAGAAAAGAAAATGCCTAAATATTTCTCCTTACTTTTTTACCGGCTTCCATCAAATCTAAGTTGATTTTATAGAGCTCCTGGGCTCACCTATCAAAAGAGAACTCAGTGATTCCTGCAACGGGCAGTGCAGCCAAGGTAGGCGCCTCCGTGTGTGCATGGTGAGCAATCTGCTGTAGGCCACCAAATAAATGATGTGGCATTAAAAGTCCTGGTGTGGAGGATTTGCCTACTCGATAGCTATTCTTCCCACCCTTTCTTAAGATCTAAATTCTAAGATTTAAAGAATCTTATTTGACAGAGAGAGGGCACAAGAGAGCACAAGCAGGGGGAAGGGCAGGCAGAGGGAGAAGCAGACTCCCCACTACACGAGCCCAACGTGGGGCTTGATCCCAGGACCTTGACATTATGACCTGAGCTGAAGGAAGAAGCTTAACCGACTGAGGCACCCAAGTGCCCCTATTCTCCCGTTCTTTGTTACTAACTGCCCCCTGATTTTTTTTAATGACCTAATTAAAATACCCGCTTCAAAATCCCTTGCATCTAGGAGTGATCAAAAGGAACAATAAGACCAATTAAAGTCAACCAGAAGCCGTACCAGTAACATAAACAGTTAATTAACACCTATTTTGTATCTTACAATAAAGTAAGTCAGGGAGAAGAAAATGTTATTAAGAAAATCATAAGGAAGAGTTAATATAGAACTGGAGTGTATCCATTGATACCATAAGTTTACATCATCATGTTGACAAGATGAATCATGTATCTATTGGTACCTATGTCAATGTTGTCTTACATAACACAAAACACTGTAGGTGTTACACAATTACTCACACCAGGCATCAAAAACAAAAAGACAGTGCAAGGTCTGTAAGTGTGTGTATAACTTTTGATAAATCTTAACTTTTTATAATAGATTTATCTATATTTTACAGCAATAAATGACAAAATAGACTAGTTATCTACTTATATTTTGTGTTTTCATAACATAGCTTTTTCTTAATTCTTTGGATATTCCTAGGCTACGTGGTTTTTTAGTTTTTTCAAAGTGTTACAAATCTCAAAAAAATTCACAATATTTTTATTGAAAAAAATTCACATACTTAGAGAGGGAAACAGAGAGAGAGCTCCCCTATTAGTTCTGTCTTTCTCAAGGACCCTGCCTATTACATGATTGTAATTGGGCATCTGTTCACTACATCTAAATGCAATCCTCTCCGACATCTGAGACCTACCACTTTCTGAGCTGTGTAACTGTGTACAGGCCCCTGTGACTCCCAGCCTCCAGAGCTGTAGAGTGGGAATACTTTAGTGCCCATTTTGTAGATGAAAAACTATGGATTACAGCAGGTAAATAGCTTGTCCTAGGAGATACACCTACTAAGTGGAAAAAAAGGATTCATGGGGTGCCTGTGTGGCTCAGTCAGTTGGGCATCTGACTCTTGATTTCGGCTCAGGTAATAACCTCAGGGTCATGAGATCAAGCCCTGTATCAGGCTCTGTGCTGAGCGTGGAGCCTGCTTAAGATTTTCTCCCTCTCCCTCTCCCTCTGCCTCTCCCATCCTGCTCACGCGCGCTCTTTCTCTCTCTCAAAAACAAAAACAGGATTCAAACCCAGAATTCAAAGTCTGAATGACACCAAAGCCCATGCACTTACCCACTAAGTTGCATGGCGGACGATGGATTGTGTTCTCTAATGCATTTGCTAATGCAGCCACTCTGAGCGGTCATCAGGGTTAACTTGCTTCAGGCTTATGAGCTCCTTGTTTGCTGACCTAAGTCCCACGATCTGTAACAGAACTAATGTACTTTCTTTGAAATCTTCAGACCACTGGCCTTGAGAAGTGAAGAAACAAACTTTTCCAGAAGGTAAGTCCTGACTACGTTGGAAACAGATGCCATCAGAAACAGATGCCAGCAAGTCTGTTCAGGGTCACATCAACATAAGACTAACCACCTGGACACCTGTCACTCCTGCACATAGCCCCTCTCCCTTTCCCTATGACTTTCCCTTTAAAACTCTTCACCTACCCCCAGACAGAGAAGATGATAGTTTTTTGTTTTTTTTTTTAATTTTTTAAGAGAGGGAGTGAGAGAGAGAATCTTAAGCAGGCTCCACACCCAGCACAGAGCCAGATGCAGGGCTCGATCTCACCACCCTGAGATCATAACCTGAGCCAAAATTAAGAGTCAGAGGCTCAACCAACTAAGCCACCCAGGCGTCCCCGAGAGGATAGTCTTTGAGATGTTAGTCTACCATCTTCCCAGCTTGATGGCTTCCTGAATAAAGCAACCAAGTGGTGAACAGCTGAAACTGAGTTCAGAATGAGTTCTCTGTCCGGTAACACTAATACAGAAATAGAATGTGATTGGGTAAGCCTTAAGTGAGTAAAAACAGTATATGCATGTTGCTTAGTATATAAACAAATCAAGATTATTGTATTACAGGGCTGCTAGCTCTTTTGCCTGGGGTAGGATTTTAATTTGAAAAGAAGCGGAAGGCTCTTCCATATTAACTACTTCTGCTAATACTCCATTTTACTTCAGATAAAGATATCCTGCCTGTCAGACACACTGAGGTTTATCTGTGGAAGGCTGGGTTTATCTATTTCAAACTGCCCATACTTCCACAGTCACACTTTATTTTCCCTATAGCCCCGAGTCAAGAAGGGCAAGTACTATTAACTCCATTTTCCAGGTGAAAGAACTCACCCCTGGAGAGGTTAAGTAAGTCACCTAAGGTCACACAGCAAATTAGTGGTACAAGCAGGATTGGAAAGCCTATCTCCTGACGTCCGGCCCAGCACACTTTCCATTATGCTGTGATCCTTCCACCTGTCACTTCCACCACCCCTGAGGGGCTTAGAGTCGATGGGGCATGCTATCAATTCCTCAGGGTAAAACCATCCTATCTGGGTAAGAAAATGTATGTGTGTGCACACACACGCACACAGGGAGATACACTGAAATTGGATCTGCCAAAATGGTTTTATAACAGTCCAGTTGAGGATGCAGAAAATTCCAGGCTGCCTTTCGGAAACAGAGCCCAGAGGGTCAACTTCATCACGAAAGAGGATTTCTTCACTCATGGGTGGCTGGGTGGGTGGCTGGATGGGCTGCATGGACAATGGCTCAGGGGACTGCGGGGTAGAAGCTCATTTCACTTTCATTGCTGTTACGCGGTGACAACGCAAACTCGGACTGGGAAACAGGCATGCCCAAGGAAGAACATGGAGAACAGTTTCATCTGAACCCTTCTGTGACTTTCTCCCTATTTCTAAATTGCAGGGTATTAAGCAGTTCTTTGTGAATAACAAGTTAACATTTTGACTCATTCTATATGCTATTTAGAAAAAAGAAAGAGCAAGGGTGTATTAAGAGGGAAAAAAAAATCCCAGTATGAGATTATGGTCATATTAAGTCTTACCTGAAACCAAAGAGAGTACAAAGGGAGGTAACATCCCACACTGTCAATTTAGCACCGAAGCCAGGATTATTAGATGGCAATATTTGCCTTTCATAAGCAAGCAACCAGTCCGACACCTGCCTCGGTGGCACTGGCCTCAACGACGCAGAAGTTAATTTCTCTCCTCATGGCTGGCTAGATGCGTAGACATAATAAGGCAAAAAGATGAACTGCAGAATTTGAAGCTCAAAGACAAAAGACTGGCACTAGGGATAGAAGTTCCTAGGAAATTGAAACAAGGTTTCCAAACATGCTGTCACGACCAATGCCCGTGACGTCTCATCAAGTGAGAAGCAGCACTAAAAGCTCTACCGCCTACAACGTTACCTTGAAAATCATCAAAAAGCCTCAAGTGTCTTTTTCTCTGCTACATTAGAATGAGGGAGTTGGGGAAGTTTAGACACTGGGAGACTGGCCACCTTCTCAAAAACACACTTGCCATAGACTCAAAGTTGTTCAAAATGTGGACCAAGTTTCCCTTCAAACAAGAATTAAGAGTGCCTGGGTAGCTCAGTTGGTTAAGTGTCTGCCTTCAGCTCAGATCATGATCTCCAGGTCCTGGGACTAAGTCCTGAATTGGGCTCCCTGCTGAGCAGGGAGCCTGGTATCTCCCTCTACCCCTCCCTGGTGCTCGGGCACATGTGTGCTCTCTCTCTTGCAAAAATAAATAAAATCTTTTTAAAAATCAAACAAGAATTAATATTAGGGCTTAAAACAGAAAGAAAATGATTTGAGGCCTACCAGTCTGGGCTGGAGAGAGAGCATCATGGGAAAGGTAAGGGAAAAGCCAAGAAAAAAGCCAAGCAAAGATGCTTGCACTAAAATCCTGGGATCTGTGTCATCCGATCATGGTACCATGTCCCAGAGAGAAACGCAATCCAGGATCCAGAAGGTTTTTCACATCTCTACTTAGACACACAACAAAATGTAAGGAGGGAAGAGTCCATTCTTGATGCATAGAAAACACCAGCAAATTATTCTCTTCTGGTTGCTGCCTTTCTCAAAACTCTTCCCAAGCTTGGCAAGTGGCTGACAAACACGCTCCCTCCTGGCCTTTACCCAAAACACTCTAACACCCCACCTGGGCAGCCTGTCCTGCTCACTCTTTTCAACTCTCGACTCCTTATTATGTAGTTCAACACAACCTCTCAATTCCTTTAGTTTTCTTCCACTTCTGCTAGTTTTGAAAGGATCCGGGAGTTCACCAAAGAAGCACAAATTTTTCCTGCACAGAGACCAGGGAAATGGTGAAGATTGTGAATATCCATTTGCGAATAATTTTACTGCTTAACAAAGTATTACCTTTTGTCCCTTTGAATTCCATTGTCTCAAACAAACTCAAAAGCTAGCACTTGAAGGGTGCCTGGGTGGCTCAGTCAGTTAAGCGTCTGCCTTCAGCCCAGGTCATGATCTTGGGGTTCTGAGATCAAGTCTCACATCAGGCTCCCTGCTCAATGGGGAGTTGCTTCTCCCTCTCTCTCTGCCCCTCCCCCCGATTGTGCTCACTCTTGCTCTCTCCCTCTCTCTCAAATAAATAAATATAATCTTAAAAAAAAAAAAAAGCTGGCACTTTAACAAAGGAGACTTTTCAAATGATAGACCAGGAATTCAAGACTCCAAGAGATCCAAGAGACTCAAATCTGACTCCATGGTCTTTTTACAACATCAAAGATAACAACAGGAACTAGGGTCAAAAAAAGATATTTTTCCCACCTCACTCTGATCAAGCCAGTAAGTGTTACTATGTGCTAGGCACTGGGCTAGGTGATAGGAATACAGAGATGACTAAGTCAGGATCATTGTCCTTAAAGAGGTACCAGTTTAATGGAGTGTTTCTCAAACTGTATTCCTCAGACCACATGTGTCCTTATAAAAAGGGTTCCATGGCCCAACTATTTTAGGAAATGTGGCTTACTCAATAACCTTTTGGATATTTTTCAAACCTATCCTAATTCTAAATTAAAGAAACTTTATTTCTTTACTCCAGTGTTTCTCAAATTTAATTCAGTACTGACTCATTTGCTTTGCAAAACGCATACCTTGAGATGAGCTTACAAATGTTGACATAGAGGCATTCTACCTTTAGCTTAAACAAACAGATAATCGGCACTTTTAAGAAGAAATAAAGACAGTGAAAGCATTTTCATACAAAGCACATTGTATTTTAACCAAAAAGGCAAGTGAATTTAAATGTTGTCCAAACTGAGAGTATCTCTGCCTGCTTGCTACAAGGAGAAAGTGAGCAATGAATAAAAACCGGGTTGTGTGTGATATCTATTTTGCTTGTATAGGCAGTGGGAGAGGTGTCCAGCCTTCTGGAATATTAAGAGAAATTGTAGTAAGATCAAATCCTTGGTATCCATAGGGGTTACAGTCAGGGAAACTTTCTGGCATCCACTGGGTGGATGGTGACAATTCCTTCATCAGTCAGTTCCAGAGCGTGGTCCTTCAGCCTGCTACAGCATCAATGACTAGTTTCTCACGAGCACAGTTCTGCAGTATGATTTGGGAATTATTCCTGGAAGCTGAGCCTCAAGCCTGTTTCTCTGGGACTCCAAATGATTCTTTGAAATGCCTCATATCCCTTAATAAATTCCTTTTCTATTTAAACTAGCCAGAGCAGATTCTGGTGCTTGCAACTAATACCCCTGGCCATATTTTCCTCTCCCACTTCCAGTATCTGGGCAAATAACTATTTTAGCCATTCACAACCTAGCATTTCCTGTTCAGGAAACTCTAATCTAGCAATATTTTTCTGTGGATTCTCCACTGCCCTTCTTTACCTTCAAGCTGTAAGTAGTCAATGAGACTGACCCCTAGTTCTAGAATCCCACCTGTATTCCTTGCCAACTCAATCTTCTTTTGTAGCCTAAGGCTAGTCTATTTATTGTATGAAATACACTTCTCTGTCAGTCAACATGGCAACATCGTTGGCTAAGTCAAAAGCCTAGCTCTCCATTTATCTTTTGAGTTGTAAATACATCCCTGGACACACCAGTGCTTTGAACCCAGTATTCATCTCTCAATCTAGCCCATTCTTCAACGATCATTTTGCTTTTTTTTGTTGCACTTTGCATAGCTCGTCCAAAGTGTGAAGAAATCTGTCAGAGTAATTTCAAAACAGGATCTGGGTGGTCTAAGTATTAAAGCAGGCACGAATGCCAGGAATTGTCCCTTTCCCCAGCTTGGTGAGTGACTGCAAAACTCAGGCAAACTGGAAGGGTATCCATAGCACCCCCTCGAGAGGAGGTTCTCAGTGCCTTCACAGGCTTCCAGTTCCAGAGCACAGAGTCAAGGCCACTGAGAAAGGTTACTTAAAAAGTGCTCAAGGAAAATATTTAAAGAGTCATCTTATGGGAGGAAAAAAGCACATTTCTTGATGTAGTGGTTTTAAAAAGATTTAGATCCAGCATGTGAATTCCCATAGAATCCTACTTAGCTCCCTTATCTATGTCAAAGCAAACTTAGTTTCACATCAACGGTGCTTCTCATTTATCTTAATGCTAAGGATTTATTTCTTATGCAAAATTGTTCATTTCTACCAGCTTGGAACTTTAAAAAAAATTACATTCTCTTCTTCAAGAATTTTCATTAAGCCAAGGTGTCATCAAGCTGAAAATCTGCAGACACAATTTTGGCTTACTTTTGCAGGAAACTCAGAGGAGTGCCTGATCCAAGCAACAGCGGATTATCACAGGCACTACTGACAGATTCTTAACAGTGTTGGGAAAAGAAAAAACATAGGTGGTATATAACGATTTACAAAGATTTCTGCTCTAAACTAAAGCTGAACCAGTAAGTTATCTAGACTTACCATGACTGTCTATGGCCAGGAAACTGCGTTCTTCAGGAGGGAAAAAAAGTTATGGTTGAAACTCAGAATGATTTTGTCCCCATGATGTATACACAGGACCTATGCTCATAATCTGGGACCTGGAAGCATGCCGATTATCACAGAGATAAAAATTAAACATACAGATAATAGACTACATAGATTGTTCACATCTCACGTATTTATTTATTTAGGCACCATAGAGTCATAATCAAAATGTGAGTAGGTAAAGTCACAAACCAGAACAAAATTATCAAGCTACCTAAGAAGCGCCATAGAAAAATAATGAGAGGATTTCAAGGAAAAAGAGTCAGACTTCAATCAAATATTTCAGGCAGAAAGATAGACATTAATAGTTATGATCTGTATAGCAATAGTCAAAGAACCTTCAAAACAGTAGAAAGCCAACAATTAACCCAAGGTTAAAACCCAGAACATCAATATTTATTAGTGTACTTTCTAGCTCTGTGTTCTATTAAGCCCCCAAATCTCCTTAGACTTAATCCCCCTGATCATGTGGGTGTCAAATACCTGTCAATGCAATTTTCTTGATTGCTAAGGAAACACTCCCTATTATTCCATTAGTCTTTATCGTCATTATATTAAATTATCTCCCCTAGTGTTTTCCCCCAGCCACCACTTGTGTGGCATTACAGTGTTTCTGTTTTCCCAGAGTCTCAGTCCTTGGGCATCTGTGGCAATTGGGTTCTTCTTTTTTCTCATAAATTAAACCATCCCGGTGTCTTGCAAATGACCAAGCAACTGCTTTAAGACTCTAACTTGTAACTTGAGCTTCCTACCAAGCTCTTTAATTAAGCCACAATATCATTGCTTCTCTGGTTTACAAGATAATCATCTAATTCCCTTTTGTTAAACTATTTGGCCTATGGCCTTACAGTTTATTCACTTGGGAACTAGATTACAGCTTCCCAGACTAAAGCTACAGTGGCATTATTGTGACTTGTTACAAGTTTAATTAACGCCAAACAATGCCAGCCCAATTTCTGGCTTAATACCATCTCCTTTCATATAGCTGCACCCTCATTTTGCCTTTAATAACCCTTTTGATTAGTATTTTTCCAAATGTTCTCAACTCACTCCTCCTGTTGAATTACAACATTCCTACTGGAACGTGGCTGCTCAATTTAAAGACTTTAAAATTTTTGTACTGGGTTTGCAGTGACATGTTCGGTGAATCAGCTGAAGTGAGATAAAATGATAAAATTATCTTCATTGATGACATCATAATTGACAGAACAAAGCACATTTTATGAAACTTCTTCACATACCTAATTCAGAGAGCTGGGCAGAGTAGATATTACTATGTCCCTTTGATTGGTCACTGGTTTCCAAACTGTGTCAATGCATACCAAGCCCACAACGGTGTTTCAACCAACACAGCTCCTTTTATGTCATTTTATTTTCTTTAACAGTTTAAATAAGACCATCCTTTGAACAAAGGGGATGCTGGCTTTTAAATAAGAACAGTTTGAAAGCCTCTGTTATAGAAGAAAGAATCAAAGCTCAGCACAGAAGTGAGTTTACCAAAGTCAAAGAGCGAATAATTGAAAAAGCAAGGACAACAACCAGGGTTTCAGACCTCCAAGGGCCAACATTTGTTGCTGATAAACTTATACTCTCTGGAAGGTAGAATACCAAAAGAACAGGGAGTGCATTTGTGAGCCCCTTCTCATGAGTTCATTATATTTTTATTTTTATTTTTATTTTTTTTTAAAGATTTTATTTATTTATTTGACAGAGACAGCCAGCGAGAGAGGGAACACAAGCAGGGGGAGTGGGAGAGGAAGAAGCAGGCTCCCAGCAGAGGAGCCTGACGCGGGGCTCGATCCCAGAACGCCGGGATCACGCCCTGAGCCGAAGGCAGACGCTTAACCGCTGTGCCACCCAGGCGCCCCCATTATATTTTTAAATAGCCTCCTTGTTGATTGCAAGACTTAGGCTCTAGACAAGCTAGATATCGCTTACTGATTCATTAAGTCATTCCTTTACCAATAAGCTAAAACTGTGCCAACCACCATGCTACCCTGGCAAACTAAAAGCACAGAAAAGGACTGAATACTGTTTCTGCACCATCAAGCATACCAGTGGGATATCCATAAAGGAATTATAGACCTAGAGAAAATCACTGAACATGTAGAACAAATGGCATATCAAATCCTAAGGAAAGAAGGACTAGTGAGGAGTTTAATACTAAGAGAAGAGAAAAAAAAGCAAAGCAAAGCAAAGCAAAGCAAAGCAAAGCAAAGCAAAGAAAAGAAAAGAAAAGAAAAGAAAAGAAAAGAAAAGAGAAGTAAAGGATGAATCACAGGAAACAGGGCCAATCATTCTGAAGTTCTTCACCACTTTTCAACTTACAAAGAAGGCAAATTTATAGCCACTTGACCTCTGTAGGGCTTAATCTCTTCATGTGCAAAGTTCATATGATATTACTAGTTCACTATACTCTGCAAAGTTTACTGTGAAAATACCACAAGATAAAATACATTGATGGCTTTTAGAAAAACATAAGGTCGTCTACAAACAAAGTAACAGGGAAGGGTACTGGCTGAATGATGAATGATGTAAGGTAGTAAAGGGAGTAAACCACTTCTATTACTTTGTCTAAAATTGTTTAATAATATTGAAAGTCATTATCATTTTTAAAAACTGTGAATACTCAATATATACCTAATTGGAAAAGAACAGTCTCAAAGTTGAAGAACTTGGTCAAAGGAAAACCTTAGGATTCTATGCAGATGGGCCCCATCACTGGTTCTAACCCTCACATCCTGGGAAATTTAGTTCAATTACTCAAAATGTATTGATCGAGAAGTTCTTTTATGGCATGTCCTATTCTAAGTTGTGGGGAGAGGTTGGTGAGCAAGACAGGCTTGATCCCTGCCCTCATGGGATGTAATTCTACTGGTGGGGAGTAGAGGAAGGGGATAAGGAGACACCAAAAAGCAAAGAAATAAATGTGGGAACAAGATTATTTTAGTATGTGTCAATATGAAGACCATAAACAGATCATGTCAGAGATAGTGACTTACAAAGGGAGCAGGGAAAAGGTGGTCCTTTAGCTCAGGCGATGAGCTACGGGGGGAAGTAGCATGTGAGTAGAGGCTGGAATAATACAATACTGGAAACATTACAAAATCCTAGGCCAGAGCTGTTCCAAGGGAAACCCAAGGCCAAGGCTGAGAGGTAGGGATCAGATGTGAACTTGACTTGCTAGAGAGATAAGGGTATTAAGGGAATATCATGGCAGTGAGAAAATTAACTCTATCTTGATGAAGAAAAGCAGTTATGGGGCACCTGGGTGGCACAGCGGTTAAGCGACTGCCTTCGGCTCAGGGCGTGATCCCAGCATTATGGGATCGAGGCCCACGTCAGGCTCCTCCGCTATGAGCCTGCTTCTTCCTCTCCCACTACTCCTGCTTGTGTTCCCTCTCTCGCTGGGTGTCTCTATCTCTGTCGAATAAATAAATAAAATCTTAAAAAAAAAAAAAAGAAAGAAAAGAAAAGCAGTTACAAGCTTGATGCTAACCCAGACAATCTCTCTTTAGTTATCAAGTTCATCTGGCTTCTGCTTTGGTCACTTGAGCAAGGCTAGAAGGGGAAATTTGGACCCATCCTGCAAAGGGAGACCATGGAAGCACTAGCCATATTTTTTTTTTCCTTGTGAGAACTTCAATGAGCATTGGAGGGTCAAGGAGTCCCAGCATGGTTTCTTTTATCAAACAGTTCCAAGTTAGTGGGCCCTTAATATGGTCTGTGGTCCAAAGAAGTCAGAGGAGTAAAGCTTGAGAAGCTAAAGATGTGTTCTGTTAATGGGAAGCCCTGGTGAGAATCAGAGGACTTCAAGATTGGGACTACAAGACACCTGGGCTGTCTATTCCCATCCTCTGAAAGTTCCTGCATGCTGTCAGGTGGCTTGTTCTACAGACCTCTCCTCCTAAGTTCTCGTCTTTGCTTCCTCCTCTCATCCTTCAGGCCTGGAGGAGGAGAGGGGGGTAAGAGCCCCTACTAATACCAGGTTACTGACACTCCCCTGCACTTCTGCTAGGAAAATGGGGATCTGAACAAAGGCCAGAAATGTAGTTGGAGTGGTTGGGACTCTTGGGTGTTCTCCACACAGAGATAATCATGGAAACTGGAATTCTGGATGAAGTTTCTAGGAAACACACCATCAAGAGACAAGAGCAATGGATTGATGAGTAAACTTTCAAAGGGCCCAAAGTGAGGAAGTAGGAAGAAAAGCTAAAAAACGGGACAGGGAAATAATAGTGGAGAAGAAAAGAAGCAGCAGCAGAGGCAGTGTTTTGTCCAGAAGTAAAAACGAAAAACTTAAGAAGTAGGAGCAGGTCAGAGAGTGATGACGGAGAACAGCCCTTGGACGTGATGAGTGAGATCTGTGGTGCCAAGTTGAAGGTAAAGATAAGAGCGGCCTGTTGTAGTGGTGGAATCTGTAGGCCAGGAGAAGTCCATGAGCCCATTTCCTACACTGCAAGCGAAGAGCATACCATGAAACCCCCATGGAGGGAAGTGCCTGCCTGACTTACTCTGCCAACATTCACTATATTCTTGATATAAGCAAGGGACCAAGGGGAGAATTTATTTGCTCTCTGCAGCATCTGAAAGCTGACCTTGATGTGCTCCGAGTTTCATCCCAGAAAAAGCATAGCAATTGAGCAATTCCCCAGGCAGAGGGGGACAGAATTTGAGAATGATAGAAAAATAAGATTCCCCTCCTTCTTGGGGCCTCTGGGATTGTGTTGCTATATCCTGTAGTTGCAAAAGGGGTATGATGGACAAACAGTTGGTGATTTCTATTCAGTTTAAAGCAATAAGTATTTGCTGAAAATTTATATATGCTTAGTAAGAAGATAGGTGCTATGGGAGACAGAATTAAATGAAATTTTCCCTACCCTCCAGGAGCAAACAGCTTCACGCTAGAAACAAAGCTAATGCACAGGCAAGAAAAAGGAAAAAAAACCAAACAAAACCCAAAAGACAAAAAACACAATGCATTTTTCATGATTAATGAAAGAGTATGGGATTATCTATGGGGATAAACACAGAAGAATTTAATGTCTCATTTTTGTTGTTGCTGTTTATGTGTTTTCTAACATTTCTACATTTGGCATGAATTAGTATTAAAATCAGGGGGGAAAAGCAGTAAGTTTTTAAAAAAAATAGCTCCTTTCTAAAAAGGAGACCTTGGTAGTCAAAGCTAAGACAGCCCTCGGCGGAACCCCAGAGATGCTTCTTCCTAACAACATGACCTTGGGCAAGTTCCTTAGCCACTAGGTGCCTAAATTTTCTCATCTATAAAATCTATAGACAGGTGTTTCCTGGTAAGAAACCAGGAAAGAAGAGCATAACCCGCAAGAAACTTGTGGGAATAAAAAAATCTTTAAATGTTACAAGCTTACTTTAGTTGACATCTTAAACTAAAACTCCCAAAGTTACTGAGTTACACAAAAAGATTTTAAGAAGAAATGATGCTTAAGAGTGGAGGTGGCTCCACTTCTAGCTTTACCCATTACTTACCAATAACTGACCTCAAATAAGTTATTTATTTCAGCTTTCTGAATCTCAGTTAAGACTTCGTCTATAAAATGGCAATAATAATAGAACCCATCTCCTAAGGACACTGAGAAGAAAATGCATGTCAAGTGCTATCATGGTACCTGGCACAGACTAAGTGTCTAATTAATGTTTATATACAAAGTAATTATCACCTGAAAAGGCTGGTGCTGTTTCAGGCAAATCCGAGGGAAGACAGGCATGAAGAGGGACATGTCTTTCTCATCTTTATATCACCGCTGCCTTGCACAGGGCCCTAACCCAGAGATGAGGGCTGATAGATATTTGTGAATGGATGAACAAATAAACGTGCTGACTTTCCCTTTCCATCAAGGGTCACATCTATATATGATGAAACTGGCCTAGACAAACAAAAAAGATACATTTTTAAGTGCTTCAATTCAATGAGTTTAAAAATTAATTCACTTCATCAAGTTCTCGAGTTTATTCAATAAGGGGCTGGAGAAGCCAGAGGCATTTTTACAGCTTAAATATACTACCTGGTTATTCAACTTCCAGTGAGAAGCTTCACCCACTGGGAAGAATCAGAGGGCTTCTTTCATCTTTCAGAATCCTAGTAATCATCTTTAAAGGAAAAGTCAGCGTAAAAAAAAAGAAAGCAGAGAGCCAATGAGGGAGGCGGGACGGAAACAAGACAAAAAGAGAAGAAAAAACAGAAGATGGAGAGGAGAAAGGGTCTCTCCTTCCTGGAGCCATATTTTACTACCCCACGCTGTGTGATACATTGTTTTGTCAGCATCTTCTAGCTCCGGTTCCCAGCTAACCAACAAAGAGCGGGAGCTTCCAAACAGCTTCCAAGTAATGGCCCATACGGGTGAAACCTTGTTGCAGGTGTAAAGGGAAATGGAAAATACATACTGACATCAACGTCACCAACTCTACCTAAAAGAGAAAAGCAAAGTCTCAGAAGACATGAATTTGAGTAAAATCCCTACTGTGGCTTCTTATACATACTAATGTTTTCTTGAATATTTATGCATCCTTCTGAGCACTTGCTGGAATGTTACTTCCTCGGAGAAGCCCTCCTGCACCACTCAGCCCGGGGTTGGATACTTTGTTACATGCTCTAGCAGCATCTGGTACCCTTCCACCAGAGTGGGTCCCCTTCCACCAGAGTGGGTCCCACTGTTGGAATTAGGTAATCATTTAGATCATTAATTGTTTATTCTCTGTGTCTCCTGAAGGGTTCACGCCAGTTCCATGAGGGCTGCGTGCCTGTCTACCTGTTCACCCTGAAGCCATCCAAACTTGCACATACCTCACAATGAAATAGACAAGCAAATATCTACATATACTGTTTCTCCTCATTATTTGTGGACTCTGGATTTGCGAATTTGCCTACTCACTAGAATTCATCTGTAACTCCAAAATCAATGCTCATGGCACCTCGCAGCCACTTGTGGGTGTGCCCAGGGTGGTGACAGATTTCTCTCCAGAAATATGTTCCTAAGTGAGGTTGAACAAAATATTGTTCTAACTCTCATACTATAAATGACTCTCTTTTCTGGGGTCTATTAGTGCTCCGCTTTTCACATTGTTGTGCTTTTTTTGATGTTTTCTGTTTAAAATGGCTCCCAGGTATAGGGCTGTGGGCCCACACAGTGTTCCTGAGCGCAAGAAGGCTGTGACATGCCTAATGGAGAAAATACAAGTGTTCGATTAGCCTCATTTGGGCATGAGTTATAGTGCTGTTGGCCATGTGTTCGGTGTTAACAAATCAACAATAAAAATTAAATTATGTGCCTTTAAACAAAAACAGACATAAAACAAAGTTATGTAGTGATCAGTTAACCACAATGTTGCGGCCAGAGACTTTCAGGAACCCTGAATTTCCTGTAAGAGCAATGGTTCAGCATTCATTAATTCAATGTTGGTGGCAACTTTCTAGAACATAAATACTGTCGAAACTGAGCTTCAACTGCATGTCTATTGAATATACACATGTATGTTTAGTAAATTTGTGTGTGTGTTTAGCAGCTTTCCTCTATTCTGGAGTCCTACAACCTGTCTTTAAAATGGAAAGGTATGGGGGCGCCTGGATGGCTCCGTCGGTTAAGCGTCTGCCTTCGGCTCAGGTCATGATCCCAGGGTCCTGGCACTGAGTCCTGAGTCGGGCTTCCCAATCAGTGGTGAGTCTGCTTCTCCCTCTCCCTCTGCCCTCCGCCCTGCTTATGCCCTCTCTCTCTCATACTCTCTCTCTCTCAAATAAATAAATAAAATCTTTAAAAAACAAAAATAAAATAAAATTGCCAAAGGTATGGATACCGGAGGATGAGGGAATGTACAAGGGGAAGTATATACATATATGGGCCTTAGGCCACATAGCTACAGGGTAGGGATGAGGGGTTTTATAGTCACATTACAGTTAAGGGAATGTTCTCACTCTATAGAGCTGTTCGCTGTGGTGACACTTCACACCAAATACAAATACAAATACAAATACACACACACACACACACACACACACATTTGCAAATGATTCTGGGCATTCATGGCTTCATTTTATGTACCACAGGTTTAAACCCTAACAGACAGAGATATCAATGTTGAGAGAGAGAGGTCAGAAAAGAACAAATACATGTATATCCTATATGACACATTCAATTTTACTTCAAATGGTTTACACTGGTTAAGATTTATATTATTTGCATTTTACCCACTAATAACAGACTCTGGCAAATTCCAAATTCTATGTATCCCCAGAAAAAGGGAAACATGTTATGAAGCAGTGGCTTAAGCTAACCCCTAAGGTGAACTACACACGGGGAGAAAACCCAGAGTGGACTAAATGTATATATTGCTGCAAGAATATTGATGCTAACCTCTTTCATTTGCTTTCCTAAGATTCTCTGGATTCTCAGGCCTGGATGGCAGGCTGTAATATAAATTTAAGCTTCTCTGACATCCAGGCTCTTTGTAGGCAGTAACCACTACCACTAAGCACCTCACTCCGTGTCTCTTGAACAACAGACTATATTTCTTAGTGAAGCTTCCAATTAGATTGTTGGTGGAGGATGAAAATAGAAAGAAAGAAAGAAAAAAACCCCATAAATGGTTCTATGGAAATTCTGATAGGAACTAGAATAATTATACCATTAATAATTCAGTGTTGGTTGGAAACTATACAGTTGTGAGTGATTTATACAGACCAGAGCTGGCGTATGTTGTACCACAGGTAGATGCGAGGTCACCAAGAAACCACTTCACAGTTTTCCCAGAAGTGTAGTGTCAAAAAGGTCACTTGTGGTAAAAGATCTTTTGGATTAGTCTTTAAATCAATGCATGAATTAAAGACAATTTACATATAAATAGGCTAATACTCTGGCTTTGAAATTAAATGAATTTTTAAAAGATTTAAGTAACTGCAGGAAAGGTCAGTTAGGCATTAAGTATACATAATGTGATTTCTGAAAACTGCTTGTCTTGTTGGTTTATTAATATTTTGTATTCATTGTCAGTGTCGTTCCAAAAATTGTATGCATAATTAGCAACGCACCAAAGTCAAAGACAGGCCCCTGAACTAAGGAAATGTATATCGCAAGTCAGTACTTGGAAGAACAGATCTAGAATCTAGACATAAAAATAGTCAAAATTAATATTAATACACATTAGATTCAAACATATCACAGCATATTCTAAACAAGCATGGCATCATTCAAGTGCAATTCACCTTGACATTTAGCTTCACTGATAAATCACAGCTCTTCCAGAACACCAAAGTGTAGGTGGTCTACTGAGTTATCAGAGAGGAATCATGATCACTATCTGTAATCCTAATTAAACTCTCTGGGAGTATAAATCTGAAGTTTTTTCCAAGTGTGACGAAGAGACAGAGCAGAACTTCCATAGTACCAAACCTGATCCCTGCCACCACCACTTTTATGAACACTGGAGTACTCTAAAAAATGTTCAACTCCAGGATGAACAGTTGGAGCCGGGACATTTTTAGGGCAGTAAAACTACTCTGCCTGAAACCACAATGGTAGATACATGACATCATGCATTTGTCAAAACACATAGAATGGGCAACACAAAGAGTAAAACCTAATGTAAACGAGAGACTTTAGTTAATAACAATGTATCAATATGGATTCATCAATTATAAAATGCATGACACCAATGCAAGATGTTAATAATAGGGAAAACTGAGTAGAGAGAGAGAGAAGGTGCATGGGAACTTTGTGCTTTTTGCTCAATTTTTCTGTAAACCTAAAACTGCCCTAGAAAAATTAAGTCTATTTTTTAAAATGGTGGACCAAATTTAATAATATACTCAAAGACACTTTCTTTAGATAAATGGTCTTCCAGCTATGCTCTGAGGAGCCCTCTCCATCCTAGGAGATGATTCACTGACCACTTGGCTTGGGGATATCTCAGGAAATGGAGCAGGTGAGAAGAGTGAGCAATGAAAATGAAGCCGCTCAATCTGAGCCCAAAGTGCCACCCCTGTTTCAGACAGAGCAGCTCCCCTTCCATCTGTTGTACATACTGTTCCCCACATTCTAGTCCATTAAAGTACAGGCTCCTCAGCTAACAGAAAAAAAGCTGTGAAAACCACCAATACAAACCCAACAAAATACTGAGCTAAAAATCCCATACGCTAATACTCTGAGCTACTGAATAAATAAACACTGAACTCAAATTTCCCACCTGACCATTATTACAGCCTATGACTGAGCTAAGCAGAAACTCAGTGACGATCTCGGAGGGAGTCCCACTGATCAGTACTTACTAAGCATCAACCATAAACCCAGTACTCCTCAAGGATATGCAACATATTTTGAAGACACAAGTGAAATGCAAAGCCCTATTCCAGCCCTCCAGAAACGTATAATCTTAAGGAGAGATAAAGCTAATACTCATAATAAAATACGGAAATAGAGTATGTCTGAACACCCAGCACCCAACGTAATGAGCTAAAACCAGATTTCAACGTCTTCTGTTGACTCTAAACAAATTGCCAGCCCTACCTGGTGTAAGAGCAAGTATGGAAGAAACCATTCCAATCCCCAGATTTCCTAAATCTTTGTCTCCCTTTAAAAAGGCAAACTGAATGTTAACAAAGTCCAACAATCAGCAGTGGACCATGTCTTTATTACAGACATACAAAAAAGGAAGCAGAGTGTAAGTAATGCTTAACTATTTTGTTAGAGTCAGTTGCCTACATGCCTCTTCTCCAAACTAGTGACTCCCCACCCGGTACTCACTAATGAGTCAGTTCCCGGGATCTTGCAGATGGTGGCCTCCTTCCAAACAAAGGCACAGTGGGCTGGAAGATTGGGTGACCTCTCTCAGGGGCTGTAGAGAGACGCCCTGCCCTGAGAGCAGCAGAAGCAGCCTCCAATCAAGACGGCTCGTTGCCCAAGATCTCCTCACCCTATCTCTGCAGAAAGAAACACTTTAGACACCATTTATTCCTCTAATACCCAGCACTACATTACAGAGAAAACACTCCGCTGTTTATGACAGGCACAGAGTTTTTTTAAAGCCAGTATGTGTGTTATGCTATAAATTACCCTGTTTGTGGGTGTGAGAATAAATATCCATGTATATAGATGTGTGTACACACACACACACACACACACACACACAATGTTACAGTTAAAACCATGCTGTCAACAGCCACTCAAATCCAGAGAAATTTATGGCTGTAAATACAGGCACACATTCAGGGTAAAGACAGGAGAATTATAAATACTTTGACGATTACCAGAATAAATAAACTGCCCGAGGAGCACAACCATTTGCAACACAGCCTTGCCAGTTCACAATAATGGCCAGGAGACCAGTTGCAAATGAATGACTGGGAGATCAAACGTGATTAAAAATGCAAAGCTGCTGCACCCAAATGACATGCTTTATTTGACAAGGAACTCTGGACTCAAAGGCATCAATGCAATCTACAAGCAAAGTGCTTTTTGGTAATTCACTTGCCCACTGAGGCCCGCCACTGAGGAATCATACTGCAGGACTTCCTTAAAGTAGGCAGAGTTATTTACAGCCATTAGTAATTGCATCTTGAGACCATCCTTCAATTATACAATTTCTTTTTTTTTTCATTGAGAATTGATAGTTTTGTGCTTTACCAACATGAGACCCAGAAGTTGTTAGGAAGTTGCATAATACATTAGCTTTGAGTAGCTGAAGAGTGGGCTTTAAGTATGTACAGGAAAATTAATAGCTGTACTAAAGCTGGTGGGCAAATACCCTTGTGTTGAAACTAGAACAGCAAAGACTGAACTGGTTAAAAACTGAAAAATAAATAAATAAAAGATTCTAATGTCTATAACACACAAGAAGGCTCAATGGAAGAAAGCCAGTCTTCATTTCCTCAGTCCCAATATAATTTGATTCTATTATATGTTATTTCTTTTATATACATACATATGCATACATAGGACATTTAAAGATTTCTTTTTAATAACCTATAAATTAAAAGTGAAACATAAATGTTTTAGGTCTCAGAATCAGATGTTGAGAAGAGGATTTATATACAAGTGATTTATTAAGGAACAGTTCCCAAGAGAAATTGCTGAGGCAATGGCAAGAAGCCAGAGAGGGAGAGACAAGAAGCCACACAAGGGTAGAATTTGGGGTACAGTCCTTTGAAAGGAGTGTTCCCACCAGCAAGGGACCTGGACTTTCACATTCCCTCACCACTCAATCATTGGCTAAGAGCTGCCTTTCCAGGTCTGGGCAGGCCCAGCAAAGCCTGTAGCTCTAGCTGATACTGCAAGGATGGGTGCACCTGCGACCACCAGAAGGAAAGGACCCGGAAGCTGGGGTGGTGAAAGGTACTGAGGGTATCTGGGTGGAGCTCTGGCACCTTCTATTACAAAGCAAAAAACGGCCCATATTTTCCTGCCATGAAAGCTCCTGTTAATGTCTTTTAAATAAAAGCAAGGATAGAATAAAAGTAAAGAATTCAAATAGTACAGAAAGATAGAAAATAAAAGTCTCCCTTCTCTCACCCTTGCCCCCACCTTCTTTCCAAAGCTGATCCTTATTTACAGTTTTCTGTAAATCCTGCTAAGGGAAGAACACACACGTACACACACTATGCATTTGTATAAATATTAATTTTAAAAATACACAGATTGGACTATGGCATCCAAACTGTTGTAACTATTTCACCTAAGTATATATCTGGGATATATTCTAGGTAGATAGATGATAGATAGATGATAGATAGATAGATAGATAGATAGATAGATAGATAGATAGCAAAGAAAAAAGAAGGGAAAGGAAAGGATGGAAGGATGGAGGGAGGGAGGGAAGGGGGAAGGGGTGAAGGACACTGTACTTCATTGACTCTAAGATAAACAGTTTTTCACATTTTAACATTTCTATAATCAGATATCTTACAATTGACAGCATTCTAGATTTGACAAAATGCAGCAGATAGACATATAAATATAGTTCTAGATAATGACAGCTGAGCACACACAGCTCTCCCACATGAGAGGCGATACAGGATAGAAGTTAAGAATATATTACTACATGGCCTATTATTGAAACACCATTGCAATCTGGGAATAAGCACCCTACTTGATAGGGCTAATATTCTTTTAATAATACGAATTATATTTATAAATTTTTACTGTAAGTATTCATCATAAGCCCATGCATGAAACTGATTTATAGTTTCCTATTTTGTGCTGTCTTTGTCAGACTTAACCAAGGTCTGTGTTATGCTGGCTTCATAAAAACACATTGGTGGTTTTCCTTCTTGGTGTTGGGGATTATTTTATTTTGATAATTCTTTCACTACATAGTATCACTTCCAAAAAGTACAAAACCACATAAATTAAAAAGTATCTGCCTCTTACCTATCTTCCAGTTGCTTCCTTTCTTTCCCCAGAGGCAACCAATGTTCCCAGTTGCTTTTGTATTCCTCTACAGATATTACACACACATATGCACACGCGTGTGTGCCCGCACGCACACATCCACATACATGCATCTCAAAATGTGATGTAATAGATTCAGGGCTCTGCATCTTGCTTTTTTTCACCTTAATATATTTTGGAGATTGTCCCATAGCCACACACAGAACCTCTGCATCCTATCGAATGACTGCACAGTATTTATTCCATTATGCAGACAGAAATTAATCTTGCCAATTTTAAGTAGTATTATCATTATCTGTTCCTTAAAAGTTCCAAATAAGTTGTCTCTGAAAGCATAAAGATCTGTGGCTTTCTTTTAGATCTTTGATAACTTCCTCAGATTTTTCTAATTCTGTCGAAGTTCTTTTTCTTAAGTAAGTTTGGATAACTTATTTACCTATAAAAAAAAATCCATTCCATCAAGATTTTCAGTTATACGCAAAACATTTTGCATAGGTTCTCCTTTTATTCTTTTAATGTCTTCTTTAATCATGACTCTTTTCCCCCTTTTCACTTCTCATTTTGTGTTTTTGTGCTCCTTATCTTTTTCTTGATTAGGCTAAGTAGGTGGATTATTTTATTTCTTTGCATTGCTCTCAAAGAAACAGCACTTGGGTTTACTCACGATACTCACTGGGTTTGTTTTAGATTAGAAAATTTCATTTTTTACTTTGTATTATTTGGTTCTTTCTGCATTCCTTCTATTTATTTTCCTGTTCTTAAGTCTGATGTTTAATTCCTTTATGTTATAGACTGACTATGTCCTCCCACAATTTGTATGTTGAAACCCAATCCCCAGTGTGATGGTGTTTAGGGGTGGGAACTTTGGAAGGTAATTAGGTCATGAGGGCTCTGATAAATAACAACCAGAAAAAAAAAAAGATATTATGGGATTAGTGTCCTTATACAAGATACCTCAGAGAGCTCTCTCACCCTTTTGTCCCTGTGAAGACACAGCAAGAAGACAATCTCTGTGAACCGAGAAGTGGGCTCTCACCCGAGGCTGAGCCTACTGGAGCCTTGATCTTGGACTTCCCAGCCTCTAGGACATGTTGTTGGTTTATACCACCTAGTCTGTGGTATTTTGTTATAGCAGCCTAGATGGATTAAGGCACTTTATTTCTCCTTCTTGTTGTTGTTGTTATTTAGGTGTTCAAAGCTATGCATTTTCTTCTAAGCACAGGGTTTAACAGTAGCCCACACATTTACAAGTGTTATATTTTCATTATCAGTGCTGTCTAGATACATTTCAAAGTTGGATTTTGAATGCTTCTTTGAATTAAGAGTTGCTCATTGAGGCATCTTAAAATCTCCAGATTGTAAGATTTTAATAATGAATTTCTAGTTTATTGCATTGGAAGCAGGTGATGGGAACTTTACTATTTCAACCTTCCTGATACTCTCTGTGATTTCTTTGTAACTTATAAAGGCCATGTACTGCAAATTTTCCAAAGGTCTATGAAAAGGAGTTATATTCTCTATTATCAGGGTCTAAATTTAGATATAAGTATCCACTTCATCTTTATCATTTTGTTCAGATTTTTTTACCTACTTGATTTTCCATAGATTTAGAGGTTAAAATCCTCTTTTATGATGTTTCTGTTTATTTCTCCTTCCAATTCTACAGTGTGCACATCGCTACTGCATTACTGTATCATTTGACATATCCCAAACCCCACGTTTCAGAGGGGCCCCCATATCACAAACATAACCCAACCAAAAATGGTTAGAAAACACAACGGGGGTCTCTGTTACTCAGGACTTGGTGCTTGGTTCCTGTACAACACAACCAGTCACTTCCATTCTTTGTGTCTAATGTCATTCATGCCCTGGAAACTCCTTCGCTACCTCTCTTGCTTGATGTCCTTGAAGAAAAGGTGACTGTGTGAGTGTCAGGGAGAGTTGTGGGTTGTGCGTGTGCAAAATTGCACACGCTTCAGGGGTGTGGGCAGAAGTCAAGCAGAGGAAGGGCTTAAATGAGAGTAAGACAGATTGATTTGTCAGCTCTTTCCTCTCAGATAACATGAGTGTGACAGATTCTTGCACACACAAAAAAGTCTCAGTTCCCAGCATAGTGGCACATCTATTCTCCCCCATCAGACACTTTTGGTACTGTTTCATTGTTTCAGATGCCTCACAAATTCCAGCAGCATTCACGACTGTTGCACGTGATGCTTTTGGCACAGTTTACCATATTCAATATCGCACGCTCTCCTACAATTTGAATATATGTATGTCGTGGCGTAAGATGCATGAAATCTGACACCAATTCTTTCTATTGGCAACTAGACACCGAACACAAAACAATTTTATTGTTATAAGAATACTTAAAAAGACTGAATTTAAATCTCAAAAAATATAAATTTAAAATCCAGCGTACCTCAATTGACCTAACATTTTTCTATTAGTTAAACGGTCTGCATTTTGCCTTTTAATTCTAATAAATCATTTGGACATTTTACAAGAAGTAGCTTTTTTGAAAACATCCAAAAAATAATTTAACCCTTCTAATATTTATCATTAATTTAGAAGCTTAATGAAAATATATTCATATTTTATATATTGTAAATACAAGTGCAGCTTAGCTTTTAATCTTTACATGGGAGGCCAGCAAACTTTTCTGTAAAGGACCAGGCAATAAAAATTTTAGGTTGCTGCCACTGCTCACTTCTGCCCTGCAGCACAAAAAGGAGCCACAGACGATGTGTGAATGAAGGAGTGCGGCTAACCTTGGCCCCATGGCCTCAGTTATAGTTCCCTGAATCAGATCACTACTGCCAATAGACACAAATTATGTAACAAACAAAAACAAGGATGAAAACTCCCCACCTTTATTATGCCACCACATTTATTTTACTGAAATGAAGATAAGAAATAACTTACTTGGAATAAGATAAGATAAGATAAGATAAGATAAGATAAGATAAGATAAGATAAGATAAGAAATAACTTACTTGGAATAAATATGTAATAATTTATGAACATTTCTGTCTTTTTAAAAACCCATCCAAATATCATCCCTAATAACAGAACATGTGCAGTAATAATCAAATTCAGTTATCTTTGATATCTTGCCAATATTCAATCATATAAAAATCATAGCTATATTTTGGATTTTGTTGTTAAAAAGTTCTCATAGCAGAAGGATAAAAATATTTGTTTAACTGTTTATTAGCTAGATTTATCATTGTTAAACATTGAGACAGATGGGATGTGGCCTCCATTTGACTCCTGCTGTGGTCCCCACAAACCTCAGGTGTAGGCCTGGATACAATAGTGATCATTAGAGTTAATCCCAGCTGTCTTGAATTGCATTCAAGTACATTCTAGTTCACATCCATTGACTCTGCTCTAGATAAGTTGATCATTTCTCACATGGACTACTACAGTGGCCTTTTTATTATTCTCCCCACATCTATTCTTGTCCCCCAACCCAAGTTATTTTCCACACAACAGTCATATTTTAAAACCATAAATTGGAAACTATCACTTCTGTCCTTCAGGCCTTCCAATTGCTTTCCATTGCATTCAGGATACAACTGCATAGGATGCCATCTAAAATCCTGCTCATCCTTACATTCCAACTTTTTCTTGTGCACTCCCTTCCTTATCCAGTGCAATATAGTCACACTGGCCTTTTTTAATACCTCTACTATATTGAGTATATTGAGGTATTTTTTGCCTCAGGGACATTTGCATATGCCATCCCCTGGCTGCCATACTGCCATGTTTCTCCTGTTCCACCCACTTTGCAGAGATGACTTTTTTCTATCTTTACAACTCTGCTTACACATCATCTTCTCAGAGACGACTTCCCAGTCCACCTGATCTAACATAGGTGATATAAGTGACTCTTATGATTTTCTTCTTCATTTTTTTTTTAAGAGAGAGATGAAGAAAGTGGGGAGGTTAGGGGCAGAGAAAATCTTAAGCAGACCCCTCACCCAACATGGAGTCTGACACGGGGCTCGATCCCACGACCCTGAGGTTGTGATCTGAGCTGAAACCAAGAGTTGGACGCTTATCTAATTGAGCCACCCAGGCGCCACACTCCACCCCCCAACACTGCCTTGTTATTATCTGTCACTGCACCCTGTCCTTTTCCTTCAGAGTGTTAGAAAAAAAAATTTGTAATTAGAAATGTTTATCTGTTTACTTGTGTCCTGTAAATTCTTTGAGAGCAGGGACAATTTCTATTATGTTTATCACTCCCAGTGCCTACCATAATGCCCAGAAGTTACATTTGGAACAAACAGATCAAAGCATATTCTGGACACACCCAACTCCTTCAGCATGAAGCCTATATTCCCACAGGGATGGCAACACCAGCGTCCCTTGGGCTAATGATTTTCAAGCACACTCGGAGCCTTTGTTCCTGCTGTCTTTCCAAGCTAAGNAGAAAGTGGGGAGGTTAGGGGCAGAGAAAATCTTAAGCAGACCCCTCACCCAACATGGAGTCTGACACGGGGCTCGATCCCACGACCCTGAGGTTGTGATCTGAGCTGAAACCAAGAGTTGGACGCTTATCTAATTGAGCCACCCAGGCGCCACACTCCACCCCCCAACACTGCCTTGTTATTATCTGTCACTGCACCCTGTCCTTTTCCTTCAGAGTGTTAGAAAAAAAAATTTGTAATTAGAAATGTTTATCTGTTTACTTGTGTCCTGTAAATTCTTTGAGAGCAGGGACAATTTCTATTATGTTTATCACTCCCAGTGCCTACCATAATGCCCAGAAGTTACATTTGGAACAAACAGATCAAAGCATATTCTGGACACACCCAACTCCTTCAGCATGAAGCCTATATTCCCACAGGGATGGCAACACCAGCGTCCCTTGGGCTAATGATTTTCAAGCACACTCAGAGCCTTTGTTCCTGCTGTCTTTCCAAGCTAAATTTCCTTCCACCACCTCCCTCTGCCTTCCATATGTGTCTTCATGGATTCAAGTCACTTCCTCCAACAAGTTTTTGAGACCCTCATGCACCACATCATAGGTATCTCAACTGCTACATTTATTATCTGAATCATTCACTTTAGTATAATCTTATGGTACCTAATTCTTTAAGGGCACTTGTCAGGGACCATGTGCGCTTACTCCAGTAGGCAGCACAGAGTGAAGCCTCAAAACATAATGGACATCTTTTCCTATGATGGGCTGGGTTCCCCACCCCACTCCAACACCCCACCCTAGAAAGCAGTGCCTAAGACAAAGGCTTACAGGCAGGTAGCTTATTTTCGGAAAGAACATTAGATAAAGGGATTGGGGGACTAGAGAGAGAAACAGAGGGAAAGGATATCTTAGGTCCGACTCCCTAGAAGTAAAGCCTGAGATGGGCATTCTTGTGTGGGTAACTGGTTGAAGGAATGCCCTCAGGAGAAAGCTGTAAGGAAACAAGGGACTGAATGGGCCAGAGAAGAAGCAAGAAAATCCGTGGCTTTAGCTGAGGTCTAGCCTGATCCTACAAAGAACTCTGGAATATTAATGACAGCACAGAGGCCTCCCACCTTGACAGCTTCAGTTAGAAATTGGCTATGGATTGCCCTTGGTCAAGAGTAGGGGAGTCTTGCAGGTATTTCTGGGGAAGGTAGCTCCTGTCAGTGGAGGGAAATTCTCTTGAGAAGGGTTCATCTGTGAGATGTTAACATCCAGCACTAAGTGGCTGGAGTCTGGGTATGCTGCCCCAGGAAAGCTGATGGTGATGGGGCAGCAACAACATCCTCCACGGAGGGAAATCCAACATAAGTGTGGATTCTCAAGTTAATCACCACTGTGAGCAACTGGGGCTCAGTCTTGACCTCTCTGAGAAACCCGATGTGATTCAGATGTGTATGTGTATGTATAACGTGCTTTGGAATTGCTTGAACAAGACATGGAAGAGGAGAGCGTTTATTCACCATTTATTCCCTCTCCCATGAGTCAGGGATTACTCCATGGTTTATTTACTCTCTTGTGTTTCCAGGCTGCCAGTCCTATGCAAAGTGTCTGAGAAGCTCTTGGGGGGAAGATGGGGATACCCAATGCATCATAGGCAAGAGGCTTCTGGTCACAGCTGCCCTAGGTTGGTTTCCACAGCAATAGCCCAAGAAACAAGTGAGACAAGAGGATATGAAGTGGGCCACAGAAGTGCTGACATTCATTAGTTTCCCTAGATCTTTAGAGAATATGGCTAATCTGTCTTATGCCTACCAATAATTTTCACAGACCTATAGCTGTTCTTTCCCTCATTCCTCTTATATATGTTGGACTAATAGCCTAATAGGCATTTCCAGTTAGGCGGGTCATGTGGCCTTATAGATCAAGATTGGGTAAAAGAAAAAAGACACTTAACTTCTCCATCTCATGGCAGTAGCAAGTTCTCTGTAGTTTTCTTAGTCACTGGAATGAATGGTATCATTTCATTCTTTGATGATGATTATATGTGGACTATTTCATTGAGAAGAATCAGGTACCATCTATAATGACAGAAAAATGAACTCCACCAGGTTCCATATACTGATGATGATCGTGTGTGCATATCTCAAAGCAGTCCCTGAACACCATTTTCAATGGGAAATAGTGATTCCTTCTCTCAAAGAACTGAACGAAATGATAAGCGCCCACCTTGAAACAAATCTGCAAGATGGCACATTTCCTTCAATTCACACAGTATTGTTCATGAGGGTTAGAAGCCTATAATATCCAACCTTCCTATTTAACAGAACCCAGCAAGGACTCAAACGCACAGTTCATTATTGTCATTATGAAAGAATTTCTGCCAACAAATTACAGTCAGGTTACTATCATTCAATCATGTTGCTAATAGGAATAATTTCATGGTAATTGGCGTATTCTAGACAAGAGAAGAACGCAAATGGCTGCCAGAATCATTAATGATTTGTGCTGACTTTCATGGTAAAAATGACAATATATTAGTTTACCAGATGCTGGATCAAGCCATGGGCCATTAACAGGAGGGTGTTCTCGGAATGTTTTCAGAACAAATACCAGCTGGTTTATTTTCAGCTTGCAGACATAGTCGCATGCATCCCATATCAGATCTACCACAACGCTGTCAGATACATCATAAATTAAAGGCTCCATGGGCTCATTATCGACTCTTATTTTTTAAAAGCAACACATTGTCCTGCTGAGACCCAAAATATTAAATGAGCATTTAAACAAACTGCAAAATGCATTGCCTTCAAGAAAATAAAATCACCCCCCCTTAAAACGATTTACAGTTCTCAAGTATTCAAACTGCCCTTCATTGTCAATTTTGCCTCAACATTTGTAAAAACAGTAACAACAACAACAACAAACAAATTCCCATCTTGTCAGGAGGGCTTTCAGGCTAAGTCTCTGAGAAACTGAGCGCCAGTTTATTAGCAAACTTAATACGCTGCATTCAGAAGAACAGAGGCACCAGCCGCAAACATTACAGGTTAAAAAAATATATATAACAAAAACCTCACTCGAGGAAATTTAATGTACACCACATTAGTAACCAGGACGACCCATATTTCTCAGCAATCTGCTGCACAAATATATTCATATGAGAAAAAAAGTTTCCATCTTTCCTGAATCTTCAGGACAAATGTAAGACTTATTGAAATTCCTGTTCCGCCTTGCCTCCTTCACGGCTCCTCTCCTAACACCCAGCCATCCGACTGGAAGACAGAGGGCGGACCGCCATCAACACGGAAATAGATGAATTAACGGGAAGGTTCCTGTTTTCAACCGTCGGTCGCCTCACAGTTGCCACTTCGCATGATCCGATCACCCCACCTGGAAAGTGTTAAGAAGACAAATCTTCCAACGAACACTCATTGGACAGAGTGCAGAGTTTCAAGACCCAAAGCCCTGATGGGTGGGCTCGCTCTTCACGTGAAGGAGGGTCGTGTTCAGGCGACCGGGGCCGGTTTGGGCGCCGCATCCCGTTGCCACCAGTTGCGCGCGCGACCCAACTCCTTGTAATTATCGCCTATATGTACAGTAATTGTTAATGCGCGCGTTTGTAGCCAGCCGCCGCCAAAAACAGGGTGGCATTCTTACATCGTGATTAGGGGTTTTGTGAGCATTTTGGGGTGGGGGGCACTTTCTCACTGAAGATTCTTCCGCCCCATTCACACTCATTCAGCTCTTTCTAGGGGAAGTTAAAAGCTGCAGTGATAATCCCTTAAGTATGACTTGGAAGAGTATAAAAGGTGCAGTGTATAAGCAATTGGATGAGGAAGCCTTTTATGTAGAGAATCACTGAATGGGTGGCTGAGGACAGCGTGAGTGGGCAAAGAGAGGGGCAGACTTTCCTTTCTAAGGTGGTGGGAGAAGCGGGAACACCATGGCAGCTCAATTCCCTTTAATCATCCGATTCCTGCATTGTCCCTGCCCCTGTTTCACCTTGTTTCTCAGTGCCACCCAGCTCCTCGCTGCCATTTTGCTCTCAAAGGGGGAGGCGGGAGCAATGCGATTTTTGGTAGGGACCCAGTTTCTCGCTGAATGCCAACTCAGCCAGCTGGCACCGAACAGGCCAAGCCTTCTTCCGAGGGGGTTAGCAAAACCCAAATTAGCATGCTCCATTTTAAAAACTTGCTTTTATTTAAAGACTAATTCATGACAAACAGTGGCTCCCCCACTGAGGTCTGGCGCCCCGGGGGCTGGCACCCAACCAAACACATGCAACTAATTGCCACCCTCAGATGACACGCAACTAACAAGCTCCATTTTGAGGCAGTAGATTCACTAAGAATGTAACCCCGGAAGGCAGCGGACGCAGAAAAGCTCCTTTCATAACCCTGTCCTAGGCTAATCATGGCAGCAAAGCGCCTGAAAAACACTTTTGTTTCCCTGTACCAATGATTTATCTCCACGAATAGCTGCAAACATGGCTAACTTGGAGGAAGGTGGCCAAGGGCACTGTGATTCCCCTCATGGCTACTGGAGGCAGGGGCTCTGCCCTTCTCTTTACTCAAGGAAATAGGGCAAGTACCCACTTTCTCAAAGCTCTGCATCTTGTCCCAATCTATCTATGCTCAGGCCTTCTCTCTATAAGCAACAGCTCTGGAGCCAGGGTGCCCAGGTTCAAATCTCAGCTGCATAATTTACTAGTAATTGGCAAGTAATGTAACCCATCCCTGCTTCAGTTTCCCAATCCTATTTCCGGATCATATTAACACCTACCTTGAGAGGTATTATGAGTGTGAATGAGTCAGTGGAAGGATATACACAGGACAGTGCCTGGCATATCATCACTCTTTCATGAAAGAAGCCCTCTGAGTCTGAGATAAGTTACCCTTATAAAGGGACATTTCCCTTTCCATACTCTGCATTTTAGTCAAAGTGCACATCTATCCATAAACTTCCCTAGGTTTCTATCTCTAAGCCTTTGCTCACTGTTCCTTCCCCTCAACTGTCCTTCTCCCATTGCCCAGTTCTTCATGACCAAATCCCCTCTATTCTCCAAAGCCCTCTTCAATGCCACATCCGCCAGGACTCTTCCCTGCCATTCCAGATGCAGTGAATCCCTTCACTCGTGGCGGGCCCGTGGCATTCCTGCAAATGACAGCCCTTCTTGTGCCTGTTATGTTTCCTCTTCTAGGCTCACTGCTCCTTCTGAGCATAATCTGAGCATAGTCACTGGCACGTAATAGGCACTCGGTGAGTGTTTGTTGAGTAAGTAGATAGTGGAGTGGGAAAATTGCTCCACATAAATGAGTAGCTTTATACAATGGTTATGCTGGTTGCTGCTTAATGAGAAGGACAGGAGAATAATTTCTGGAGGGCTTTCATAGTGCTGCGGCCCAAATTAAGAGTTCTATATAACTTGTCATTGACTTAGGCTTACAAACCAAGCCCACCAGGGAGATTTGTCCGTAACTGTATTAGTCTTCTAGGGCTGCCATAATAAAATACCACAGACTACCTGGCCTGAACAACAGAAATGTATTTCTCAACAGTTCTAGAGGCTAAGAGTCCAAGATGTCAGCAGACTTGGTTTCTCTTGAGGCCTCTCCCCTTGCTTTGTAGAAGGCAACCTCCTTGCTGTGCACATGGTCTTTCTTCTGTGTGCATGCATCCCTGGGCTCTTAATTTCTTTTTATAAGAACACCAATCACACTGGATCAGGGCCCCACCCTTATGACCTCATTTAACGTTATCAGCTCTTTAAAGGCCCTATCTCCAAATGCATTCACATGGGGGTTTGGCTTCAACATAGGAATTTTGGAGGAACAAAATTCAGTCCATCAAAATATAATACACAAATACTCAAAACATGGATATTTGGAAAGTTACTTAAATCCACAGGACAAAGGTGGGTGGCAGGAAGCATGCATAACCTGTTGCTCCTTGAGGAAAAGTCCTTGCATTCAGGCCCTGATTATAACAGCAAAAAATTCAGTCAGTGAAAGCAGATCTGGCATTCAAATATATGATGCTTTTATTTCAATGAAAATTCTCTTCAGAATCTGTGGGATTCATCTGAGGGGCTCAGTTACTCCTCCCTTAGAGATAGAAAAACATCAGTACCCTGGCAGCAGTGAGGATAACACTGGCTCCTGCTAAAGCCACACCCTCTCCCAAGAACACTTGGAAATTTCCAAGTAATGCCCTACGCACTCTCTAGGATGGGGCTTACTTCAGCCTTTCTAGGATACAGTTGATCTGAATCCTACCTATTTGCATACAGACCTGGAGCTATAAGGAGCCCTGAAAAATCTCACCCAGGTTCTCAAGCAAGCATTCCTTCCTCAGCCACTTCCTAATTCATTGCTGCCACCCACATACACGGTTTGTACTGACAGTCTGACTCTTAACCCTGTTTCAATTCACTAATGCCCAATTAGGCAGGTCCCTCACATCAATCCATAAGCTAATGGCTCCCATGGTAATTGTTCCTAACCCTCTCTTAAGACAGTTAATACATTTTAGCTGGTAGGTGTATGTGCCACTCCTGCCATATTTTTGAACTAGTTAAGGTTAGGACNGATTCCTGCATTGTCCCTGCCCCTGTTTCACCTTGTTTCTCAGTGCCACCCAGCTCCTCGCTGCCATTTTGCTCTCAAAGGGGGAGGCGGGAGCAATGCGATTTTTGGTAGGGACCCAGTTTCTCGCTGAATGCCAACTCAGCCAGCTGGCACCGAACAGGCCAAGCCTTCTTCCGAGGGGGTTAGCAAAACCCAAATTAGCATGCTCCATTTTAAAAACTTGCTTTTATTTAAAGACTAATTCATGACAAACAGTGGCTCCCCCACTGAGGTCTGGCGCCCCGGGGGCTGGCACCCAACCAAACACATGCAACTAATTGCCACCCTCAGATGACACGCAACTAACAAGCTCCATTTTGAGGCAGTAGATTCACTAAGAATGTAACCCCGGAAGGCAGCGGACGCAGAAAAGCTCCTTTCATAACCCTGTCCTAGGCTAATCATGGCAGCAAAGCGCCTGAAAAACACTTTTGTTTCCCTGTACCAATGATTTATCTCCACGAATAGCTGCAAACATGGCTAACTTGGAGGAAGGTGGCCAAGGGCACTGTGATTCCCCTCATGGCTACTGGAGGCAGGGGCTCTGCCCTTCTCTTTACTCAAGGAAACAGGGCAAGTACCCACTTTCTCAAAGCTCTGCATCTCGTCCCAATCTATCTATGCTCAGGCCTTCTCTCTATAAGCAACAGCTCTGGAGCCAGGGTGCCCAGGTTCAAATCTCAGCTGCATAATTTACTAGTAATTGGCAAGTAATGTAACCCATCCCTGCTTCAGTTTCCCAATCCTATTTCCGGATCATATTAACACCTACCTTGAGGGGTATTATGAGTGTGAATGAGTCAGTGGAAGGATATACACAGGACAGTGCCTGGCATATCACCACTCTTTCATGAAAGAAGCCCTCTGAGTCTGAGATAAGTTACCCTTATAAAGGGACATTTCCCTTTCCATACTCTGCATTTTAGTCAAAGTGCACATCTATCCATAAACTTCCCTAGGTTTCTATCTCTAAGCCTTTGCTCACTGTTCCTTCCCCTCAACTGTCCTTCTCCCATTGCCCAGTTCTTCATGACCAAATCCCCTCTATTCTCCAAAGCCCTCTTCAATGCCACATCCGCCAGGACTCTTCCCTGCCATTCCAGATGCAGTGAATCCCTTCACTCGTGGCGGGCCCGTGGCATTCCTGCAAATGACAGCCCTTCTTGTGCCTGTTATGTTTCCTCTTCTAGGCTCACTGCTCCTTCTGAGCATAATCTGAGCATAGTCACTGGCACGTAATAGGCACTCGGTGAGTGTTTGTTGAGTAAGTAGATAGTGGAGTGGGAAAATTGCTCCACATAAATGAGTAGCTTTATACAATGGTTATGCTGGTTGCTGCTTAATGAGAAGGACAGGAGAATAATTTCTGGAGGGCTTTCATAGTGCTGCGGCCCAAATTAAGAGTTCTATATAACTTGTCATTGACTTAGGCTTACAAACCAAGCCCACCAGGGAGATTTGTCCGTAACTGTATTAGTCTTCTAGGGCTGCCATAATAAAATACCACAGACTACCTGGCCTGAACAACAGAAATGTATTTCTCAACAGTTCTAGAGGCTAAGAGTCCAAGATGTCAGCAGACTTGGTTTCTCTTGAGGCCTCTCCCCTTGCTTTGTAGAAGGCAACCTCCTTGCTGTGCACATGGTCTTTCTTCTGTGTGCATGCATCCCTGGGCTCTTAATTTCTTTTTATAAGAACACCAATCACACTGGATCAGGGCCCCACCCTTATGACCTCATTTAACGTTATCAGCTCTTTAAAGGCCCTATCTCCAAATGCATTCACATGGGGGTTTGGCTTCAACATAGGAATTTTGGAGGAACAAAATTCAGTCCATCAAAATATAATACACAAATACTCAAAACATGGATATTTGGAAAGTTACTTAAATCCACAGGACAAAGGTGGGTGGCAGGAAGCATGCATAACCTGTTGCTCCTTGAGGAAAAGTCCTTGCATTCAGGCCCTGATTATAACAGCAAAAAATTCAGTCAGTGAAAGCAGATCTGGCATTCAAATATATGATGCTTTTATTTCAATGAAAATTCTCTTCAGAATCTGTGGGATTCATCTGAGGGGCTCAGTTACTCCTCCCTTAGAGATAGAAAAACATCAGTACCCTGGCAGCAGTGAGGATAACACTGGCTCCTGCTAAAGCCACACCCTCTCCCAAGAACACTTGGAAATTTCCAAGTAATGCCCTACGCACTCTCTAGGATGGGGCTTACTTCAGCCTTTCTAGGATACAGTTGATCTGAATCCTACCTATTTGCATACAGACCTGGAGCTATAAGGAGCCCTGAAAAATCTCACCCAGGTTCTCAAGCAAGCATTCCTTCCTCAGCCACTTCCTAATTCATTGCTGCCACCCACATACACGGTTTGTACTGACAGTCTGACTCTTAACCCTGTTTCAATTCACTAATGCCCAATTAGGCAGGTCCCTCACATCAATCCATAAGCTAATGGCTCCCATGGTAATTGTTCCTAACCCTCTCTTAAGACAGTTAATACATTTTAGCTGGTAGGTGTATGTGCCACTCCTGCCATATTTTTGAACTAGTTAAGGTTAGGACTGTGTTGGATGCAGTATTTTAACCGAACCAGTGCCTAGTGTGATATGGCATACAGCAGAGGTGTAGTAAGAGTCTCTTAGAGTTCACACGGGCTTTGCTAGGAGTGTAAGAGTGGCAGTAATCATCAGAAGCAGCAATCACAGAGTTATCCAGCTCCATTAGGGGGTGAGGTCAACACCTTAGCAAAATCAACTCTCCCTCCATTTTTAATCCAGAGCTTAATCCAGAGTCAGTTGACCCAGAAACACCCCACACCTCCACCATGACTTACCAATTTGTCTGAAATAATAAAGAGGAAAATGAGAAGCTATTAGCTCCACTTCCATTCTCCAGTCAATCATCATGTTAAATTATTAATCAGTTGACGTACTGCCAAGAAATTTTCAGGCCTCTCTCCAAAAGTATAAAGTAGTCATTTCCAAGTGAACAATTAAGCATTTTATTCATCTAGAAGTCAGAGAATTTATAGAAATGCTTATTTTTTTGACAGTTTCGGGGGTTTTTTGGTTTGGGGGATTTTTTGCTTTTTGGATGTTGGGGGAGGTAAGAGAAGTCTATGTGAAATCTGAATATATCTTCTCTTCCATCGCTCATTTACTAATAGCATGGAGTTATAGAATCCAAAGTTTAAAAAAAAAAAAAAAAAAGATGTTCTAAAACATTTCCTGACCGGTTAAGCATTTGCAACTTTGTTCCTAATAGTACAACATTCCTGACTGATCATTGCTGGCAGGGACAAAGTGATCAACTGCCACCATCCTTTCTTCCCCATGATTGATTTGGTAAAGCACAGGCATAACTCATGCTTTCATGGAACACACATTCTAGGGAAAGAAATAGTCAAAAAGGAGGGTAAACCAACAAATAAATGAAACAGATGTGCTAAGTTTTACAAAAGAAACAAAACAAGGGGAGGGGTTAAGAAAAGGGGAAGATATGCCTTAAGTAAGATGTTAGTTGCAGGATCACCATGAATCAGAAGAATTCTGAAACTAGCGACTTCATATGCAATCAAATCCAAAATATGCAAATAGAGAATTCAAATAGGACATACTTAGCTCTAGTTATCAACTGACCTCAGAAACTCCAAATTTCTGGTGGCATCTTCTTTCTTTTCTTTTTAGTCATGTGCTGTTTCCCTATTAATAACCACAGTTTCTTAGGGGTAATTTTCTGAGCAAGAGGTATAGTGAGCAATGTGCCTTGTCAGTCTCATATGAGGCTCATTAACAGTCCCCACTTTTATGTAAGTGATGTACTTTTAAAGATATTCTGATCTGTTACTACAAATATTAATTTTTTTCTTTAATCTTTTTGCCTTCTTTTTTTAGACGGAGGGAAAGTGAGCAATAAAGCTGAGTGTTTCAACCATTTGTTTGAAATTTGCTTAGGCTTGGTTTTTTAGCTTTGTCAATGAGCATGAAGCCCAGAGCAATCAGCTATTCTTTAATTTTGAAGTAGATACTGTGGGTATACTTACATGACCTTCCCAGGCCCAAGGCATGTTTTCTTTGGGAGGCTCAACCCCATCTTATACCAGATGTATTACACTAAACGGTTGTTGGATGTAAAATCTTTGAAAATAAATTTTTGCACTTTCGCATTTGAAATTATTTGGTTACATGTTATTTAGTTTATTTGATTTTAAAATTAGCTAAAATTTCTTAGCAATCATCATGCATTTTCAGAAATTCTTAAAAAGAGAGGAAAGCTTACTCATAAAATGTCTCTAGACTTTTTATAATTACTAAATTAAGGAATTAATAACAAAAGCATAATGTTTCATGTTGTTGCCATTTCATTAAATATCTAAGTTTTCTGATTCGGCAATTCCTCCATACGATGAAACCAAAATAATTTTTCTTTCTCTTTTAGTTCTCAATATTTTCCTAAGCCCTTGAAAAACGCATGGGCCCTATTCATTAGAACCAGGTATCTAAAGGTTAAAGCAATAGAATGTGTGTATATTCCTGGGTCTGATATGGCACTAGATACTGGGCAGGTTCCCCCAAATAAAGCTGACGCTATTATAACCAAGCATAAAATCCCAATTAGCCCAAATGAATGGACCAAAATCCCTAATGCTAAAAAAACAAAAACAAAAACAAACAAACAAAAAAAAAACTTTGCCTTGATTTTACTGGGATTTGTGTATTTTCATCTGAAGTTCCTCTCAACATCACTTACAAAGAGCATCTTGCTTCTCTAGCAAATTCCCAAATCTTAGTGCATAAGAATCACTTAGATCTCTTGTTAAAAATGGGAGATTGCTGGGCCCTATCTCCACAGAATCTCTTTAAGAGGTCTAAGTGGAGCCCAGAAATCAGAGTTTTTAACTTTCGGAAACGCTAAGGGGTTTAAACCCTGAGGGGAAACATTGCTTGCTGCCATGAAGTTGATAACAGCTGCTCAATGAGTCTTGGCTGTAAATACTGGACAACTTGAGTGAACTTAGGCCCATCCCTCTCAACCTTGGCTCACATTAGAATCACCTGGAGAGAGATTTTAAAACCGTTACCCCCAAAGATTCCGATTTCTTTTATCTGGGGAGGGCTTGGGCATTGGCATTTTTTTTAAAGCTACCCTATAAACAAATCAAGTAACACTGACAATCTAAAGGTATTTATTAGCTCTCAGGTGGGATTAACCCACCCACTGCGGTGATGATAAGGCCCAAGCCTCCCACGATGAAAACACTGCAGCAGAAATTGTGCAAACCTAAAACCCACCCCCATCTCATCCCCAGTTTGTTTCAACCCCAACACCCCCAAGTCAGCCTCATTTTATGGCACAAAGAAGCTGAGCCCTTCTCATTGGTTTTTATCTGCTGGCAGGATGATTTAGTAGCTCTGTTATAAAAGCAACTCCATTATAATTACAGTGTTGGAATTATAAACAAAACCAAAAAAAAGAAGCAGAAGGGATAGTCCTTTAATCAAAACTGTAAAACGGAATGATTTCTGGCTGCAGTTGAAAGCAAACTCTAAAATATTAAGAGTAAGCTCTCCAGTCCTTTGATTGGTGCCTCTTTCCCATAAGAGCAACACTACACATTTTTTCAATTAAGGAGTTTGACAACCTGAAGGAACCCACAGTGCATGATTTAATGAGCACATACTGTATGCATGGTAATCGGCAGGCTGACAGTTTGCTCATTTCAAACTGACACATTAGTAGAAAGGTTTCTTGGGGTCTCTTTTCATTAAATAAGCTTTACAGTTGAGAAACATTCCAACTGTACTGGCAAAGCTGTCACTTGTGGTCCCAGGGTGACCCTACTCTCTGGCACTCTCCAAGTCCTCAAGTCTTGACAAAGAAATTACTTTTTAAAAACAAAGCATAAACATAAAATATAGATAACAAAAGGTTCTCTGATGTTGTCAGGGGTTATGTGGAACCTTCTGAGTCATGCCTCCATTTGTAATCTCACATTACACAAATTCTAACCCAGTAAGCACTGGTTCTTCACAATGATCGCTTTATAAACCGGAATGATTTCTGGAAAGAATGCCAAAACTGTTAAATTATTCAATATTTCAGAGGCAGTGTAATGTACTGGAAAAAAACATGGGCTTCAGTGACAGAGAAATTCTGACTAAAACCCTTCTGTGCGACCTTGGTCAAGTGACATCACTTTTCTGGGGCTCAGTTTCCTATTTTATGAAATGTGGACAATAGCATCTACTTGTATGGAGAAGATTGTATGGAGAAGATTGTAAAATGCTTCTCATGGTGCTGACAACATGGGGGACTTATATAAATAGGAACTAGATGACCCATAGAAGTTCAGAGTATGGATTTTCAACAAAGTTAACTACAGCCTAAGCCTCCTGAGATTTCTACCAGGAGCGTTCACTGGGATTCTATAAGGACAACAGTAAACTAACATTTACACACCAATGTGGTCTCAATTAATCCTACCAAGATTCTGAAAGGTAGGTGTCATTATCCCATTTTTATAAAATCTCAAAAACAGGAAAGGAACTTAGAGATCAGATGAGAAACTCCTGACATAATGTTTTAACTTTCCTGATGATAAGAATAAGAAACTTCCTGTGTTTCCCATTTTACCCTACCTGCCCGAAAACTCAAGAGTGAATTTTTGCACTCTGTGTAAATTTGCAATTCTATGCACAATATTGGCTAATGGATTTGTTTCCTGATTTTCTATGCATATTTTATTAATCTTCTTTTAATTGGTTATAAGCCATCATGTATAAGTTACAGATTTCTTAGCTAGCTGGTAAGGAAGCAATGACCAGGATTCATGTTGCCTGATTGCAGGTTAGGGACCCTCACATATATTATGGAAAATATATAAATATTCTCACAAGCAAATACAGTGAAGCCATAACTTATTGCTTAGGTCCAATGTCATGGAGAGGAGCAAATGTATTAGACTTCTATTTAAAAGGGCAGAATATGGAAGTTTTAGTGCCCTTATTTCTTTCCTTTTTTTAAGACTTAGTTATTTATTTTAGAGAGAGAGAGTGGGTGGGCAGAGGGAGAGAGAATCTCAAGCAGACTCCCCACTGAGCATAGAGCCCAGGGAGTGGATCGAGCCCAGGACCTGGAGATCATCATCTGAGCCCAAATCAAGAGTACAGTGTTCAAATGACTGTGCCACCTAGGCACCCCTAGTGCCCTTATTTCTTAAACGGGGATAATATAATAAAATCTTTTTAAAAAGTGTGTGGGGGGGTCTGCCTGGGTGGCTCAGTTGGCTAAGCACCTGCCTTCAGCTCAGGTCATGATCCCAGGGTTCTGGGATCGAGCCCCGCATTGGGCTCCCTGCTCAGCAGGGAGCCTGCTTCTCCCTCTCCTTCTGCTGCACCCCCTGCTTGTGCTTTCTTACCCTTTTTGTCAAATAAATAAGTTTAAAAGTAAATAAATAAATAATTTTCTTAAATGGGGATAATATCTATTTCTTATTATTGTTGTGAAGATTCAGAAAGAACATTTGCAAAAGTATCCAGTGTTGTTATTTGGTGCATTATTTGGTGCATAGTAACATTTGAAAGTCTGAAATATTGACCCTTTAAGATATAAATGAAGTTCTATTAGTCAGGAGTAGTAAAACTCAAATGCGCAACTCATAAACATCACTTAGAAATCACTTATTGCTCTGAACTCCATCCACTGATGTAAAAGTTTGCCTCTCGCTGGTCCAGGACCCATACTTGCCACCCTTCATGTCACGACCTTTCATGTCATAGGGTACATAGAAACCTGGGAAAGTTATCAACAATCTCTAAATTTGTACTATAAACATGTCTACTGGAAATACAGAACTCTATCAAGAATGTACACATATGAAGTTTTCAGGTTTGATAATTCATACACTAGTTTATCCAGAGAACTGGGCCAAAATCATGGGTGTGTCTATCTAAAATAGCAAACTTCCCCATGAGTCACAGCCACTGACTGTATCCAGAATGTAGCCAGATATACCATGAAAATGTTCCTTTGTCCCAAAGGGAGTCCAGGAAGGGGAACTGTAGATCCTCATATGCATACCTTAATAACGATGGGTCAATGGGGGCGCCTGGGTGGCACAGTGGTTAAGCGTCTGCCTTCGGCTCAGGGCATGATCCCGGCGTTATGGGATCGAGCCCCAACATCAGGCTAGTCCGCTATGAGCCTGCTTCTTCCTCTCCCACTCCCCCTGCTTGTGTTCCCTCTCTCGCTAGCTGTCTCTATCTCTGTCAAATAAATAAATAAAAAATCTTAAAAAAAAAAAACAAAACCAATGGGTCAATGAGGTTTTCTCAGAAGAAATGGTGTAATGCAATGGGTGAAGCCTTGGAAACAACAGAAACTTGGATTTCAAGGCTGGCTTGTCCATCCATCAGTCACCAGTCACATGGCATTGGGCAACATACTGAATCTCAGAGCCATAGATTCTTCCACTGACAAATGGGGGAAATGCTTCTAATTTATGTAAGTATTATAAGCAGAGGTAATATTCAAAATATTTAAAGATTAGTAATGGTGAGGGTATTAAACAGAATGGACTTAATAGCTATTCTGGTGCATAGTAATTAAACATGAACTGTGTTTGAGGGATTAATTCCTCACTTGATCCTGGATCATGGGAGATGTTCAAACATATAAAATGTATTAATAAAGCAAACACACAGTGCGTAACAATNTAATAAAGCAAACACACAGTGCATAACAAGTGTAATGAAAAACTCACAAGCAGTTAGTCATACAGATAGCTATATTCTCCAATTATGACTTTTTTTCACTTATCTTGAGTTTTGATTCCACAATTTTATTCAATGGTTGTTAACTTAAAATGATGATACACCCATGTCTCTTGACTCACAATAGTCTTCAAAAAATTCTGGACTCAAAAATACTTTAAGTGATCTCACTAGGAATTTTATTATGTTTACATTCATTTATAATTCTTATGTCACCTTAATGTAATGACACTTTTATCATTATGAAATATTATTCTTTATCTCTGGTAATATTTTTTAGCTTAAAGTTTAGCTTGTCTGACATTATATAGCCCCTTTAGACTTCTCATGCTATCTCCATGGTATATCTTTTTCCATCAACTTACTTTAAACTTATCTGTATCTTCACATTTAAAGGTTATCTTGTAGCAGAATATAGTTGTTCTTTTTTTTTTAACCCATTCTGATAAACTCTGCTTTTTATTTAAAGTATTTAGTCCATTAACATTTAATATAATTACTGATATGGTTTCATTTACAGCTACAATTTTATTATTTGTTTTCTGTTTGCCTCTTCTGTTTCTTGTCTTCTGTTCCTAATTTCCTGAATTCTTTTGGAGCCATTTAAAATTTTTTTAGGATTCTAAGAATCAATCAATAAAATAAATAAATAAAAATAAAAGCAAATGAATAAATAAAATAAAACAAACAAAAATTTTTAGGATTCTATTTTATCTTTTGGATTTTTTGTGATTGTTCTAAGCATTCAAATATACATTCTTGACTTTTCACAATCTATTTAATTTCATACTACCTCATATAAAATTTGAAAACTATGCAATTTGGTAATAAGTCCATTTACCATGCCCCCCAATCCTCTCTGTTGTAACTGTCATATGTGTAGTACACCTATACACAGTACATTATAAACACCACAAGGTAGTATTATAATTTCAGCTGTAAAGCATCCTACATATTTTAAAGTTACTAAGATTAAAAAAAATATTCTTATATTTACAATCTCTGATATTCTTCATTCCTTCTTGAAGATTTAAGATTCCATCTGGTGTTATCTCATTTCAGCCTGAATAACTTCCTACAGCATTTCTTGCGGTGTCGGTCTGCTGGCAGTGAATGAATTCTCTTAGTTTACTTTTACCTGAAAATATCTTCAATTTGCCTCTATACTCAAAGGATATTTTGGTACATATCTACTATACATGGATTTCTGTGTTAACAGGGTTTTTTGTTGTTCCTTTTTTTTTTTTAGACTTTAAAAATACTTTTTTACTTTTTTACTTTTTCTAGCCTCTGTGGTTTCTGATGTTAAGTCTTATTTATAATTTATAATTATAAAGCATTGTTCCCTGGAAGACAATACGCCATTTTCTCTGGCTACTATCAAGGTTTTCTCTTTTTTTGTTGGTGTCCTGTAGTTCGAATACAAGTGTACCTAGGCATGGTTTTCTTCAAATTCATCCTGTTTGGAGTTTGCTGAGTTTCTTGGTCTATACATTTACTTTTTTCACCAAATTTGAACATTTTGGTCATTATTTCTTCAAATATTTTTCTGTCCCAGTCTCTTTCTCCTCTCCTACGAGACATTTTATTTTTGTCACATAGGTCCTTGAGTTTCTGTTTTGCTTTTGTGTTTTTTTTTTCTGTTCAGTTTTTCTATTCTTTTACTTATTTTTTTACTTATTTATTTATTTTAGAGTTTCTGACCGTTTTACTCTTAAGAGGTACAGTGAGGCCATTTTGTTCAGTTTTTTAAATCTTTTTTTTCCTGTTCTTTATAAAGAAAACTTTTATTAATTGCTATCTTCTGCTGTTACTTCCAACAAATGCATGCTCAACCAGTGAATTTTTGTGTTCCATACTGTTTTTTTCAGGTCTAGAATTTCCATTTGATTCTTTTTTGTAGTTCCTATTTACTACATTTTTATTCATTGTGAGTGTATTTTTCTGTCCTTCACTGAGTGTAGTTTTAATGGCTGCTTTGAAATCTTTGCTAATTGCCACATCCGGGTCATCTTGGAGTCATCTCAGATGATTGCCTTTTCTCTTCAGAAGGCAGTCATGTTTTCTTGGTTCTTCATATGTTATATAATTTTGGGTTGTAGCATATGAATATATGAATGTGAATATGATGGCACGAAGACTCTGAAATCTATTACAGTTCTTTGAAGGGCCTTGATTTATTTGTTATAGCAGGCAATTAATTTGGTTACACTCAANAATTTGGTTATACTCAAATTGAAAACTATCTCTTGGGCAGCAACTCAAATCTCAGTTCAGTTCTTAGATGTTAGCTGTGTCTGTTCCACGCATGCATGGTTTAGGGACTAGTCAAAGATTTACACACAGAATTGGGAGTTCCCCGTCTGCTTCTCTCCGTTCTGGGATTCTAGCTTCATTTTCCAGTGGCTGTGGTTGCCCTGAACTCTGTTTGTTGGAGCCTCAAACCAAAAAGACTGTGGTTTTTCTATTGGAGTTAGCCACCCCAAATGAAATTAATTTCACCATACCCTCAATCTAAAAGTTGTAAAATGGGGAACTTACTCTGCACTTCTGCCTGCATCCAAGCTTTTGAATCTCAATTCCCCTCTAGAATCTGCCTGTTTATTTTCACTCTCTAGGGCCTCAGGTAATTTTTTGTCCCGTATTTTATGGTTGCTATCTGTGAGCATGTCAGATTCAATAAAGCTTACTGAGCCATACTAGAAGTGGAAAGAAGTAAAAACAATTAGAATTAGAAGATATTCCTTTGCATTTCTGATTTTCTCTCCGCAAAACACTTAACCTCCACTCATTATCTCATCTAGCAATGTTTGGTTTGGGTTTTAAGTAGAAACATAAGTCAGACTCAGAGCTTCCTTGATCATCTTCCCAAGTACATAAGAAGATTTGGAATAAAAGCACAGCATAAAGTTAAATGATAAAATGATAAAACATCACTCAGATCTGCTGGCTCTTACACTGGCAGCATTTAATCTCAAAGTAATGAGGCTCATACAGGCTCATGACTACCAAAGATTATCTGCATGATACTTTGCCGCATTATNGCATTTAATCTCAAAGTAATGAGGCTCATACAGGCTCATGACTACCAAAGATTATCTGCATGATACTTTGCCACATTATTTTACCTTATTTTTTGGTCTCAGATATTCCTATATCTTTCTTGAAAATTGCAATAGGTAACACCCTAAGAGAAATAAAATACTGAAAATATTACCCTTAAATACCAACACAGAGTTGGTAAGTACACATTTCCTTCTAATAATAATCCTTATCATTTCTTGAGAGCCTCTGTAATGTGAGGTACCTTGCTAATCATTTTACAAAAGTGGCCATTTCATCCTTCATAACCATTCTAAGAGGTAGTTCCTATAACTAGCCTCATTTTATGGAAGAAGCAACCAGAGAGGTTAAGTGAGTTAACTGAGATCACACAGTAAGTAGCAGAAGTCTGAGTCCTCTTAAAGAAGAGAAGAAGCAAAGAGTGGGTATGTGGTGTCATGAAACAAATGCCCGTTACTATTAGGAGAGGAAAAAGAAGTCTTTCTAAGCAAAGAGGAGTAAGCAGAGAGCCTAAAATGTGAAGCGAGAGTCTACAATTCCTCTTCCTATTAATTACTGATACTAAAATGACCCACATCCAGGTATATATAATTCATATTGGCAACTTACTTCTTTAAAAGAGTCTTGTTCCAGGGCTTAAAAACACCAACCAGACAAGAACACAAGAATCAAATCACTCCATACGAAGAGTCATAGTAAGAGGATGCAATACCAGTGCTTCACTTCATTTCATTTACTTTCCTTAAATCTCCTCTGTTTTCCAGGTAAACCTTCTAGACAGGCAGGTGACTCACCAGAGAGAAGCAGGCACATTAAGAAGTGAAGATGCCTGTCCCGTCCAGCCAAAATCTGCATTTGGTGAGTACACCTAGAAGATTGTAGCAATGCCTCACAGTCCTACAAATTTTAGGGGCAACCCCTGAATTGTAAACATTGCATAACCTATGGGCTTCAAGAAATTGTGGAATGAGAGGAAAGGAAGGCAGGGCCAAAGGTAAGTGGACAGATAATATAAAGTGAAACAGGAGACTGGGTCTTGACTGGAAGCAAAGAAAGAAGTACAGTATCGGGGCGCCTGGGTGGCAGAGTGGTTAAGCGTCTGCCTTCGGCTCAGGGCGTGATCCTGGCGTTATGGGATCGAGCCCCACATCAGGCTCCTCTGCTATGAGCCTGCTTCTTCCTCTCCCACTCCCCCTGCTTGTGTTCCCTCTCTCGCTGGTTGTCTCTATCTCTGTCAAATAAATAAATAAAATCTTCAAAAAAAAAAAAAAAGTACAGTATCTTTGCGTTCTGGAACATGGGGGCCCTTCAGTATTATATTTATCACACATGCTATATTGTTTGCTGAGACCTCACAATGGGAGTAACTGTTAAGGGAATAAAAATGAGAAACAGTGGTAGAAAAGGAGAGGAGTATGCACATGAGTTCTAGCGAGCGGTTAAATGAACACAGTCCACAGACAACATGCTGGGGAGATTCTGCCACATGAACACATTTCTCTTCCTTTATTGTTACTTTTTAAAATGCATAGTCACCTTTCCAGTGAAACCATTCAAAAACATATAAATACAAGTGATTATTTTGCCCCATTTTCTAGTCTTTTTCTAAGATTTATCTCACATGCCCAAAGTAGGCCACTAGACTTCCTCTGACCAAGAACAATCCCCTGACATTTTGGGAGACAGGTTTCACATCAGAAGCATCCTCTTGCCACATGAATTTCATTTCAATTCCACGACCATTCTCAAAGCTGTGCAAAGCATAACAACTTGATTTTGTAGCTGTTTAACCTTACTTTTCATACAAAAAAAAATATTAAATGTGTGTAACTGTCTGGTGGGGGGAGAATCATATAATGGCATGTCAATCAGGTACCAGTTAAGCTGCATTTCATGGAAAGGAAAGGTAGTGCTTTCTTCCAGAAGTGAAGTCATCACTCCTTTATTTAACTGACATAATATTTATACCCCAATTTTAAAATGGCAGCTACAAATAGAAGTCGAGAGAGGGTAAATTCTCCAAGGGAAATGAACCCAGAAATGTTACCATTTTATAAGTTCTATTCTACGTGTACATAAGAATGTCACTACTATTTTAAGGATGCACCCAAAGCAGGTGGATTATATCAAACTCCAAGAAAACAGTTAAAATTAAGTAAATACTACCTCTCCAACTACTGCAATCTCTTCAGAATGCTCAGTGACAGGATGCACGGAGCTTTTATAGGGGGTCTAGGCAGGCAGGTGTTCCTGGGATAACTTCACCATGAATAAGAAATTTAAGTGATCTTTTGAGCAGTGATCTGGACGGCCTCTAGGCAGCTTCACTGGGGACAGTCACCATGAATACAAGCTAGCACAACTGCACTGGAAGTGTTAAAAGGGCAGAATAAAGGCACCCACGTGATTTCTGTGGGTGTTCCATTATTCTGCACAAGCCAGACCGTGGCTGAAGAGTGGCTTAAGTGACTTACATAAGATCACATAAAGGAAGGGGCAGAACGGTGCCTTGACACATCTTCTCATTTCTGGTCCTGGACTGTTCTGGTTGCATGACTTGAACCTCCCCAAGAGCTGGCCAGTCCTGGCACTGGGGTTTTCCATTTTGCAAAAAGATGAGGCTGACCCACAGGTCTGGTAGGAAGAGTACGTCTCTGGTTTTATGGTGCTCTATGCCAAATCATCTGTCCAAAGAGTATTTTGTGGGTCAGTTTACTCTCTTTCCTTGAAACTGTGGTGTCCACAAGACTCTGAGGGAATCTTAAAACGGAAGTAACGTGTGTTTTTGGTCCTGAGCTTGAATCCCGATAATGCATTTACTGTCTCTGTGTCTTATACAGCTGCTCAACTTCATGGAGCCTCACTTGCCAGCTCTGTCAAATGGGCATAATAATATCTGAGGACTATAGTTATCAGAAGAATAATTTTTTTTTTTAAATGAAGATAAAGCCCCAAGCATAGTCTCTGGCACACACTGGGTGTTCAGGCGAAGTGAGAGCCCTGTGCCCCACCTTACTTGCAGGGATAACTCGGAAGCAGAGAAGTCACAAGGAGGCCAGAGGGACCTCACGGCCCATAAATCACTCAATGACAATGTACTAATCCCCCAGCTGGCTCCTCTCTGCTCTGACCTCTACCTCTGGTATTTCTTCACATGACCTTCTTTGAAATTAAAGTAGCACAACTATAAACACCTATTCATTTCCTAAGACTTTGTTTAAAGGTAATTATTTCCTTTCTTTATCTAATGGTTTTGGGCCATGTCATGCTACATGATCTGTTCAATGTAGTCATTAAACAGAGATAATCATTCATTCGATAAATATGCATTGAGTTCCTGCTAAAATGTCATGACAGTTCTCTGTAGCAGTGAACATGATAGCCCCAAATCCTGCCTTCATGATGCCAACATCCTGGTGGGGGAGACAGACCATAAATATAACAAAAATGTAAATGACATGGTTGGTTAAACAGTGCTACGTGTTCTGGAGAAACACAAAGTGGAAAGGAGATAAGTGACCAGGATGAATCTTACAGTTAAATTATGGCCTTATTCCTCCAAAAGAGATATGTTGAAGTCCTAACCTCTAGAACCTAAGCATGTGATCTTATTTGGAGATAGGGTCATGGCAGATATAATTAGTTAAGATGAGTCCCTAGAAGAAGATGACCGTGGGAATACAGAGCCCACACAGGGAGACCACCATGTGATGACAAAGGCAGAGGCTGGAGAGAGGCAGCTCCAAGCCAGGCAATGCTCAGGACCTATCAGAAGCCAAGAAGAAGCAAGAAACGATTCCCCTGCAGGTTTCAGAGGAAGAAGGGCCCTGGCAACACTTCCATTTCAGACCTGTAGCCTCAAAAATGGGGAGCCAATAAATTCCTGTCATCTTCAGTCACTCAGTTTGTGGTACTTTGTTATGGGAACCCCAGGAAATTAATACAGCAAGTGTGTGGAAATTTTTGCCTTTTTTAAGCAAAGAAGGTAACATCTCAGGAAAGACATGAATGAGGTGCAGAAGACAGCCATGAAGATGCTTCTGGATAAAAAAAGTTCCAGGTGTAG